>NC_139957.1:44991051-45161051 GCF_963454915.1 Gymnoscopelus microlampas | reverse complement strand
CTGCTTCAATAAGTACTGTACTCTGTGTACCGGAGTTCTGAACATAATGACACAATAACATGAGTCGTACACTGACTGCCTTATGGAAATTCATTCTGAGATGGTACTGGAGCTCTCTCTCTCTCTCGCTCATTCCCTCCCTCTCTCTCTCTCTCTCTCTAGAGAGCATTCATTCCTGTTTGGATATTCAGACACCAAATGTTGTGACGCACGCACACACACACACACACACACACACACACACACACACACACACACACACACACACACACACACACACACACACACACACACACACACACACACACACACACACACACACCGTGTATGCACATGTTCTGTGCTGTTTTAAATATTAGGGGTATGATTGTATGTGTCTGCTACTGTGGAGCAGTGTTGATTTTGACAGCAAGTTTTAGTCATAGTCTTTTGAATCAAATTCCATTTTGTTTTAGTCATCTGAAATGGTTTACTGTTAGTCTAGTTTTAGTCGACAAAATATCATAAGATTATAGTCGACTAAATCTGATTTAATCGACTAAAATGTGTTTTTGCGGTGCCTTGATGGCGTCGTAATGGCTGATTTTACACTTGGTTGCACTCTGAAAATAGCAGATCTACAAGCTCACAACGCGTCGCAGCGCGGCGCGTTGTGCGCTTGTAGATCTGCTGTTTTCAGAGCGCAACACCCAAGCGCAACCATGACTTGTCTTTTAGTTCTACTGGATCTCTTCTCCACTAGATCCCTCACTAACATTTTAGTCTAGTTTTTTATTTGTAGACGAAATTGTCAATATATTTAGTTTTAGTCATCATAGCTTAGTTTATATTTAGTTTTTATTTAGTTTTCATCCGTGAAACAAGGTAGTCGACGAACATTTTTCGTCACAGTTTTAGTTGACAAAATCAACACTGCTGTAGAAGAGGTTGTGTGTGAAGATAACGTGTGTGTGTGTGTGTGTGTGTGTGTGTGTGTGTGTGTGTGTGTGTGTGTGTGTGTGTGTGTGTGTGTGTGTGTGTGTGTGTGTGTGTGTGTGTGTGTGTGTGTGTGTGAGCAGGGTTTGATACAAAAAGAAAGAGGATGTAACATGTTTTTAACCACTTGAACACCCGTACTTCTTCATATAGCCTATAAGCTCACAACGCGTCTATGTTTGTGGCATTTTCTTTGTGATATTTTGTTGTTATTTGTCATACACAATAGTCAATCTACAAAAAAACATAAAATGTGGAGATAAGTGGTTTCTTCCCGACAGAAAGGACATTCCAGATATGCATGAGAGTGGCAACGGTATATGAAGCAATTATGTTTTGCGTTTAAAGTTTATTATATTCTGTATGTTTATTATAACTGTCCCTGTGTTGATCACACTCACACTCGCGTAGTTTGTTTCACTTTGTCAGCGTATGTGCCTCTGTGTTCGTACTAGTGTGTGTGTGTGTGTGTGTGTGTGTGTGTGTGTGTGAGAGTAGAATTTCAGTAATAGACCTTGTGAGGAACAAGGTTCCTCACAAGAAAAAAATATAGTTTTATGGTTTTGAAAAAAATATGTTTAGAGATACGTTTACAATTAGAAAAGGTTTCAGGTTGGGGTTAGGATTAGAAGTTAGGTTTAACTTCTAGAGAGCATTCATTCCCGTTTGGATATTCAGACACCAAATGTTGTGACACACACACACACACACACACACACACACACACACACACACACACACACACACACACACACCGTCCGTGTATGCACATGTTCTGTGCTGTTTTAAATATTAGGGGTATACTGTATGTGTCTGCTACTGTGGGAGAGGTTGTGTGTGGAGATAACGTACGTGTGTGTGTGTGTGTGTGTGTGTGTGTGTGTGTGTGTGTGTGTGTGTGTGTGTGTGTGTGTGTGTGTGTGTGTGTGTGTGTGTGTGTGTGTGTGTGTGTGTGTGTGTGTGTGTGTGTGTGTGTGTGTGCGCGCGCGCGTGTGCGCGGTGGAGGGGTCTGTGTGTGTGTGTGTGTGTGTGGGTGAGGGTGGGTAAGTGTGAGGTTGTGTGTGTGTGTGTGTGTGAGTGTGTTTGTTAGTGCATCCAGTTGTATCTGGTTTGGACCAATGACCGTAATGTAACCGTCCTCTCAAAATAACTAATAAAATCTATAGTAATGTGAGTAAATGTCCTTGACAGTAATGTGTGTGTGTGTGTGTGTGTGTGTGTGTGTGTGTGTGTGTGTGTGTGTGTGTGTGTGTGTGTGTGTGTGTGTGTGTGTGTGTGTGTGTGTGTGTGTGTGTGTCTGTCTCGACATGGGGTCCTTGAGGGGGTTCCAGGGAGTCCTCTGCAAAATCAGGAATAGTTCAAAACTTTTTTCCCCAGCTTTTCACAAATAGTCTATTTACACGCTCTCACAATGCGTCACACAGCTTGTAAGATCAGGATATTTTAGAAGAAATCTCGCCAAAATCGTCTCTTAATGTGGGTCCCTGGCACAAGATATACATTGTTTTTTAAACGGGGGTTCCGCGAGCCAAATCCATAATCAGTCTGGGTGTCCTTGACATGAAACAGTTTGTGGAGAAGCCACTGATCTCAGTGATATTAGTGGACGTGTGTTCTCTGGCCATCTGCAGTCACACCTGCTCCGAGCTGTAACCCTGTTAGACCGGGGAGAGAATCTGTGTCATTTTTAGATTTATTTGGCTATTCAAAAATAGCAGATCTACAAGCTCATCTTTGAATACATATATATATATATTTTTTTTTTAAGGCAAACATTTGTAACTCAAATCTTTGCTTCTGGGGGATTCTACAAATGTCTTCTAAAACCTACTTTTTTTTTTAAAAACACGTATGTTGCTATAATCAGTGGTTCTCAAACTTTTTTCATGTCAAGGACCCCCAAAATGATATGTATTTGGCCGCGGACCCCCATCTCAAAATATGTTTTTTTTCCAGGGACCCCCCAGAAGCTAAGATTTAAGTTACAAATGTTAGCTTTAAAAAAAAAAAGATATTTATTCAAAGATTTGTACAGATCCTCACGCTATTTACGAAAAATAGTTGATCTACACGCTTGTAGATCTGCTATTTTTGAATAGCAGAAGAAATCTAAAAAAGACACAGACGCGTGTCATCCGGGTGGTCTTAATGGGTTAAGGTAAGCTGAGGTAACACGTTATCTCCCCTCAGGGGGTGATTTGGTTCACAGCAGCAGTAAAACGTTATATGTTTGGCATCACTGACGCTCTACCGTCACAGGCTCCTCCTCTAGAGCAGTGGTTCTCAAACTTTTTCATGTCAAGGACCCCCAAATTGACACTTATTAGCCCGCGGACCCCCATTTGAAAAGATAAGCCAGGGACCCCCATAAGAGAAGATTTATACGGCTTTCTAGCAGTGATTCTCAACCATTTTAACGTCAAGGACCCCCAGTTTGACATGCATTAGGCGGCTACGGACCCCCATTTAATGGCATTTATACCTCTGGGACCCGAATTTATATTATAAAATCAATGTTAATTTAACTCTGAGAGTGTACAGAACCATAAGGGTCCATTTGGTTCCTATCCATCATTTAGCTGGGGACCCCCTGGAACCGCCTCAAGTACCCCTGGGGGTCCCCGTACCCCACTTTGAGAACCAATGCTCTAGAGCGCATTAATGAAGGGGTCTTTTTCAAGGTGTTCATGTGGGCCCTGAATCTACAGGAAAGGATGAGAAGAACCACTGATGGCATTATGTATACGTGCAATATACAAACAAAAGCATGTTTAATGGCTGTGCATGTGTGTGCACATGTATTTGTGTGTGTGTGTGTGTGTGTGTGTGTGTGTGTGTGTGTGTGTGTGTGTGTGTGTGTGTGTGTGTGTGTGTGTGTGTGTGTGTGTGTGTGTGTGTGTGTGTGTGTGTGTGTGTGTGTGTGTGTGTGTGTGTGTGTGTGTGTGTGTGTGTGAGTGAGAGAATGGCGGCACGGAGATGAGGTGCCGGTGAGGCGGCCGGAGGTGAGCGTTGTGCTGTTTCTCAGCGACCACACCCGTTTGTAACTACCACTGTTAACCCATTCAATCCGGGAACGCATCTCTGTCATTTTAAAAGTCTTTGGCTATTCAAACATAGCAGATAATACAAGCTCATAGTGTGGTACCGAGTGCTGCACAATGAGCTTGTAGATCTGCTATTTTTTTAGAAAATGTGTGAAAATCTTTTAATATATATAGTTTTTAAAGCAAATATTTGTAAAACAAATTGTTCCCGGGACCTTCCCTTTAAAAGCTATATACTGAAATATTTGTACAAATGTTCAAGATTTTTCAACAATAGCGGCTATGAGCTTGTAGATCTTCTATGGGTAAATCATATGGATAAAGTGGTTACATGGATGCGTGTCCCGTTTGAAGGGGTAATAGTATAGGTGCATATTTGAGATGCATTTGCAACCCCTGTGGCTGTGTGCTTCATCACCATCACCAAGCTTGCATTCAAGAAGGCTCTGCTTGAGGCATGAGCTCGGCTCTAGGCTCTCCCTAGGCTGGCAGAGGGAGCGTAGCGCCCAGGATTACATAGGCAATTGGCACTGGGTGAAAAAATGGTTTACACAAATCGTGGGATAAAAAAGGCCCTGCTTGCGAACTTCGCAACGTTCTGCACGGCAACTCGCTCGCTTTAGCTTGCTCGCTGGTGCCTCTCGTGGCTCAAGTTTGCTTGAGACGCCGTGCAAAACTATACTTTATACAAAACACCTACTGAGCCCCGCCGGTGGGTCAGTATCTCACCTACTTAGACCAATCAATAGTCTGACTAAACCATAGACTGTATAAAAAGAATGGACAAACGTGGCGCCATCTTTCAATATCGCGTCTTATCCTGCAGAATGCCACCAGACCATTATTGGTTGGGTAGCTTGTCAATCAAGAGCGGGGGGGCGGGGAATGAATGCTATTGGTTGTGTAGCTTGTCAATCAAATCATCCCGCCCCTCCAAGGGAATAACCTACTTTATCGTCAGTTTTAAATTAAATGGGACCATAGTTTACCAAAATGCCTATTATGATGATTGAAAGGAGACTTTAAACTAGCGACTGGAAGCATATAGTATTTATGACAATTTGTATTAAGTTAAAGGTAGGGTAAGTGATTTTCTTTGGTTAAAATAAGTGTTTCATAGCTCTATCTTCTGATAGTACTCATTGCTATAGAGTGTTTGTTCAGTAAAAGGTGTCTCCTTGTCTCTCCAGCTCTTTATAAAACAGAAAATGCATTTTCGTTTCAGTTTCAGTTTAATTTCCAATTTTATCCAATCAGGATAGAGAACTCGATCAGGATATAGATTAAACATGTTAAATTGGAAGTGATGACACTAAGAAATGAGCAGGCAAAATTGGAACTGGAACACTATAAAAATGAAGCTTAAAAATGGGTACTTTCTCCTGATTGGCTGAGATTTTGACACCTGCCGGAAAATGTATTTTCTGTTTATTAAAGAGCTGGAGAGACGGGGAGACATCTGTTACTGAACAAACACTCTATAGCAATGATTACTATCAGAATATAGTATTTTAACCTTTTAACAAAATACTTTTTGTTTTAACCAAAAAACATCACTTACCCTACCTTTAAGAAAATATAGTCTAAAGTTTGTCAAAAACCCATCCGCTTGCCTTTCTTTCTTTCTGACACCAGCAGGGGTAAAACAGCGAGACTATACAGGCCGTTCATATGAACTGTCTCTTCCGTTTTCAGTACTTTTACTTCTACTCCACTACATCTCAGAAGCAAATATTGTACTCTTACTCCACTACAATTATTTGAAAACTTTAGTTACTAGTTACTTTTCAGATAAATGATTACATTATAAAACATTTGAGTACTTTTTCCACCACTGACCGGGGCGGCAGTGGCACTGGCAAGTTTGTTTCCTCTGGTGGTCCCAGCCTGGGACCACCTGCCCGCCCGCGGAGCGGACTGGTTGTTAGAGTTTTTTTTTTTCCCACAACTCAGGATGTCCAGAAAACGAGGCAGGAGGGCTGGCAGAGCGTTGTGCCGTCTCTGCTCTGATTGGGCAGCCGCCATGTATGGCGGGAGACGCTGCTGCTTGTGCCCCCACGGAGGGCTGGGTGACATGCTGGTTGTGTCATGAGGACATACAGTTTGTGGATGTATAACCTTGCTGCACCTGTGTTATTTGTGCCCTCGTATGCAATTTCTCTTGTGTGGACATAAATACGGTGTGTGTGTGTGTGTGTGTGTGTGTGTGTGTGTGTGTGTGTGTGTGTGTGTGTGTGTGTGTGTGTGTGTGTGTGTGTGTGTGTGTGTGTGCGCGCACACGCTATAATGTGTCCATGTCCTTGACGCAGTTAGACAGAGATGAGAGTTATTTGGCCAGAGATGATAGCTTTTGATGACACAGTTGTATGTGTGTGTGTGTGTGTGTGTGTGTGTGTGTGTGTGTGTGTGTGTGTGTGTGTGTGTGTGTGTGTGTGTGTGTGTGTGTGTGTGTGTGTGTGTGTGTGTGTGTGTGTGTGTGTGTGTGTGTGTGTGTGTGTGTGTGTGTGTGTGTGTGTGTGTGTGCGTGCGTGTGTGTGTGCGTGCGTGTGTGCACTGTATCCTGGAGGACAATTACACGGTGTAAAGATTGTCTCTCTCTCTCTCTCTCGCCCCCTCTCTCTCTCTCTCTCTCTCTCTCTCTCTCTCTCTCTCTCTCTCTCTCTCTCTCTCTCTCTCTCTCTCTCTCTCTCTCTCTCTCTCTCTCTCTCTCTCTCTCTGGCTCTCTGTGTCTGCTTGAGATGTAAATACCTCAGCAGACCCTAAATTAGAAAGTAAATTGACTTCCAGAAGCAGCAGCAGCAGCATGGCATGGGGGGGCCGTAAGCAGCATCCACCGTCTCTCTGCACGCAGCAGCTACTCTCCCAAATGTCTATTTTTAAACTGCACCTTGTTTTCCATAAGCGTTGGTGGAAAAAAAAACCTGCCTGGTGCTTGTTGTGATGCTGGTGCAACACAACACAACAAGCACCACGTCGTCTCTGTCCAGTGGAAACCTCATACGTCCAAAAACTGTTGCATTTCAGGATTCAATAGTGGCAAAAGTAGCAGATCTACAAGCTCGAAACGCGAGCTTGTAGATCTGCTACTTTTGATGCTTTTGTGTGGCGCTGTAGTGTGATGGAGTAGGGCGTTAATTTAAGAAAAAACACTAAATGTTTTTGATTTAATATTTCTATTAGACAAAAATGTAAAACAGCACAGTTACGTTTAAAATACTTTGTCTAAAAGGTCCGTTCAAAAAAGTCCTTGCGGTCTATATAGTCATATATAGTGGCACCAAACAGTTCAAATATCAATACAAAAATATGTAAAACAATTATGGAGATAAGAGGTTTATGCCCAACCGCAACGATATGTATAAATACCATCTCACAGGCTCACCATTCACAACGTATACACGTTTATATTTAACATTCTGCATGGCTGGTAGTTGCATATCGAGATTATCGTAGAGTGTCATAATCGTATCCTTCACTGAAGAGTGGAAATTAAACTTGTATCTCCATATTTACTTATTTATTATTATTGATCAACGCTATTGGTCACATTTCTATGATTGATTGATTGAATACTTTATTAGTCAGAATACATTTCAACGGCACATTGGGTACAGTCAGATATTAAATCAGCTCTATGTAACTTTACTGTTCTACCCCGGTTTGAACCCGGTTTCCTTTGCAATTGGTGACGTTTTTACCATTGAGCAAATAGAGGCTGCCTGCTTGCACATGGGATACTCTGGGATACAGATTATATAAGTTATATTGTATAGTACGGAGGACTTGTTTCCATTGTGGTCCTATGCATTCAATTAATCTACATAGCATAAAACATATAACATATGTACAAATATGTACACAATGCGTCGCATCGTGACGCATTGTGAGCTTGTAGATATGCTATTTTCAAATGGCCGAGCTATATATATAGGGCTGAATTGGTTAATGTATGTTTTGTGATATAATAATAATAATGACTTTGTGACTGTTTAAATTCAGGTCTGAGTCCATGACTACACCAAGGGTTGTTGACCTGCCTAGAGGCTTTGACATTACCGATTGAAGCTTGGCGGCACTGACTTTATTTGGTCTTGGCTGTTAAATGTGTGTCTTAATTGTCAAATGAAGGTATAATGGCCCTCATTTATCAACGCGGTGCAGCCCGAATAATGAGCGTACGGCGAGATCACCGCACCTTTCGGCATTTATCAATATATCCTGACGTGGGCTTCATCCTACTTTATGCTGAGATCTCACGTCTGGTCGAGACCAGTTGTTGAAGTTGGCTGCGCCCGTTTATTCCATTCTAGACCTGCGGAGCAGCATTGTCTGACGGTCTGACAGGCATCTGGACACATATATCCACTCCAAAATGTATATCTACACTAATAAATAATCCCTGTGAAAATATAACATTTTATAAAGTAATTTAAACAAACTGCTTTAACAGTCATTCGGTTGCATTGGCTATTTTCAAAATATACAGCGCTTCATGCGAGCGCGTTTTCGGGACTCCCGACGATCATTTCATGGTCTACAAACTTACAGTAGCTTATGTTATGGCGTTATGTCATAGAGAGTTATGAAGACTACAACCTGGCTGGGTTAAGGATATAAACCCGACGCTCCAATCTCTTATTAACGTGGCGGCACGGAATCACTGCAGCCTGGCCGAGTCTGACTGCTTTATTTTAGTGTAACTTGAACGCGCACTGCTCGGTATGGGGTAAATAAATTAATATACAAACGTATTCCATTCATGGCGATGTGATTGTTATCATAATATGTCATTCATATAGGCTACAAGCCTAAGTGACAAAGATACCGCTGCGGATTACATGAAAAACACAGGCGGGCGCGTGTGTGTGAGTGTGTGAGAGAGAGAGAGTGGCGTGTGCGTGTGTGTGTGTGTGTGGCGAGGCGATTGGGGGAAGCTATTTCTTATTGGCTTTTATGTCTTTGGTCGTATTCTGGTTCGTCTTCATGTCGTAAAATCGGGGCGTTTTGAGAATATTTAAGGGCGTGTTATTTAAATGACGCTCGTTTTCACACGTGAGATTTATCAAAGCCCCGACCTGATGTACGCTCGGATCAGCTGTTCAGGATCCTTTGATAAATGTGACTTCGACGTTGGTGCACGGCCGAATATATGGAAAAATATACGCCGGTTTATACGCTGCGTTGATAAATGAGGGCCACTGTCTTTTGTACAGCATAGCATTTAGTATATCTTCAATGTTCATGCTATTTTTGTAAATCATGTTCAAAATGGACAAAGAATGAAAGGGGAAAAAGAAAATGAGAGCATGGCATGGCCTCCCTGTCCAGTCAGACACATGGAACAAACTCCGGGACTCTCTGAAACTGGATCAATTGGTCTCTATAGAGACATTTAGGGAACTACTTCAGGATGCATTACATAAGGACTGCACCTGCTCTGTGAAGCCCTTATGTGTCTGCATCATGAAGTTTTTTGTTTTATATTGCACTTAATTTAAAATTGTAGTTTTTTTGTATATGTTGTGATCATGTTGTCCTTGAAAAAGAGAGCTCTCAATGGTCTTCCCTGAATGAGTAAATAAAGGTCAATACAAAAATAAAAAAATCTGTATCTATCAATAGCAAGCAGTTCAGGAACAACGTATGACTCCAAATCTGGGCAAAGGTTCTGCCCGATCCGAGCCCCATCGACTTCCATTATAGAATGAAAGTTTTAGTATTTAAAAAAAAGTGTGTCCATAGACTGGCAGTGTGCACAAAACCTGTGGCGTTGTCAAATACAAAACGCCATGGTGTCCCGCCGCCCCGTGTTTAACTTCATTAGGCCGTAACCTAACCCAGAGTTTAACTTCATTGGCGTCTCGTCCAGCGAGAAGAATGTGGATGAGCTCTGGTCGCCAGGTCCCCACGTTGGTTCCTGTCACCTAACCGGGAGGAGGAGGAGCCTGTGGCGTACTCAGCGCTATTGGACGACGGAGTGAAAGCCGCCGGGCTGGTGGTGCTGCTGCTGCTGGTGGCGGGTTTGAGTTTGAAGACGGAGATGTGGAGGTGAGTGGCGATCTGGTCGCAGACGCTGACGCTGTAGCGCACCAGGTCAAAGACGGACAGCAAGAGCGCCACCCACAGGACCAGGTACTCGTCTATGAAGCTGTTGAAGTACTGGTTGAGGAACAGCAGCCCGGGGCCCAGGAACGCAGAGTCGGCGAGATGCATCTCGCTCTTGGTGATGTGAGCCACCATCAGCTTGTTGGTGATCTTGGCCGACACGAAGCCGAAGGCCAGGACGTAGAGGCAGGGGTGCTTCTCGAACAGCTGCACCGTCGACTTCTTGTAGATCATGAAGGCCAGGCTGATGACGGTGCCGATGTGGAACAGCGGTCCCACCACGCTGCTCCCGGCGATGGTGGACCTGTTCTTCCCCACGCCGCCCGCGAAGATGACCCGGAAGTAGCCGGAGCAGGAGAAGACGGCCCCCGCCACGGTGAACAGGGCCGGCGCCATCTTGGCCGGGACGTCGAACGCGGGGTGGATGGCACGCTGCCAGAACGCCGTGCCTCCGAAGGCGGCCAGCAGGTGCATGGCGATGATGAACATCTGCACCTCGGTCACGTCGACGATGCCGCAGCGCAGCGTGCCCAGCACGTACGTCTGCCAGTGGGCGCAGTAGAACATGAACATGGCGGCGAAGCAGCAGAAGAACATCCAGTCGGGGTGGGTGCCCAGCTGCGTGGAGACGCACGTGCCCAGCACCACGAACACCGTGGAGAGCGAGTCGCAGCCGTGGTCGAAGAGCTCGCCCAGCGGCGTGCTGCTGTTGGTCCGCCGCGCCTGCTTGCCGTCTATGGCGTCCAGCGACTGGTAGAGGAAGATGCCCACGGCGCACGTCAGGTACACCCAGAGCGGCGCCTGCTCGGTGGCCGTGGGGCAGTGGAAGACCAGCACCAGGGTGGTGATCACGTTGATGGCCAGGCCCACGATGGTGATGAGGTTGGGGGCGATCCAGGTGGGCAGGTGGCGCAGCAGCCACTCCCAGAAGTGCGTCATGACGGGGTCCAGGAGGGAGCGCCCGGCGCTCTTGTACGTGTGCTCCTCCAGCCGCTTGAGCTGGTGGAGGGAGAGTGGATGAGACGGCATCGTGGACCCAGTTTGTGCTTTTTGGTCGGGACCGGACTGCGCAGGTCCAGACACAGCTTGAGACACCTAGTAATCCCCCTGTCTATCTGTTTTCCGGTTGTGGTTGTATAGGACGGTGGTGATGATGGGATGCTGTTAAGGACGAGGTTTCTTTATCCCCCAATTGGACTTAATCTCTCAGACGGACCAGGAAGCTGATGAACACTACTGACTGACACGCTTGGCCGACGCAGCTTTTTGATTGGAGCAGGTCATGACGTCATATTGATGACATCAGTGAGGAACTACCATATACGGTTAGCACTTGATCGGTGGTTTTGGTGGATTAGGGGGTCTGATTTGGGATTCACAAACCTACCCCCCCCCCCCCCAACCACCACCTCCATCACCGCAGCTTGATAGATTTAGGCATAACGTTAAAATGGTCTTTGTTCAGGCACTAGGTTAGAGATGGTTAGGTTTAGGTATGGTCTTTAACCAGATCATCTCTGTCGGGTGGAAACCGCATTATGTCCAAATAAAGTTACTTTTCAGGATTCAAATAAAAAAAATTGCAGATCTACAAGCTCAAAACGCGGCGCGAAGTGACGCGTTTTGATCTGGATCTGCTACTTTTGATGTGGATCTGCTACTTTTAATGCTTTTGTGTGACACACTGAAGTGTGATCATGGATAGGGTATTAATTGACGAAAAAACACAAGAGGTTATAATATGGATAATAAGAGGTTTCTGCCCGACAGAGACGATATACCATTTGGTTAAAAGGTCTGTGTTACGGTGTGGAACCTTTGGTATGGATGAGGATCTGGATGAGGATCTGGGAGGTGCAGTTAGCCAGGAGTTTGTAATAATAATACAAAAATATGACACCAATCCTCCTTCAGAGCTTATAGGTAACGATTCAAGGCCCACGGCCTCATTTACTTATTTTGTCTCCTGGGTGTTAGAGGAATATTTATTTGATCTAATTTCATTTCATTTTATTTCACCGTCCCCTGGCCCCCCATGATAAAAAGGGTAATTGAAAAAACACGACCCCCTCAAGCATTAGGAGGACAATATCAGTCACCAGAACAGGACGTGTGTTTTAAATGAGTCTTTGTCTTTGTTTTAAAATGGTTTGTTACAACAGGTTTTATACAGGAAGGGGCGTGTCTGATGAAATCAAATATCTAAATACTGAATCAAGGTTGTTACGTGTTTTTTGACAGTTTAACAATGACTTCCCGATTCTGTTTTTTAAATGTTCTGAATCTGAGGTAAAACCATGCAGTGCACTCAAAATATCAAACAATCAAAAAGTACATGGATGTCTGACAGGAGATGCAGCCCCACCTATAACTAAAAGCACTACATCTTAAGAGCACGGAAATATGACAAAAATATCATGACATAAAGGACGGCTTCACCCATTTTAACCGATCTTCATAAAATTGGTCATCACTAACGCTCACTTTGTATTCTCACTCACTTGCCTCAGACGAGGGCTGTGGACAATTTAGAAACCCACCTACCAGTGATGTCATCAATTAGGAATCAAAGACAATATATAAACTACAGACTTTCTCTTCCTGGACAGTTAGCATGCCAAAATAGTAGCCATTGTTGTCGCATGTCAAAAAAATACAATTACAAACTTGTTTGAAATGACCAAACCTGCCTACCGATGATGTCACTGGTAGGCTTTCTGAACTATCCACAGCCCTGAAAGTGGTGCCATATTATCATACGCATTAGTGAGGACCAATTATACGACGTATAAAGTGGTTCTTTAACAGTAAAAGCTAAAAAAAAGTGTCCCTTTTCATCGAAAGAAAATGGATTCCTTCTTATGTCCTTAGACCTTCAGCTCTGTTGCAGCAAGCCAGTCCAGTGTGTCATTGTCTAGGTCAATTAGGCCACGATCACCATTAGGTGGCCGGTATTTGGGGCAGCTGGTCATCACGTGTTCCACAGTCTGTAGTGGATCCCCACATTCGCAGTGGGCATTGTCTGTGAGACCCCACTTCTGCATTGATGCACCGAAACGTCCCACACCTGTGCTCAGGTGATTGAGGGTTGTCCACTCCTTACGTGGGAGGTGCTGGGCAGGAACATCTGTTGGGTCCTCGATGTATTTTTGAAGCTTGGATGGTTCTGCTGCCTTCTACTGGTCCCTCCATCTTGCCTTCACCCAGGAAGCCTTGGAGGTGTCCGCTGGTGTGTGGAGCAGATCCTGGGCATATGTGGCAAAGGGCCGCCGGGACTTGAGGCGTGCGCACTGTGGTGTCTCCGTGACGACCTTGTGGAGGGGGTGGGATTCACTCATCTGTACCTTCCGAACGAGGGCCAGCGTGGTGGCCTCTTGTCTGACCTCTGCTGGAGCGAGGACAGGCAGTTGGTTTGTTGGAGTGGCTCGTAGACATCCGGAGACGGTCCGTAGGGCGGTGTTGAGTGCAGCATCCAGCTTCTTCACATGAGGGCTACGGCTCCAGACTGGGGCACAGTACTAAGCGGTGGGGAACACAAGATCATCTTCAACCATGATGTTGATTTCACGGTTTGCTTCCTTGTTGTAGAGGTGGAACATTGTTGATACGGTCTTCTCAACACTGAGCTTGAGGCGCCAGTTCTTCAGGTATTAAGACAGAATGTCCTCAGAGAGGCCCTCCTCTACTGCTTCCCAGGATGGCCAGGTCGTCTGTGTAAGGGGACCACTAGAGGTCCAGAAGGGCCCTTGCGGGTCTGTAACTCTGAGAGTACAAACGGGTCCTTGGAATTAGAAAACTTGTGGTGTGTCTCGGGTCCTTAAATTGAATTCCCTTATAGGGGCAGGATCATCACAAGTCATGCTGTTCAGCTTGGGAATTATTCCTGGAAAGAAGCACTTTGGTTTCCTGCGTCCTACCTCCTCAGTGATGCTTCCTAACCCTATTTCCTATGTCCTTCGAGCAGGCATAAGAGACTTGACACAAGTAGCAAAATGGCTGACCAACTTCAACTTCCTGTAGGAGTTAGGATGTAGGAAATAGGACAGATCAGAATAAGGACCTAAGGAAGCACCCTTGGTGAACCACTTGACTTAGGAGATGATGCAGCCTGTATCTTTCTGAGGCTTCAAGTCTGGCTCTTTCACGGGCTTCACCTCTTCCTCCTCTTGTTTGGGTGCGTTTTTGCCGCCCTTGTCGGGTTTGGCCCTCTTGCTGAGGTCGAAGGCGGCGTAGACCTCGGGCGTGCACAGGTCGCTGAGACCCGGCAGCTCGAAGGCGACGTGCTCGGCCAGGCCATAGCTGGCCTTCAACTCCAGCCGCGGCTCCTCCGCCGGGACCTTGTGGAAGTAGATGAAGTCGTTCTCGCGCTGGCTTTTCGCCAAGGTGTTCTCGATGAGCCGTCCCAGCTTGAGGAAGAAGAGCTGCTCCGAGGGTTTGGCCGTGCTACCCGGGCCTCTCGTCTTCCGGTAGTCCTTGCACAGGGCCTCTGCGCGGGAGTAGGACTGCGCCGCCTTTTGGAGAGATCTGATCGATTCCCCGCACTTGTCGCCGGCCAGCAGAGTCTGTGCGTGGTAGCAGAAGGCGTAGGCCACGTAGAAGTGCTGCTTCAGTTGAAGGTACTTCCTCCACTTGCCACTGCACTCTGGCTCCAAGGAGCTCAGCGTACGGTCGGCTTTCTGGTAGAGGTTGGCCGTCTCCAATGACAGCGCGGCGACCAGCTTGGCCTCGTGCTTCAGCTCGATGGCTCTGGCGATCGTCACCTCCTGCGCCTCCGCTTGGCACTGGATCGCGTAGGTGTCGAGGACCCGCGGCTCCAGGTCTCGGCCCTTCTCGGCCGTGGTGATCAGACGGGGGACCTGGACCTCCCCGAGGTGTTTGAAGATGCCGGCAGCCACCCTCAGGCTGCGGTGGACGTCTTTAGCTTCCGCCTCCGTGACGTTCTCCTTCCCGGCTAGCCGCGACGCAGACTTGGTGTACCACAGCGCCACGTTGAAGGCCATGGAGGCCTGCTCGAACACGGCGTCCCGCTGAGCGCCGGCGGCGTTCCCTTGCAACGTGTCCGTCCACGTGAACTTCTGAACGAACCTCATCTTGTTCTCCCGCGTGGTTCCGTCCAGAGAGTCGACGAAGCCCCGCAAGAGGGAGAAGTAGGCGTCCGCGGCACTCTCTATGAGCGCCGGGGTGCAGGTGACGTCGGTGAGCATCTCCAGGAGATGCAATCTGGATGTCCTCAGGTCGTTGCAGATCCTGCTGGCAGCGTGGCTCGAGGCCACTCCGTAGAGGTTGAAGGAAACCTGCGCTGTGGCCTTCAGCGGGTTTCTGTGAAACCAGTGTGCCATCCTTGGCCCGTGGCTTTTTTTATATGAAGACACAGTTGAAAGGGACTTACAACAACAACAATGCTGTGGGGGTTGTTTAAACAGTCCTTTGGAAAGATGATCCCACCTTGGCGATGTTAAAACCCGTCATCTGGGTTAGACATGGTTACTCGATACGTCCAAGTGAGTCCAGGTTGTTATGGTTATAACACTGTTGACATCAGTGTGACATCATGACTCCATGTATGGTCACAGCTGACACGGAGCTCCATATTTGGGCATTGACTGACTTGATCGTGACCTCATCCAGGATGCTGTGCGACACTGGTTCTCGACATCTGGTCTGAGGACCGCCATGGGGTCCAAATGGACGATCATGGGTCTGGACCTCAGAGTGTATACCCTTGACCCGTGCAGGTCCATTTGGTTCTGCTTGTACTTTCTCAGAGTTAAATAAACACTGAGGATTTTACAGTGTAGATTGAGGTTGTATGTTATGTTTTTAGCGGTGCCAACCGCTCTATATCTGACTTTGTCTGTGTGTCCGTGTGTCCGGGTGTCCGTGTGTCCGTGTGTCCGTGTGTCTGTCCGGACACACCCGGACATTCTTATTGGCTGGGCTATAAACAAATATTGATGACAACATCAATACGGGGCTCATCAAAGGCACCGCTTCCTTCACACAGGGTGTGATTTTTTTTTTTAGTTTTTCATTTAATGGACCCCAAGTTTGATATGCATTAGACCATGGAACCCCATTTGATACAGTACCATCACATTATGCCTGGGACCCCAATTGACACTGTAAACGGAACCATTTGGTTCCATTAGTGCACTCTCCCAGTTACAGACCCGCAAGGGTCCGTTTGGACCGCAGGTGGTCCCCGTGAACCAGATGTTGAGACACGAGTGTTGTAGGAGAACTACAAAGCCTGTTGCTAGAACTGCAACACAAAACAAAACATCTCCAGCAGATTAAATTAGATTAGATTCAGTAGATTAAGACCATTAAGACCTGGAACGCATCTATGTCACTTTAGATTTCTTTTGCTATTCAAAAATAGCAGATCTACAAGCTCATAGCGTGTCACCGAGTGCCGCGCTATGAGCTTGTAGATCTGCTATTTTTGAAAAATCTTTTACTTGTAACAGAGTATTATTATAGTGCAGTATTGGTACTTTTACTTAAGTAAAATAATTTGAGTACTTTTTCCACCACTGACCCCGGGCACGCAATACAGATCTAGGTAAATTAGCTTATGGCTATTTATAGGCACTGTTTGTGTATTGTGCTATTGTCTCTGTGTCAAAGAAACACAACAATAGACATAAACAGAGACCATGGTCTCAGCAGCACAGAGGAGCTGGGCTGCTGGTGTGGAAATCAATTAACAACACGAAACAATAGAATTACCAAAGTGTTCATCCCCTGGGTCGCCCAAGTCATTTCTCTATGGAGAATAACATTAGGTCATCTTAGACAGTGTGGTGTAAAGTAACTAAGTACATTTACTGTACTCAAGTACTGCACTCAAGTACAATTTTGAGGTATTTTTATTTTACTGGAGTATTTCCAGTTTTCAGTACATTTACTTCTAGTCCACAATCTCAGAGGCGAATATTGTACTTTTACTTTTTGATCATTATTACCAAACATAAATGAATCACTTCAGCCCTATATTTCAGCTATTTGAAAATGGCAGCTTTTTGGCAGATCTTTTAGACGAGAATGCACTTAATGCTTCTGGTGATTAGTAGTTTCGTTCCCTACCTATGTTGAATGCACTTATTGTAAGTCGCTTTGGATAAAAGCGTCTGCTAAATGACTGTAATGTAATGTAATCTACATGCTCACAATGCGTCACATCGCAACGCATTTTGAGCTTGTAGATTGGCTATTTTTCAAAAGATTTGTATACACTTGAAAACTTGTGAAATGGGACATTCTGCATAATGAGTACTTTCTACTTTTGGTACTTTTAAGTACATTTTGATGCCAATACTTTTTTATTTTACTCAAGTAAACGTTCAATTCCAGACTTTTACTTGTAACAAAGAATTTCCACATTGCAGTATTGATACTTTTACTTAAGTGAAAAATGTGAGTACTTTTTCCACCACTGATCTTAGAATCCTCTCAAGCACCGCGTTTCGAGTTTGCAGATCTGAAACTTCTGATGCTTTTGTGTAAGAGTGTTAACACATCGGGTGCCAGCATTTTTTCATAACAACTTACGTTGGGTGCCAGCATTCTCCCCATTGACTGCGCTTTACTTTTTAAAGCTTTAGACTCCGTACCGAGCAAATCCACGTAAAAAAAAGCATCCATTCATGTTGAGCGATGACCCTGGCTACATCCTGGAACCATAACATTTCATTCGCGAGTCACAACGGGGGGGATCGCGCATCACGCATGACCGGTTTTCACCACCGGAAACGGATTCGGAGATATAGGCGTTTTAAAGAAGGAAATAGACAGGAAGCGGATGGAAGCCATGTTTTTGTTTCCGATGATCTATCTGGCCCTTCCTTCTCAAGATCACAATGGGAGCTCCCAGAGCTGCTCTAGCCCCGCCCGTGCGGAGAAAAACGAAAAAAACTAAAAGACTGAAATCACGGTTCAGACCGTGAACGGCACCAGATGTGTTAAGTAGGGCGTTAATTTATGAACACTAAAAGTTAAAATATTGGGATAAGAGGTTTCTGCCCGACAGCAACTAAAACAAAGGTTAAACGACAACAAAACCAGCCTTGATAGAGAGAGGGGAGTGTGGGAGGGGGGGCGGGACAGAGGGGGGGGAAGGTGAGGACTCGAGGAGGTAATCAGTGCAGATGGGTGAAGAGATTGCACAAGGGAGGGCCATGCGGAGTGTGTGTGTGTGTGTGTGTGTGTGTGTGTGTGTGTGTGTGTGTGTGTGTGTGTGTGTGTGTGTGTGTGTGTGTGTGTGTGTGTGTGTGTGTGTGTGTGTGTGTGTGTGTGTGACAGGAAGAGCAGGGAAGGGGAGATTGAATCAGGGACACGGTACAAAGGGTGTCGTACACACATGGAAACAATGGTTCTTAAATGGTTGTTTAAAAGGCTATGGTTCCACGAACCACCGATGCTTCTTTGAGACGCCTCTAACCACTTAAACCCTACAGCATCCCAATTTTGGGCATGAGTTAATAGGCAAACAGTTGCCGAAAATAGCAGATCTACAAGCGAGTGCCGCACTATGAGCTTGTAGATCTGCTATTTTTTTGTAAAATATTTTTTTAGATTATTTTCAAAAAACTGTTCTAAAAGGATTTCGAAAACATTTTTTTAAGAATGGCCTCAGGTCTTAATGGGTTAAGGGTTCATTATATAACTGCTTCTTCTTCTTTTGGCTAACTCCCATCGGGGTCCTGGGTGACTCCTGCTACCTGCATGTGGTCTTTCACCTCACCCAAGGGTTCTTTATAGAACAATTACAATAAATGGTTATTTAAATAACCTTCTTTTTGGAACCAAAAAAAATGGTTCTCCCCATGGCATCACTCTGAAGCAGTGGTTCTCAGAGGTGGCTCCATGCAGGGACCCTCAGGGGCCATTGAGGGGGTTCCAAACGGACCCTTGGCATGTCTGCATCTCTGAGAGTGTACACATGGGTGCAAATGGCGTAAGGGTCCATGTGGAGGGATCTTGAAATGTAAATGTTTCAGGTTGCAGTCGGCACCCTTTATTTTCCTGTGCGATGGGGGGGGGGGGGGGGGGTAGGAGGGAGGAAGGAGGGAGATTGAATCAGAGACAAGGCTCAAAGGCTGCAGAATAGTAATAGTGAAGGAAGATAAGTAGATGGTGAGATAGAGGGAGAAAGGGAGGGAGGGAGAGAGAGGGGGCAAAATGCTGGGGATGGAGAGATGAAGGGGAAAGAGGAGGAACTAGAAAAAAGTGTTCCTCGGAGCACAGGTCTCCGCCAGGTCAGGTAGGTTATTGTGGCCTCCTGATGGCGCTATAATAGACCAATGTGACTAGGTTGCCATTTCTTCTTAGGCCTTTCACGGCAATCATACACTGCATTCATGATTTGAGGCATTTTGTTCAAAACGGCAAGCCAACCCTAGCCAATGAGGATGGAATCTGGGAAATGGGACAGACCCGGGTTGATCACATGACTATAGAGACACTGTGTACCGATTTGCATGACGTTTTGGATACAATCTGTAGGAGTAATCAAATCAAAAGTTTTGTACAAATCGGCCTCCTGGTGGCGCTATAACAGGCCCATGTGAAAGATTTGGGCCAGAGGTTCTGAATTGGCATCCAGGGAGTGTGTGTGTGCACAGTTTCGCAGCGACCGGGCCAACGGTGCCGGAGATTAGCTGCTCACAGACAGACGGACACAGGGGCTAAAACAATATCTCTCGCCATGCCTTTCGGCGAGAGAGAGAGAGAGAGAGAGAGAGAGAGAGAGAGAGAGAGAGAGAGAGAGAGAGAGAGAGAGAGAGAGAGAGAGAGAGAGAGAGAGAGAGAGAGAGAGAGAGAGAGAGAGAGAGAGAGAGAGAGAGAGAGAGAGAGAGAGAGAGAGAGAGAGAGAGAGAGAGAGAGAGAGAGAGAGAGAGAGAGAGAGAGAGATGGCAGCTAACGGGGTGGAGAACAGGGATGCAAAGGTCTGAGCACATGCAGAACGGAGGGGGGGGGGGTGTCACCGGAGATACAGAGAGAGAGGGGGGGGGGGGGGGGTCACCGGAGATACAGAGAGAGAGAGAGAGGGGGGGGGGGGGGGGGTCACTGCAGATTAAATGATGAAAAGGTGAGTGATATAAACCAGCCAGGGAGGATAGGATGAGAGAGAGAGAAAGATTGAGAAGAGAGAGATAGATGTGCACGCACACACACACACACACACACACACACACACACACACACACACACACACACAGGGAGAGAGATTGGGAGCAGCGTTGAGAAGATGATGGAGTGACGTAAGGCTCAGAGAGAGAGAGAGAGAGTAGATGAGGTCACTGCAGAAGAGAAGTGATGGAGAGACAAACGGAGGGGAGAGACGGAGGGGGAGAAGTGAGACAGTGAACAGATGGCTGGGTGGAGACGGGAGATCAAGGAAACGAGAGAGAGAGAGAATAAGATGGGAGGAGCAGGGTATAGAGAACAGAGGAGGTGGGTGTGAGAGAGAGACAGACAGACAGACAGACAGACAGACAACTAGATTTTCAGATCTTGAGCCTTGAATAGATTTTTTTTATTATAAAGTCGGGAGCAAATTATACAGTGGTGGAAAAAGTACTCCAATGTTTTACTTAAAGGGATGTTTCACTTTCAAAAAAACTTTAGGTCATTTCATCGTCTACTCAGGCTTTTGTGAGCCCCCCCCCAGACCGTTTTTAAGTTACTTGATTCCGTATTTAGATATTTGATATTCATTTGATTAGACATGCCCCCATCCTATACAAACCCATCATAACTTCAAAATCCATTTTTAACATGTTAGATTCGTCAAAAACACCCGTCCTTGGTTCTGGTGACTCACCCTGACCTCCTAATACGCGAAGGGGGCGTGTTTTTTCGATAACTTTTTTCATTTATTTATAATTGTCTTTTTTGGAAAATGAAAAAAATTAAATAGATTAAAAATCTGTTCCTGATTAATCCTGTCTTACCTCACTTCAAAATATATAAATGATCTTTTGAAGTGACATACCTATTTATAGGGCTCTATTTCATCATGCGTCTCGCTAGCCAATCAAAGCACACCCTTTCAACATATTGTCACGTGTCACGTGAAGCTTGACCAATGTTAGCTTGGTGGACACACGGAAGGACAATAAAATAATATAAATGAAAAAAAAGTAATCGAAAAAACACGCCCCCTCACGTATTAGGAGGGCAGGGTGAGTCAGCAGAACCAAGGACGGGTGTCTTTGATGAATCTAACAGGTTCAAAATGGAGTTTGAATTTATAATGGGTTTGTATAGGAAGGGGGCGTGTCTGATAAAATGATTATCAAATATCTAAATACTAAATCAAGCAACTTAAAAACGGTCTGGGGGGCTCACAAAAGCCTGAGTAGACGATAAAATGACCAAACGTTTTTTTGAAAGTTAAATATCCCTTTAAGTAAAAGTATCAATACTTCAATGTAGAAATACTATGTTACAAGTGAAAGTCCGGAATTCAAAATGTACTTGAGTTAAAGCATACAAGTATTGGTATCAACATGCACTCAAAGTACCAAAAGTAAAAGTACTCATTGTGCAGAATGTCCCATTTCAAGTTTTCAAGTGTGTAAACATCTTTTGAAAATTGCAGATCTACAAGCTCACATTGCATCACTTCAGGGGAAGGGAGCCTCTGTAATTTTAGCCAGTGTATCACATATATCATACCAGATTACATAAACCACAGCATGGGCATAATGGGTGAAAATGTTGGCAAAAATGGATGAACAAATGAACATTCAGCGGACATTCGTCAAAAAAAGAAAATAGCCGATCTAAAAGCTCACATTGTGATCTAGTAAATCGTGTATCTCTGCGCTATTTGACCCACAACAGGTTTAAGTGGTTAAAGGACAGAAACATTGAGCAAAACAGACAGGGAACACCAGTTGTGGACTTTAGCGTTAGCGTTAGCATTCATCCCTGGCTGCTGAACACAGAATGAAATGTTCCCTCTGGAGATTTTCAAAAGGCTTCATCTCACCTCGCCTGAACTTTTACTTCTCAATTCAGTTCCAGGCGGCGAGGCTATTTGAATATAGCACAAAGCACAGACCCACAACAACACAACCACACACACACACACACGCACACGCACACGGACACGCACACGCACACACACACACACACACACACACACACAAACCACCACTCCAGGATAAGCATCGAGGCCTTGTCTTCTAATATAGTGAATTGAGTTTGGGAGCATGGCTCCGGAAGATGAAGCTGTCTTATCTTTGGCCGCTCGCCTACTGGGGAATACGATGCTCACCCCCGTCTGGTAAACTGTTCACTTCTTTAGCCTGGAGACGTGCACTGTTTCTCCCAGGATTGTTTTTTTTTTAAAAGTAGTCTATTGGTCCGTCTGCCTTTTTAATGTAGCAATACTGCAATGTAGAAATACTCTGTTACAAGTAAGAGTCCCATGTTGATATTTCTACAAGAGTAAAAGTAAGAAAGTGTTGGCATCAAAATTCATTTTCTAAATCCTAACAGTATGCTGCTATATCAGGGGTGCTCCAACTTTTATTTCATATATATAGCATGTCAGTACAGTAGAAAGTTTGTTTTCAAAATGTGTCAAAATCTTTCGAAAACAGCCGATCTACAAGCTTGTGAGCTCGTAGTTAGGCTACTCTTTAGTATAAAGTTAGTATAAAATAGGGCTTAATTGTATGTTAAATGTATGTTTTTGTAATAATAATCAAAATCCAAGAAGTAACTAGTAACGGAAGCTGTCAAATCAATGTAGTGGAGTAAAACGCACAATATTTGCCTCTGAGATGAGAAAGAAATACTCAAATACAGTAAATGTATTTACTTAGTTGATCCACCACTGTTTCCCACCTTGGTCTGAAACAAAATCTCAATCATAGTAACTATAGCCTATTGTTGCTGTCGGGCAGAAACCTCATATCTCCATATTTTAACTTAAATAAATAAATGAATGCCCTACGCGATCATACTAGAGTGTCACACAACAGTATCAAGTATATATATATCAGTATATTTGTTTTTGTTACTGTTTTTGAATTTGAATCCTGAAAAGTATAGTTTTCAACATGAGGTTTCCAAACCGACAGAGACTAAACTGTCTGGCTTCCCTTCAGGGAGTTAAAATGTTTCATAACTTGTTTTAAATTCATTTTGAGAAGCTGAGGCTGTTTGGCTCCATGCAGTATGAGCACAACGCACAGACCCACACATACACACTGAGCAACACACAACACTTAAGGATAAGTGTTGCCTTGTCTTATGATATTTTAAATTCCATTTGGGACCCAGCATTGCCTGCAGAAGATGATGTCTTTCTTTGCACTGAATATATTTCATAATAATCTAATCTAAACGGTTTGCAGGATGAATCTGATCTCTCTAGACTAGTGCCACATTCTGGTCAGGACTGAGGATCACTCAGGGCCTCTATAGGGACAAACGTGGCCAAACGTTAAATGTCACGGTGCACGGCGCCCTGGACTTCTGCGCTCCAGGAATGCAGAAGTGCCGTTTTCAAACCCAAGATGTAAAAGATTGACGGGTCCGCAACAAAACTGCAATCTGCGTGTTTTCGTTTTTTCAGACTAACAAGTGTGTGTGTGTGTCACATACCTACCTAGAGAGAGAGAGAGAGAGAGAGAGAGAGAGAGAGAGAGGACTTCTCTCTACAGGGTGCTGATAATTGGGCACAGCACCGTGGAGACTAATGCACACAAACACAGTTGTTCTCAACAGAACAATGGTTCCCCTGAAAGCTCCTAAACAAGACATCTGTGACACGAATCTGTGTAACTTAATAGAATAATTAATAGAGTCGGAGTCAGTGTGCGAGCAGGGTGAGCGTAACGATTAACGGATTAAATAAACGCATATGAACATCCGGACATCACTGGGCAATATCCTTAACTGTTAACCCATTAAGACCGGGAAAGCATCGGTGTCATTTTAGATTTGAACAACTTTAACCATTAGTTTATACTTTGGCTATTCAAAAATATACATACAAGCTCATGAGCTTGTAGATCTGCTATTTTCCGTGAACATTTGAAAAACATTTGTGCAAATCCTTGAATATACATATTTTTGAGAGAGAACATTTTTGACTCAAGTCTTTAATTCTGGGGATCCCTGGAACAACATAACAATGGTTCTAAAAGCTTTTCATATCAAGGACCCCCAAAATGATATGTATTTGGCTGCGGACCCCCATTTCAAAAGATTTTGTAATAGGGACCCCTAGAAGCAAAGATTTGAGCAAAAAATGTTCAATAAAAGATATATATATATATATTCAAATATTAGCACAAATCTTCCACGATTAAAAATAATTGAATAGCAGATCTACAAGCTCATGGCGCCGAGCTTGTAGATCTGGTTTAGTTTTGTTGTTGAAAAAACGTGAACATAAATTTTGTGCAAATCTTTGAATATATATATATATTTTTAAACCGAGCATTTGTAACTCAAATCTTTAGTTTTTTTTGTATTTCTTTTTTTACTTCTGCTATAATATCAGTGGTTCTCAAACTTTTTTCATGTCAAGGACCCCCGAAATGATAAGCATTTGTCCCCCCCCCCCTGCCATGCCCCCCCCCATCTCAAAATATTTTGTTCCAGGGACCCCCAGAAGCAAAGATTTGAGTTAAAAATGTAATTATGAATTCAAAGATTTGCACAAATCTTTCCACAATTTTTCAAAAAATAAAAAAAATCTACAATTGTCTTCTAAATCCAACTACAAGCTCATGAGCTTGTAGATCTACTATTCATTTTTTTTACAGCCAAAGAAATCTTAAAATGACACAGATGCGTTCCCGGTCGAAATGGATTAATGCAGTGAGTGTACAAATAGAACCAATGGACCCAGTGTATTGTGCACTCTTCCACATTACAGGTCAGCCTTCATTGAGCGGCCCTGACTGACTCTACAATGAGAGCTGTAGCATTTGAACAAATAAACGCCCACTCTCTCTCTTCCACAAGGCATCACAGGCGCTAGCATTAATGCAAAGCCTGTTACTAGGCTGGCATTAAAGCCTTTTTTAGTCACATTGAAGTTCGTCCTCATTTATCTCCTCTGGTTAAAGGGCTCATTGCATGGCTCTCAATCACACATTTATTTAATGTTGTTTATTTATTTAACCTTTATTTAAACAGTGTACAAAGCACACTGAGACCAGAGTCTCTTTTTTCGAGTGTGAACTGGCCAAGAGGCATGAACATGCTTTTTTTTTAAATAGAAAGTCTCCTTTTATGACGATCCAAAGCTTTGGGTTTTGTGCTAAATTAAAACACCGTACTTTACATGTACATGTATTTAACCATTTAAACCCTGTATAATTCATCGAGGCTACAAGCGCACGACGTGTCAGCGAATAGGACATTGTCACGTTTAATCAGACTATTGATTGGTGAGACACTGACCTACCCAGGGCCCAACGCTCACCCCAAAACATGACTTAGGATTCTGTGCATATCGCCGTATTGAGACGGCGCGCCTCCATCGCGCTCCAAAACTATACTTTATACCATACATGGGCAACTGGCGGCCCGGGGGCCCCATGCGGCCCCCACCTTCACTAAATGATTAAAGGCGATAATGTTCCTTTCAGTGCATTGACAGCATCCTAAATGGCTGCACAATGTTGTGAACTTTTCTGTAGAACTGCTACTTTGGCCACACGTTGCTCTATTATTATGTCTATTATCTAACAAACTCACAATCTCACACACTGAAATATGAGACACAAGGTTTCCTCCTGACGGCAAGAAATTATGCATCTCTTTTTCTCTCTCTCACCGACGAGCATATTAATACATTATGATCTGATACGCCTTTTTTCTTTTCTCTCTCGCTCTCTCTCTGTCTCTTCTCTCTCTCTCTCTCTCTCTCTCTCTCTCTCTCTCTCTCTCTCCCCCCGTCTCTTTTCTCTCTCTGTCTCTCTGTCTCTCTCTCTCTCTTTCTCTCTCTCTCTCTCTCTCTTTCTCTTTCTCTCTCTGTCTCTTTTTCTCTCTCTCTCTCTCTCTCTGTCTCTCTCTCTCTCTCTCTCTCTCTCTCTGGAATCAGAAGTTTCCCGGTTGGATTCCCCGTTCCTCCTGGTCTCTGTGTCTTTGAGCAAGGCACTGAACCCATAACAAAGCAAAGCAAAGCAAGCAAAGTTTGTTGTTTACCCAGGGTGTCGGACTAAGTACGAAACTTGTTTCCAGCCGGACCCTGCATGGAAGCCTTGCTCAAGGGCTATTCAGCGGTGATTCATGATTGATGTGATGAATTGGGGAATCGAACTAGGGACCTTCCGGTATCAAGGCCGCCCCTCTAACCACTAGGCCACCGCTGCCACTCAGAGGAGTAGGTTTGTTTGTTTTTACCACAATGAGCACAATTATGAACATAATGTGTTCATGTCAAAAGGATCAAACACACAAACAAGCCTAAGAGCTTATTTCCATGGAGTGCCTTGTGCTACACATAATAAGTATCTTCTACGTTGTAGACGTACTAGACCATTGGTTCTCAAAGTTGGGTCGGGGGAACCCCAGGGGTCCTTCAGGGGGTTCCAGGGGGTCCCCAGCAAAATTAGTTAATAGATTTTAACCCCTTCATCCATATTTTATACGTTGGCTATGAAATAAATAGCAGATATACAAGCTCGCAGCGCGTGACTTTGTGCCGTGCTGAGAGCTTGTACATCTTGTACATGAATCTTAACACATCGAGTGCCAGTGTTTTTTTTTTAACCCATTAAGACCTGGAACTGTGTCATTTTTTTATTTGAGCTAAAAAGCATTATTGTACACTTTGGGCTATTCAAAAATCGTGAAAATGTGTGCAAATCTTCGCGTTTTGAGCTTGTAGATCGGCAACTTTTGCTACTTTTGTGTGACATAGAATGGCCCAACAGTATATGCAATGTGTCCCTCTGGTGGCCCTCTCCATCATCTCCGTTGCATCACCCCTGCTTTATACAAAACGCCTACTGAGCCCCGTCGGTAGGTCAGTATCTCACCTACTTAGACCAATCAATAGTCTGATTAAAGGTGATAATGTTCCTTTCAGTGCATTGACAGCATCCTAAATGGCTGCACAATGTTGTGAACTTTTCTGTAGAACTGCTACTTTGGCCACACGTTGCTCTATTATTATGTCTATTATCTAACTAACTCACAATCTCACACACTGAAATATGAGACACAAGGTTTCCTCCTGACAGCAAGAAATTATGCATCTCTTTTTCTCTCTCTCACCGACGAGCATATTAATACATTATGATCTGATACGCCTTTTTTCTTTTCTCTCTCTCTCTCTCTCTCTCTCTCTCTCTCTCTCTCTCTCTCTCTCTCTCTCTCTCTTTCTCTCTCTCTGTCTCTTTTTCTCTCTCTCTCTCTCTTTTTGGGGCGGCCCCCTATAAGTGAGTTTTGACACTGACCAATCCTGCACCGTGATTGGCCAATAGTCTACGACGCAGTCTACACCCCTAACCCTTCCACAGTCAATGCAAATCTATACTTTTGCAAAGTCAGCCAATCACATTACAGCTAGTGTCATCACCACTAGCTGTAATGTGATTGGCTGACATTGCAAATTCAGGACTGTGATTGGCTAGCGAAACACATGACACATGTGCAGCCCTATGAATAGCAGTATGGACTTAAAAAAAAGTCATTTAACCTTTTTTTTTAAGTGAGTCATGTTGTGATGACCACACACCGCCCACTTCACACTGGGTGTGATTTTTTTTTTACCGTGTCATTTTTTTATTTGAGCTAAAAAGCATTATTTTACACTTTGGGCTATTTTTGAAAAATCGTGAAAATGTGTGCAAATCTTCTGAATATATATATTTTTAAAGCAGACATTTTTAACCCAAATCTTTGCATCTGGGGGGGTCCCTGGAACAAGATATACATATCATTTTGGGGGTCCTTGACATGAAAAAGATTGAGCACCACTGATATAGAAACATGCGTTTTTCAGAAAACTGTTGCGATTTAGGAGACATGTAGAATCGGCTTCTCAATGGGTGAAACAGGGTTCATCCGGTGCCACCGTTCTTACCGTTTACGCTGCAGAAGCCTCCAAGAGGGACCCGGATGTACACTAAGGGTGTGTGTGTGTGTGTGTGCGATGGTCGAGGGTCCCGCCTAACGACTGGAACAATAACATTTCTATCTTTTTTTACCAGGTGCTCGAAGAGCGCCTGAGTCTAAGAAGAGGCAGAGTACTAGTCGACATATTACCGATTTGCATTCGACAGATTTGCGTCATTGGCTGTCCTTTAAGCCAATGGGAATACTTTCCCGTACTCTGCATGGGCGGCCTCGTCCTCCCAAGCTATGGGTAAGCGACACCTATTTGTCATTGGCTGTCCTGGCTGTCCTTCACTCCTTTTAAGCCAATGGCGACACGAATGGGGACACGGCTCGTCCTCCGCAGTAACCGCCCTCCGCTTCCCTCATTCACACTGCAACAGTTGCAGAGCAGAAAGTGCAAGTTGTATTGCAGCCTCAGGCAGGAGGGTTAGCCTAAATGCAAGCATGCTTCATTAGACCTAGTTTGGCTATTAAGTTCTTATTTGGCCATGTTCACACTGACTTCAATCTTCGCTATTGTTGGGAAGACCCGTGTGGTGTCTAAAAATGTTACCACCACTTATATAAAAAAACATTATTAGCGTCGCAGATTCTGTTGCCAGGTTAGGCGAGAGAAACAAGCAATCCGAAAAACAAGTAATCAGGTCTATGAAAACAAACACACATTTGAATACTTTTATTTGGATCTACAAAATACAGTAGCATACAAGATCCAAACATTTTTTGAAGAGGGTTTCAAATGAAGGCATGGCCAGACACTGTATGCAATATATTTAAAACACAGTGGGATAATAATATGCATGCAGAGCAGTGATTATAATTTCGCACCAGGCAACAATATATATCAGAAAATGTTAGTCCACTCAAGGATAGACAAAGCACCGCCTCTTCCAGATAGAGAGGCTGCCGATCACTGCAGAGACTGAGCAGTACTTGGCCAGTCTTTTTGCAGCGACCTTCTGCAGTCCTCCAAGTTGCAGTCCACGTAGCGCGAGTCTGTGGACATGCCCCAGACTTCCGAACACAAGCACAATGAACTGGCAGTTATATCCAAGTGACTTGATGCACTCTACCAAAGGCTGATATTTCATGAGTTTGGATGTGAAGCAAATGTCCATATACAGATCAAAAGAACAGCCTATTTCAAAGATGACAACTGATTTACTTGTTTCATTAATGAAAATAATATCTGGAGCATTTGGAATATTGCATAAAATATTATCATCAGTGGAATTGTGTTCAAACCAGTTTGTGTGAGCAGTGCTGTGCAAATACATTTTAGATGTTATGTCCTGTACTTCTTTGATGTCTCTGGAAATTAGATCCACCAGCCGGTCGTGCCTGGCAATATACAGTCCTTTGTAAAAGCTGCAGCCATTGAGGATGTGGGCCATTGTCTCTTTATTGCTTGGGGTAGGATGTGGATGGTGAATGCAGTGTGGTTCATGTTGGGATGGATACCAGGTTGCCAAGTTGTATTTTGTAGGCAGAACTTGTAGGCGGGCCTTGATGGTAAATATGAGAATGTCCTCTCCAATGGTGGTGTTTGAGAGGATGGAGTGTGACAGAGAGTGATTTGCACACACACACACACACACACACACACACACACACACACACACACACACACACACACACACACACACACACACACACACACACACACACAAAGCACCTGGTAGAACATGACTTCAAGTCATTTTCTTTCTTGTTTCTTTTTGAGAACGACTGCCTTACATAGAAAACAGAAGCATGTGGAGCTCTCCATGGTTCTGAACTATCCCGTAGAACAGGACATGCAGTCTGGAGCTCTCCATGGTGCTGGAATGAACTAGCCTGGCGTAGACTAGACTATATCACTGCGTGGATATGAGTCTGGTGCTTCTATGAGGACGCTTTTTTTTCCCCCCAAGGGAGCGGGATCAAAACAATGACTCGACGCAATAGGCCATATTCACACGCCGGCCATATTGCCAGTGTATGTATTTGATGTTTTTTGTGTGTTTTTTTAACCCTGATGTACAGCACTTTGGTCAGCCTTTGGTTGTTTTTAAATGTGCTTTATAAATAAAATTGACTTGAATGGGGTGGCATTAAAAATGAAATGCCACCCCAGTTGCCACAGCAACGCATGTTAAATTCCAAAATGGCCACCGTGTGAATATGGACTATTGGTTAGACCTACAAACCAACTACCAATTACAGTCTCCCATATTCGAATACTGGGCCCTGATTGGTTACCCCCTGTCTTCTGGAGCAGGAAATAGATTCTCTATGGAGCGGTGTCAGACCCAAATCGCAGAGTGCAACTTTTTGGGGCGGTGTAACTGCCCCCTATAAGTGAGTTTTGGACACTGACCAATCCTGCACCGTGATTGGCCAATAGTCTACAACGCAGTCTACACCCCTAACCCTTCCATTGTTAATGCAAATCGATACTTTTGCAAAGTCAGCCAATCACATTACAGCTAGTGTCATCACCACTAACTGTAAAGTGATTGGCTGACTTTGCAAATTCAGGACTGTGATTGGCTAGCGAAACACATGACACATGTGCAGCCCTATGAATAGCAGTATGGACTTAAAAAAAAGTCATTTATCCTTGTTTTTAAGTGAGTCATGTTGTGATGACCACACACCGCCCACTTCACACTGGGTGTGATTGTTTTTTTGCACTCGCAGATTCGTCTCGTCTCGTATTTTTTATATTGCAGTATTGGCTTCATATTGCAGTTGGTGGTGGTGGTACCCGTAGCCCTGGTTCTGCCCCTCCAGTCACCGACTGCTGCTTCCCACCGACGACACACTACTGCTGGGCGTAGTGCTGCCCGAGCCCCCCCCCCCCCCCCCCCGGTCCTCCAACACGCTGATCTCTATCTGAAGAACCTGCCAATGGTCACCGTAATCAACGTGGACGATCCCCCTCTCCAGTGTTGATTTAGTCGACTAAAACTATGACGGAAAATGTTGGTCGACTACCTTTTTTCACTGACGAAAACTAAATCAAAACTAAGCTTTGATGACTAAAACTAAGACTAAATATATTGACAATTTCGTCAACAAATAAAAACTAGACTAGAATGTTAGGGAGGGGCTAGTGGAGTAGAACTAAAAGACAAGTCATTTTATGTTTGGTTGCGCTCAGGTGTTGCGCTCTGAAAATAGCAGATTTTTCAGAGCGCATTTTGGGGGTGAACTACGGCCCGGGACTGTAGACGTCTGCAAAAGAAATTGCCTTCTGCGATTTGGGCCTGGCCCCGCTCCATTGTGAATCCATTTCCTGCTCCCGAAGTCTGGGGTGACCAATCAGGGCCCAGTATTCAAATATGGGAGACTTTAATTGATAGTTGGTTGTAGGTCTAACCAATTGTGTCCAGAGCCATTCTTTTGATCCCGCCTCTTGGAAAAAAAAAACGTCCTCATAGAAGCACCAGACTCATATCCACACAGTGATATAGTCTGGCCACGCGACGCTTTAACCCTTTAAGACCGGGAACGCATCTGTGTAACCACTTTAACCATTATTTTATACTTTAGCTATTCAAAAATAGAAGATCTACAAGCTCATAGCACGACATATACATAACCGAGTGCCGCGCTAAGAGCGTGTAGATCTACTGTTTTCCTTTTTTAAATCATGAAAATGTGCGCTACTTTGAGCCACGCAAGTCTGAATCCAATATATTGGATATATATTGGATCCAATATATACGTGCTGTTGTGGGGTCACTACCTCAAAACCCCACCAACTTGTCAGGAAGATTGCTTCATATAATGCCCGTGGCCTCCGTGTGGGACACAGTGCTGCTGATAAAGCAAGACGCTTAGTTGTTGACTCTCTGATGGAAGAGTGTGACATAATGGCCCTCATTTATCAACGCGGTGCAGCCCGAATAATGAGCGTACGGCGTGATCACCGCACCTTTCGGCATTTATCAATAAATCCTGACGTGGGCTTCATCCTACTTTACGCTGAGATCTCACGTCTGGTCGAGACCAGTTGTTGACGTTGGCTGCTCCCGTTTATTCCATTCTAGACCTGCAGAGCAGCATTGTTTGACTGTCTGAGAGGCGTCTGAGAGGCATCTGGACACATAATCCACTCATAAATGTATATATCTACACTAATAAATAATCCCTGTGAAAATATAACATTTTATAAAGTAATTTAAACAAACTGCTTTAACAGTCATTCGGTTAAGCTTGCAGATCTGCACGGCTGCATTGGCTATTTGAAAATAGCAGATCTACAAGCTCACAACAGGTTGCATCGCGACGCGTTGTGAGCTTGTAGATCTGCTATTTTCAGCGCAGCAGCACTTCTACGAGAGAATTTTCGGGAGCCCCGACCATCTTTTCACTGACAGTGAGGTCTACAAACTTACAGTAGCTTGTCCTATGTTATGGAGTTATGTCATAGAGAGTTATGTAGTAGGCTACACAACCTGGCTGGGTTAAGGATATAAACCCGACGCTCCAATATTAACGTGGCGGCACGGAATCACTGCATTCCGCCCGAGTCTCATGTACCGCTACGCTACATGAAAGACAAAGTTGGGCGGGCGTGTGTGTAGAGCCATATGAAATCCGTGTTAACGGAATCGCGGACGGAATCGCGGAAATGACCAATAAAAATGGAATTGGAATAAAACACGGAATATTGCAGAATTTGGAAAATTAAAAAAAATCGCGGTAAAATATTTTTTTTTACCGCAAATTTTTACAAATCCACGGGACACCACCATTTTGCATGGCCACATCCTACTTTATAAACAGTAAAATCCACGTAGAAATAGTCTTAGAAAGACGATAGAAACAATAATACATGGGCGACGCCATTTTGCGCATGCTCAGACCGAATTAGACCGAATTATTTTGGGAACATTTTTGCGTATAACACAACAAGGGCCATGTATGGACTGTTATATCTTGAACATTTATTCATTTCCACTTACCAGACACTTTTTTTATGGTAAAAATGAGCATAAAAAGCAAAATACAGAATTCAGAAATATTAAAATGGAAAAAACAGAATTTGGGAAAAAATAAAACGGAATTGGGAAAAAAATAAAACGGATTTCATATGGCTCTACGTGTGTGTGTGTGTGTGTGTGTGTGTGTGTGTGTGTGTGTGTGTGTGTGTGTGTGTGTGTGTGAGAGAGAGAGCGAGACAGCGAGAGAGCGAGTGAGAGAGGCGTGTGCGTGTGTGGCGAGCGGGGGACGTTTCTTATTGGCTTTTCATGTCTTTGGTCGTATTCTGGTTCGTCTTCATGTCGTAAAATCGGGGCGTTTTGAGAATGTTTAAGGGCGTGTTATTTAAATGACGCTCATTTCAGCCGTGACATTTATCAACGCTGGGACCAAGTGTAAGCTCGGATCAGCTGTGTAGGATGCGTTGATAAATGTGACTTCGACGTTGGTGTACGGCTGAATATATGGAAAAATATACGGCGGTTTATACGCTGCGTTGATAAATGTGGGCCAATGTGCCTACAGGAGACATGGCTATCCAAGCAAGATCTGGATAAGCTGAACTCATTACATGTCAACTTCCATGGTGCTGGGGAGTCCACCACTGACCTCTCCTCTAAAATAACTAATATTAATAAACTTTATTTGTATAACACCTTTCATGACATGAAATGCAGCGCAAAGTGCTTTACAGAGCAAGAATACAATTACAGTTACAACCAATTTAACAATAAAGCAAACAAAAATAAAATAAAATAAAATGAATTAAAAGCAAAAGCATAAAACAACATTAAAATAGGCAATAGAGTGAGGACTTCAAAATCAACCAAAGAATCAGCTAAAAGTAAGAGTGAAGAAATAGGTCTTGAGCTGTGCTTTAAAGCTATCGACAGAGGCTGCCTGTCTTAGGTTTAATGGGAGTTTATTCCACACTGTCGGTCCGTAAAAGCAGAATGCTGCTTCACCGGTTTTACTAGGGGGAGAATACCTGGTGTTGTAGCAATAAAATATAAATATAACATAACTAGGGGGAGAATACCTGGTGTTGTAGCAATAAGATATAAATATAAAATAACTAGGGGGAGAATACCTGGTGGTGTAGCAATAAAATATAAATATAAATATAAAATAATTAGGGGGAGAATACCTGGTGGTGTAGCAATAATGTGGAACTCTAAATATGACAAAGCTGTGAAAGTGGTCAGACTTAATGTTGATTGGGCCATAGCGATAGAAATAACCTGTGATGGCAAGTCATTTATACTTATGAATGTCTACATGCCGTATGAGTCAGTACAATCTGAAGATGTATTTCTGAATAGACTAGCATTTATACAGTCCTTCATTCAGGTCAATGACTCTACGTGTGTTTGCTATTGGTGATTTTAATGTACAGATGTGCCACTTCAAAACTTCACACGTTACTGTTCTTTCCCTGAAAGTGCCCTGAAAATGCATTTTTTTCCTCCCTGTTCTGCCCTTAAAAATGCACTGTTTTGCCCCTGAAAAGACGGTGTCACTCCTCGACACTTCCAGCAGAGGTGCTCACGTTCAGAGAATGGTTGAATGGGGTTCACAGTCACACTAACTAAAAGAGAGAGAGGGGAGAGATAGAGAGAGAGAGATGTGGGGACAGACCAGACAGACAGACAGACAGACAGACAGACAGACAGACAGACAGACAGAGAGGCGGGGGGGCAGACAGACAGACAGACAGACAGACAGACAGACAGACAGACAGACAGGGATTGAGAGAGAAAGGGAGACACAGGGAGAGAGGGGGGGGGGGGGTCAGACAGACAGACAGACAGGCAGACAGACAGAGAGGGGAGATAGAGGTGCAGAGAGAAAGATGGTATAAAATAGGGCTAAAGTGGTTAATGTATATGTTTTATAATATAACAATTTATATCTGCAAAGTAACTAAAGTTTTCAAACAATTGTAGTGGAGTAAAAGTACAATATTTGCCCCTGCAGATGTAGTGGAGTAGAAGTAAAAGTAGTAAAGTATTGGCATCAAAATATACTTAAAGTACCAGAAGTAAAAGTACTAAAATGTTTTGAAAGTAAAAAAGAAAAGAAAAAGACAACATGTACCGTGTTGTTATGTTGCGTAAAATAAAAAATCAAATATAGCTGCAAGCAGCGATAATACAGGGCCTGACATGGAAACGAGAGAGAGAGAGAGAGAGAGAGAGAGAGAGAGAGAGAGAGAGAGAGAGAGAGAGAGAGAGAGAGAGAGAGAGAGAGAGAGAGAGAGAGAGAGAGAGAGAGATGAGAGAGAGAGAGAGAGAGAGAGGAGAGAGAGAGAGAGAGAGAGAGAGAAAAACATGGAAACTGGAGAGAGAGAGAGGATAGAAACGGAATAGATGAGAGAGAGAGAGAGAGAGAGAGAGAGAGAGAGAGAGAGAGAGAGAGAGAGAGAGAGAGAGAGAGAAGAGAGAGAGAGAGAGAGAGAGAGAGAGAGAGAGAGAGAGAGAGAGAGAGAGAGAGAGAGAGAGAGAGAGAGAAAACATGGAAACTGGAGAGAGAGAGAGAGATAGAAACGGAATAGATGAGAGAGAGAGAGAGAGAGAGAAGAGAGAGAGAGAGAGAGAGAGAGAGAGAGAGAGAGAGAGAGAGAGATGAGAGAGAGAGAGAGAGAGAGAGAGAGATGAGGAGAGAGAGAGAGAGAGAGAGAGAGAGAGAGAGAGAGAGAGAGAGGAGAGAGAGAGAGAGAGTGAGTGTGTGTGTTTGTGTGTTGGACAACTTACTAGTGGCTCCATTTGACTACACAACACAGCCATCATGGGAGAGAGAGAGAGAGAGAGAGAGAGAAACATGGAAACTGGAGAGAGAGAGAGATAGAAACGGAATAGATGAGAGAGAGAGAGAGACATGGAACGGAATAGTTTGGAGAGAGAGAGAGAGAGAAGAGAGAGAGAGAGAGAGAGAGAGAGAGATGAGAGAGAGAGAGAGAGAGAGAGAGAGAGAGAGAGAGCGCCATGGAAACGGAATAGATTGAGATTGTAGATCGGCTATTTCAGAATGACATACGTTGAAAAACGTACTCTCAAATATGCATTTCAGGTTATCTTTACCATTTGCACATGTATTCATTGATACAGTCATGTTGTTTGCAATTCAACTTAAATGAAGTCTGCAAGTGAGGCTTGAACTGACGACCTTGAGATTGTGAGGCACTCATTTAAGGGAGACGCCATTGGACCAACAGACAAGGAACTGTGAAAAAGGAGATCACACAGATGATACAGTTTCACGCAAATAGCTGAAAAATCCTGGGTTTAAGTGTTTTTCAAACTGCTCAAAATTGCGGACAATCTAAGGGCGGAACTTACTGGTCAAAGCGATAGATGTGTTCCTCATGAGTCAAGGCACAAGTGTAAGCAAGTTTCACGACTTTCGGCCAAACGAGGCATGACTTTTGCCTGTTTAAAGTTTGCATTTTCAAGAAATTGCTATAGCGCCCCCCTTTGGCCAATTGGAGTGAGATTGGTTTCAGTGATATTTGGAATGACTCTCTACATTACTGCAACGTTTCAAATAAATGTGAGTCTTGCATGTATATGTGTTAGGGGCAGATGAATAATTTTCATAAAACTGCAATAGTTAAAATCTATGGAATCCTGGGATTTTGGAGCAATCTGCACGAAACGTTTAACACTTGAACTTTGGACCTCTGCCGACAACTTCTAGGCGGCGGAATTTCCATAAGTGAAAAAGTGCAGAAGTTAGGAGCCAATGGCTGTTTTTCATGTAATTAAAAATGGTGGGCGATCTAAAGGTCAGAGGTCAAAAGTCAGACCACAAAAGTTGTCGGGCATGAAGAGACGCATGTGTGTATCGAAGTTTCATGGTTGTAGGTCAAACAGGGCATGAGTTGTACCTGTTCAAAGTTGGTACTTTCAATTGAGTGCTATAGCGCCACCCTTTGACGAATGAGTGTGAGAATTATTTCTTGGTAGTTTTTCATGAGCATCTACCATATGGCCGAGTTTCGTAAAAAGCGTATGCACGGTTAAGCCAGAACTGGCAAAAACAAGTATTTTTCAAACTGCTCAAAATTGCGGAAAATCTAAGGGCGGAGCTTAATGGTCAAATCGATACGTGTGTTCCTCATGAGTCAAGGCACATGTATAAGCAAGTTTCACGACTTTCGGCCAAACGAGGCATGACTTATGCCTGTTTAAAGTCTGCATTTTCAAAAAATTGCTATAGCGCCCCCCTTTGGCCAATTGGAGTATGATTGGTTTCAGTGATATTTGGAATGACCCTGTACATTTCTGCAAAGTTTCAAAGAAATGTGAGTCTGCATGTATGTTTTAGGCGCAGATGAATAATTTTCATAAAACTGCAATAGTTAAAATCTATGGAATCCTAGGATTTTGGAGCAATCTGCACGAAACGTTTAACACTTGAACTTTGGACCTCTGCCGACAACTTCTAGGCGGCGGAATTTCCATAAGTGAAAAAATGCAGAAGTTAGGAGCCAATGACTGTTTTTCATATAATTCAAAATGGTGGGAGATCTAAAGGTCAGAGGTCAAAAGTCAGAGTGTGAAAGTTGTTCAGCATGAGGAGACGCATATGTGTATCCAAGTTTCATGGCTGTAGGTCAAACAGGGCATGAGTTGTACCTGTTCAAAGTTGGCATTTTCAATTGAGTGCTATAGCGCCACCTTTGGACGAAAGATTGTGAGAATTATTTTTTTATCGTTTTTCATGACCATCTACCATATGGCCGAGTTTCGTAAAAAGCGACTGCACGGTTCAGCCAGAACTGCGAAAAGTGGCAGAAGAAAAAGAAGAAGAAGAAGTGACAGAATACTGCCAATAACAAAACAGGTCCAGAGCTGAGCTCTGGCCCTGTAAAAAAGGAGAAAATCACTGGTGTTTTTCGTCTCTGGAATGTTGTGGTGGTTCACATGTCTCAAGCATTTCACATAAAGGGAAGAGAGATAGGAAAACAAGTCAAGTAAGTGCGCTTGATGTGCTTAGGCCTAATTGTGGTTGTTCGGTCCAATTGATCAGCTGCTATAGCATAACATTTGTAATGCCTTTTGTATGATTTTCAACAACATGCTATATTTGTGCATGACAGTATGAAAATCACACAACATGTCATGCCATGTCGTTGAAAACCATGAAAAATGTCTTGCTATAGCATGTTGTCAAAAACATGACATGATACTGATGATACTGACCATGATACTACCATGATCATGGTCACAATGATGTGTTGTATAATTTGTATGTATTTTATTTTATATATAACGTTTTGAGGAGTATCATGATACTGACCATGATCATCAGTATCATGATACTGACCATGATACTGATCAGGGAAGTGCACAGATAGACTCTAGGTGGTTCTAGAGCACCTGCCCTCTTAACCAAAAGTGCCCTTTTGAAAAAAAGGAAAACAAGTTTTTTTCTTTTTAAGTTTACAGCAGGGGTCTTCAAAGGGGGTCCGGGACCCCTAAGGGGTCCTCAGAGTTACTACAGGGGGTCCGCCAAATCTTTATGTGATATGATTTTTCTTTTTACCATAACCACTCGAAACCTAGCATCCCTTTTCTGAGGAGAACTTTAGCCAAAAATAGCAGATATACTAAAATATTCCAAAAACAACAGGGCTTGTCACCATGGCCTTATTTGAAACACATCAAACTGCAAGAAATAGACTCTGGTGTTGACCTACTGATCGGCAAAAATGCTTCAAAGTTATTGGAACCTTTGGAGGTGGTTAACAGTCAGGCAGATGGACCATATGCTGTGAGGACCCTATTGGGGTGGGTCATCTATGGTCCCTTGATAGGAGACAACAATGTCAGGGATGAGACTGGCTGCACTGCTGCGGCTGTCAATCATATCATATATCCAGAAAAACAATCAGGACTTCAGTGAAAGAACAAGCAAGGAAATGGAAGCCAAGTCAGGGTAGGATGAAAGATGGACTACTGCGTGAAATGGATCTGTTCCGCAAGGTGGCTAGCCTCCCACAAGAAACGTTGGTGGTTATGTCCTCATACCCTTTCGCCATGGTCTGGAACAGCGATATTAAAGGTTACATTTTCTTTTTCTTTCAGCTAGTTCCCATCACGGCTTCACCTTCCTCGATCATCACCTGCTTGTCTCTCTCAGCACACCCTAAATCTGCTATTTGTCTTGCGTTTCAGCATCCTTCTCCCTCCGCCGCAGATAAACCATCTCTACCTCACCTCTCGCTTTATCCACCTCTCTTGCTTTATCGTCTAACCTTCTAACCTGGGCTTATACTCAAATGTAGTCATTTATGTTCTCATCCCTCCATGTTGCTTCTAATGAGAATCGTAGCATTTTCAATCCGGCCGCCTCCCTCTAGTTCTTTGCCCTCTACTAACATGACCACTTGCCCGGTGATTTATTGACTAAGGTTCACGTCATTTATTTTCTGATATTGCACTAACATGTTTGTGCTGTCTTTTTCAGGTCATGTATGCCAGGGATGTGTGGTTGGAGGATGGAAAGGAGACAGAGGGTACAATTCCTAATAATTGGATCGACAGGGGTAAGGGAACCATTAGATGGCCAAATGCCAAATAAACACAATTTACAAGATGAGAAAGGACCCCCAGGAGGACTGGCTGACGTTCCAGTTAGTAAAGATAAAGATGACTTCAGGCAGGTTTTGTTTTTGGATCATTTACTCAATAATTCAAGTACAAATAGTTGAATCAATGTTTACAGTTGAACTGTATAACTTCTAGTTAAAGCTTGTGAATGTGACAACTACAACCTGACCAGTCAAGCAGAGGAGGAAGAGGAGGATGTGGTGATAAGATGGAAGAGGAAACCTATTAAAAGACAAGATGATGACTGATGTAGAGTTCATATGTTTCTCAAGTAACTTCTAAATATGAAACGTGTTAACAGAAACTGGGCCTCACATTGTAGACCATTCATGTTTTATATGACGTTTTGTACTTTAACAGAATCTGATGATGATCCGGGGGAGGCGAGCATTATGGGTAACTTTCTTCTATAATCAATGTATAAGTCCAATGTCAAAAATGACAATCAAATGCTTTAATAAGGCTGTCTATTTTAGATATGGATATTTTTATTTTTACTTTATATTGCAGCCGTATAGGTGCCCTCCTTTCATATCGCACCAAGGGTAACCGGTCAGGTGGGCACAAAAACGAACTGGGCACACCGGACAACTGGGCACACAGCCGTCTGGGCACACAGGTCAACTGGGCACACAGTCAATTGGGCACACAAGACAGCTAGGCACACAGTCAACTGGGCACACTGTCAACTGGGCACGCAAGACAACTGGGCACACAGTCAACTGGGCACACAAGACAGCTGGGCACTCTGCTTTGATGTGCCCCCCCTTTCTATGAAATCCAGAGATTAGTGAACCCCTGCTGTGAATTGTTTGCTCCTGAGTTCCTGAGCAGACGCTCCTGAGTTCCCCCCCTCAGAGAGCCGCATAATCACCCCCCTAGGGTTAGGATGAGAGTTAGGTATAGGCCTAGGGTGTGTCAGTTTCCACTGATTCAACCTACAGTAGTGGTCCCTCCCCACTGCTTACACCTAATGGCCCTCCTCCACTGAGTTCACCCGCATAATCACCCTCCACCCAGGTTAGGGTTAGGGTTAGGGTTTAGGGTTAGGGTTAGAATGTAAGTCTCCACCGATTCAACCTACACACGCACGCACGCACGCACGCACGCACGCACGCACGCACGCACGCACACACACACACACACACACACACACACACACACACACACACACACACACACACACACACACACACACACACACACACACACACACACACACACACACACACACACACGGGAGAGGCAAAACACAGGTCACAACAAATGGATGAGGATGCTGTCAGAACTGCAAGGACACACTGCAATACACTATCTCAGTAACAGACATTACACAATGTCTCCCACCGTCTCTCTCTCTCACAGTGGGGGGGCGGGGGGTACTTAAATATCAAAGGAACACAAAATTCCTAGGTAGTCATACGGTGTGCCCAGATGTCCATGTGCCCAGTCATCTCGTGTGCCCAGATGTCCGTGTGCCCAGTCATCTCGTGTGCCCATATGTCCATGTGCCCATTCATCTCGTGTGCCCAGATGTCCGTATGCCCACTTATCCGGTGTGCCCAGTTGTCTAGAAACTTGTGTGCCCAGATGTCCAGTGTGCCCACCTGACCGGTATTCGCACCAAGGATGTTGCAGTCCAGCCAGGACAACAATGTGTTACTCAATGCTTGTTGAGTATTGATGTCAATTTATGAAATATGATAATGATGTATTGGGTACACACAACATGAAATCAGTTACCAGCTGATTGTTATGTTTCAGACTCTGAAAATCAAGCCCTAGATGGCCTGGTGGATGTCGTGGTGGACACCATGTCTGTCGAGTTGGAGCATGCTGAGGGTTCTTGGCACAGGGAAATGTCTACACACAGTGAGTATGCATCACATTTAAGCAGTCACCTTTTGTTTACAAATCAATATTTGGTATCTAAGAACATTATTTGTCTTTTACAGGCTCCCGACATGCAAGTGTAGCACCTCGGAGCAGAGAAAGAAATCATTACCATACCTAATTCACAAGCAATGAGTAAGTAGTTACAGGCTCAATGTGTTGAACTATGTGTATCAGAGGAGATGTGTGATTGTCAACATCTAAGACCAACCAGTAGGGGTAGTCTTTTTCAGTGTGACATGGTATTGTAGTAGTATTATGTCCAAGTATTATGTCTTTACTGATGGCAGGCTCCAGACACAGTGTCAGATACCGGCACAGCATCAGGTCCAGGACCAGCCACGACTCCACGTACAGCAACAGCTCGGAGGCACTCTGTCAGGTCCAGACATGATGACAGGTCCCACCGCAGTGATGGGTTGAGGGACGCGGTCAGGTCCAGCCATGACAGATCCAGGGACACGGTCAGGCATGGTGAGTTATCCAAAGGCCACAAGTAATCAAAACCTTTACAATTCAGCAAGTAGTATCGTGCACTCCTAATTGTTCCTCAATTTCAATGAAGACAGGACACTGGCCAAGTGTTAATTTGCAACCCTTCTCTCTTCTGCCCTTTCTCTCCTTTCTTCCTTTACTGTTCTCTCTGTCTCCTCTCCTATCGGGACACAAAAACTGCTCTTCAATTATAGCAGTGTTTTGTATCATTGTAGGGTGGTGTCTATAATGTCAGATAACATTTCTCTGTGTTAATGTACACTTACTTATTTTTTAGTATACCAGAAGAAAGTCCTGACCATATCAATATTCATTAAAGAACCTGCCTCTTCAGCGGCCAGTCATGTTGAGAGAATGGAGAACATGGAGGACTGAGGAGCAACTCCTCAGTGATGTCCAAGCTTTTAATACCCTGGTAGGCTTTACAAGAGTCTGGAAGTAATGAACAGCATAAGATGCACTTGCACACTTTTTATGTTCCTCTGGGGTATGTCAGTGAAAGTTTTCATGGACTTATTCCAACAGGTGCTGCAACTTTACCGTAATGGAGGGAAGGACGTGAAGGACTGTGTCCACAAAGTTCTTGACAGGTATGTTTCAACATACACTATGAATTAACCCCTGTGTGATGTTTGGGTGCGCTGTGGTTTTCAATGTCTGAACACTTATTTGGTTAATTCTTCTAGATGAGGGCCTGACTGCATGTTAAAGGGTCTACACCATGAATTTTAACTTTTTCTTCATTTTTGTGTGTTTTCGGTCTCCCCCACCTCTCTTCTGTTCCAAAAAATACCTGACTTCGAGCATGCAGGCTTTCATAGGCTATCTGTGGTTTCAATGTAAACTGGTCTGAAAACAGTCCGTCAGATTTGTTCCCCTTGCCTACGTCACGTCTGGGAGCAATTCCTCCCTTTTTTCAGTTCTACCCCCCACCATTGGGGGCAATATATGGCGAGCATGGGTTCAGGGTTCTGATGGTTTGGGGCAGCTGTTGGATGACCTGCTGGTGCTTCCCCCTGAGCTCTTGAACCTCCTACCAGATGGCAGGAGTTCAATCGAGCTGTGTATTATGTCAGATAGGGACTAGGACAGCATGTTGCCGTTGCACATTTTTTATTGTCTTTTTCTACTATGCAGATGCAGTCGTGAAATTCGACCCAGAAGCCACAGAGGACCTCATAAGGCAGCATGCCGCAGACCACCTCAAGCATGCTCCAGCGAGAAGGGGAGGCGGAGGACACACAGCAGGCACTCAGGACTGATTTAACTTGAACTTTCACTGTCCATTGTGGGGGATCTTAGTGTCACAGTATTGTACAGTATTGTGTCATTTGAACTTGTGTTCAACGAAGTAGCTCTGGTTGGACCTTACCCTGGTAGCTCACTGGCTATTCAGTACAGCATTTGTTTAATATTTTCAGTTGTTGTGGAACCGGCCCAAGCAAAAAGGGTGTCCCTGCAAAGTAGGCTGTGCTATTATGTTTTATTATTATTTTATTTTCATTCGACTAGTGACGTGGACTTGACTTGGACTTAGCCCCCCTCGGACATACCTGTGGACTACACCAGGTACGAATGACTTTTTTGTTGCTCTCCCTCATGGAGCTACTTGCGGATTATACCAGGGTCAGTCCACCCTAGGTGGACACGCACTGACCTTTTGCACCTTAATCCCATGTATAATGCACTGACTTTTTTGTCTTTTTTTTTTATTGTGCTCTTTTTCTCTAAGCACCTTAACGTCCATAAGTATATCATGCACAGTATACATACATTGCTGCTATGCTCAGGCACCTTAGTTTTTACTATCTCAGGTACTTTGTAAATATGTAGATAACTTGTTTGGCCTTCTGTTGTTCTCTTGTTTGATCTCCTTCCCACTTGCCCCCCACCCCTCTTCTTCTCCCCCCCCTCTTCTTTCTATGGAAATTAACGTTGCGATGGGAACGATGTACAAAAACGAATTTCACCCACTTTTGTACCTTGTAAACCTGTGATGTGACAATAAACCTGATTCTGACTCTGACGTGTAAAAAAAAACAGAAGTTGACTGTTCTCTTCTGGATCAAGCTTAATCAGCCCTAGTGACTGGTGTGTGTGTGTGTGTGTGTGTGTGTGTGTGTGTGTGTGTGTGTGTGTGTGTGTGTGTGTGTGTGTGTGTGTGTGTGTGTGTGTGTGTGTGTGTGTGTGTGTGTGTGTGTGTGTGTGTGTGTGTGTGTGTGTGTGTGTGTGTGTTTTTGTGTGTGTCCTTCTGTATGACCTTCTGTATTCAGTCTTGAGCTAGACTGCATGGAACAACATTGTGGGAGTTAAGTGGCTGTCCCGCTTCTGTTCTGTCAAAAATAATTCAAAGCTGGCTTGATCTGCTGTTTGTTTGAATACTTAATTAGTCAGAAAGGTAAACGTCATGAGGTACGTTAAGGCTAAAAGGATAACACAAGTCCTGGGGACTTGTTTCCATTGTGGTCCTATGAACTAGATTGCCTTTCAGGGGGTCTAGTACCAGTCCACAAATATTCCACAATCATATGGAATATTTGTGGAATACTGTAATTGTGGAACATTTGTTTGCGCAGCTGTGTATTCACAAGAAGAATAAAGAGAAATAAGTGTGTATCGAATTGTGATTTATTTGTAAACCTCTGTGTACTGTATTCCCAGTTTTCAGAAGGTGGCATAACCATTTGATCCTGTTCATTTTCCTGTAGCTTTGTTTGATTAGCTTAGCAGCATGTTAACTACTAACTATGTTAAAGCTACAGGAAAATGAACAGGAAATGGGGATTACAGTGATGCACCAAGCCTAGAAGAAGTTTACAAAAGATGTCTATAATTAGTCTAAATTTGTCGTAGAAAAGATGACCACATTTGGACTAGAATAAGCCCTTATGTAGAGGTTTGGACGTTCAGAAGACGTCAGACAAAGACGCAATTAAAACTTTCATTCTGCACCCTCCAGGGACCAAAATGGGACGTTCAAAAATGACCTCTCATTGCACAGTGGGAATAAAATAATATACTGTATATGTGAAAACATCTGTTCCATTCCTGTTGTCCCCTGAAGATGAAAAGGTCGAGCTCGTTTCCCTGACCCCCTATTGTTATAATCGATCGTTCCTTCCGACCGACCGAGAGGCATACCGGACCGAGGTGGAAGGGCACTGCCCTCTAGTGGATACATCCAGTTTGTACATGCACATGTTAACCCAGAGTACAGAAGTCCTGACGTCACTCGTCCATCCCCTGGGTCGTAAAGTAATTTCCCTATGGAGAATAACATTGGGTCATCATAGAATCGTCTCATAAGAATTGTGGTCCAAAAATAAACAAACTGCCTCGGCGATATTGTCAGGGAGGAGCCTCTGCATCGTTTATGGTAGTCAGTCAATCACATTTGAAACAGTCTGTTTCTGGCAAATTTAACTAATTCGGCAGAAGTAACATTAGCGTTTTCTCACCGTCAGTTGATGCTTCATATCCATAAGAGTAAAACCGCCGGGGTCATTTGTTTATATTTGGAACACAGTTCTTTATTTAAAGCCGAAAAAATCACTAAGTCAGGATGCCAAAATCGTCCCCCCGAAAACCTGTTAGGAGTACGTTCAGGCTTTACACAGTTGATGTCTGCCCTCAGAGGAGCAGTTCGAAATGTCTTGCTCAGGGACATCCTGACTTGATGCCATAGTTGAGCCTTGAACCTGGTACCTTTGGCTCACTAGTCAGTCATTCTATCCATTCACCTACAGTGGTCTCCTTGGAATCTGTGGTTCTAAAACATTTTGTTGTCCAAATTGACCCCAATGTGAAAAGATCTAGTACCAGGGCCCTCCATGAAAGAGATGTACATTTAAAACATAAATGATAACCATAAAAAGAATATATCTATATAGTTATTTAAATTTCACACAATATCAGGATTAAGAATCGAACTCATAACCTTCTGTTTCTCAGTCAGGCTCTTACACCTGTGGGCCACCACTGGATCTGTGGTGGCCCACTGTGGATTGAAGAGCAAGTAGATAATGACAGAAAAGGCTTGTTGACTATGGTTCACGTCATTTATTTTCTGATATTGCACTAACATGTTTGTGCTGTCTTTTTCAGGTCATTTATGCCAGGGATGTGTGGTTGGAGGATGGAAAGGAGACAGAGGGTACAATTCCTAATAATTGGATCGACAGGGGTAAGGGAACCATTAGATGGCCAAATGCCAAACAAACAAAACTTACAAGATGAGAAAGGACCCCCCAGGAGGACTTGCTGATGTCCCAGTTAGTCAAGATAAAGATGACTTCAGGCAGGTTTTGTTTTTGGATCATTTACTCAATAATTCAAGTACAAATAGTTGAATCAATGTTTACAGTTGAATTGTATAACTTCTATTTAAAGCTTGTGAATGTGACAACTACAACCTGACCGCCAAGCAGAGGAGGAAGAGGATCATTTACTCAATAATTCAAGTACAAATAGTTGAATCAATGTTTAATCAATGTTTACAGTTGAATTGTATAACTTCTATTTAAAGCTTGTGAATGTGACAACTACAACCTGACCGCCAAGCAGAGGAGGAAGAGGAGGATGTGGATGTGGTGATAAGATGGAAGAGGAAACCTGTTAAAAGACAAGATGATGACTGATGTAGAGTTCATATGTTTCTCAAGTAACTTCTAAATATGAAACGTGTTAACAGAAACTGGGCCTCACATTGTAGACCATTCATGTTTTATATGACGTTTTGTACTTTAACAGAATCTGATGATGATCCGGGGGAGGCGAGCATTATGGGTAACTTTCTTCTATAATCAATGTATAAGTCCAATGTCAAAAATGACAATCAAATGCTTTAATAAGGCTCTCTATTTTAGATGTGGATATGTTTATTTTTTACTTTATATTGCAGCCGTATAGGTGCCCTCCTTTCCTATCGCACCAAGGAAGTTGCAGTCCAGCCAGGGTGTTACTCAATGCTTGTTGAGTATTGATGTCAATTTATGAAATATGATAATTATGTATTGGGTACACACAACATGAAATCAGTTACAAGCTGATTGTTATGTTTCAGACTCTGAAAATCAAGCCCTGGATGGCCTGGTGGATGTCTGTCGAGTTGGAGCATGCTGAGGGGTCTTGGCACAGGGAAATGTCTACACACAGTGAGTATGCATCACACTTAAGCAGTCACCTTTTGTTTACAAATTAATATTTGGTATCTAAGAACAGTGAGTATGCATCACACTTAAGCAGTCACCTTTTGTTTACAAATTAATATTTGGTATCTAAGAACAGTGAGTATGCATCACACTTAAGCAGTCACCTTTTGTTTACAAATTAATATTTGGTATCTAAGAACATTCTTTGTCTTTTCCAGGCTCACGACATGCAAGTGTAGCACCTCGGAGCAGAGAAATGTCCACACCGTGAGTATTCACTTTCTCCATTGCACCAACAAATTTAAAGTACAATCAGTACAAGGTGTTACATGTTGTGCATAGTAAAGAAATCATTACCATACCTAATTCACAAGCAATGAGTAAGTAGTTACAGGCTCAATGTGTTGAACTATGTGTATCAGAGGAGATGTGTGATTGTCAACATCTAAGACCAACCAGTAGGGGTAGTCTTTTTCAGTGTGACATGGTATTGTAGTAGTATTGTGTCCAAGTATTAAGTCTTTAGGCTGGAGCCATCAGGCACAGTGATGGCTCCAGACACAGTGTCAGATACCGGCACAGCATCAGGTCCAGGACCAGCCACGACTCCAGGTACAGCAACAGCTCGGAGGCACTCTGTCAGGTCCAGACAGATGGCGCAGTGGACTAAGTCAGGGTCACAAGTACTATTGTGGCTAGGTCACTGTGTCGGTCAGATAGGTTACTCACTCAAGAGAGGGTGCAGGGAGTGGGCTTCTTCCCCCTGTGGTTTCCAGACAATAAAGCGTAGGGGTTACAGACAATAAAGCGTAGGGGTTATAGAACAAATATAAACGGGCAGCTGAAATATTACAGAAAGATTGAGGGTGGAGCTAGAGGGGAAGGGGCGGTGTAGATAATATAGACACCATATTATAGTGACATATAGACACTATTAGTTAGTTATATATTATATTAGTATTAGTTAGTTACATATTACTACAAGTTAAAACCGTTTCGGCGAAATACATTTTACCGAAAAGAAAATTACCAATTGACTCTAAATTGCCTGAAACGTACTCCTAACAGTTTTTTGGGGGAGCGATTTTGGCCTATACACTTAGTGATTTTTTTCGGATTTAACTTTCGTTTCGGTAGTTTGATTACAAAATGTAAGTTGTGTAAAAAATAATCTGACTATACTAAGTTGTTGTTTGTTTAAGTCAGGAAATACTCTACTCAGAGTCATAATAAGTTTACAAAATGTACTAAATTACAGTGAACGTCCGTGCGGTTTGTCTTCATCACTGAAAATAACGTACATGTAAACTGATATAAAACTGCTGTCATGTGGAGTTGGGGTGAAGAAACACAACCATTTCACTCCTAACAATACCTAATTGATTTGACATCCTGACTTGCTGCTGTAGCTGAGGCTTGAACCTGTTACCTGCGGGGCGGGTCACTAGTCAGTGACTCTATCCATTCACTTCCAGCTGTTTCCTTGTAATCTGTTGTTCTAAAACGTTTTGTTGTCAACCCCCCAAATTTACATGTATTTGGGCCAAATTTACATGTATTTGGGCAGTGGACCCCAAGGTGAAAAGATGTAGTGTCAGGGCCTATTTGGGCAGTGGACCCCAAGGTGAAAAGATGTAGTGTCAGGGTCAGGGCCCCCCCCCCATGAAAAAGATTTAAATTTATGCTGTAACACATTTTTTTTAAGTTATTTGTCTTGTTTGTTGTTCAAGTCAAAGCACCAGGAAGGCTGTAATGTTAGCTCAATGGGTTGAGATTCATGATCCAGAGGCCATGAGTTCAAATCCCACTGGTGTCTTTACTGTGATGCTTTCCTTTGCAAACTGGCTTCCAGAAGATCAAGTGAAAACCACCAGGAAGGCTGTATTTGTCATCCAACTGCTTAGCTCAATGGGTTGAGATGCAGTAGAGCGTCTGTCCAATAATATGACTTGACTGGGTTCGATTCCCTCTCGAGTCGAGCGTCCCCGGTAACCTGGGGCAACGGATAAATTAACTGATATCCTTAGTGATGCTTCCCTTTGCAGACTAACTTCTAGAAAAACAAGTTAATTCTAAAAAAAAAAAAAGTTATAACCGCCAGGAAACTGTAGCTATCAGTCAACAGCATAGCTCAACTGGTAGAGCGTCTGTCCAATAACATGACTTGACTGGGATCGATTCCCACTCGAGTCAAGTGTCCCCGCTAACTTCGGGCAACGGATCGATTCCCACTCGAGTCAAGTGTCCCCGCTAACTTCGGGCAACGGATAAATTGACTGATATCCTTAGTGAGCTCAACTGGTAGAGCGTCTGTCCAATAACATGACTTGACTGGGATCGATTCCCACTCGAGTCAAGTGTCCCCGCTAACTTCGGGCAACGGATAAATTGACTGATATCCTTAGTGAGCTCAACTGGTAGAGCGTCTGTCCAATAACATGACTTAGCTTGACTTGAGTTGGTTCGATTCCCACTCGAGTCAAGTGTCCCCGGTAATATCAGTCAATTTATCCGTTGCCCGAAGTTAGCGGGGACACTTGACTCGAGTGGGAATCGAACCAACTCAAGTCAAGTCATGTTATTGGACAGACGCTCTACCAGTTGAGCTATGCTGTTGGCTGAGAGTTACAGGTTTCCTGATGGTTTTAACTTGTTTTCTAGAAGTTAGTCTGCAAAGGAAAGCATCACAGTAAAGACAGCAGTGGGATTTTTTGGTCCCTAACATTCAACGAGCTATGGACATAGTAATTTTTTTTCTGTTTCGGTATTGACAGTACCGAAACGAAAAAAAAAATGTTCCCCCAAAAACCGTTAGGAGTATGTTTCAGGCTGAAGAGGCAGGTTCTTCAATGAATATTGATATGTTCAAGACTTTCTTCTGGATATGTTCAAGACTTTCTTCTGGTATAATGAAAAATAAGTAAGTGTACATTAACACAGAGAAATATTATCTGACATTATAGACACCACCCTACAATGATACAAAACACTGCTATAATTGAAGAGCAGTTTTTGTGTCCCGATAGGAGAGGAGACAGAGAGAACAGTAAAGGAAGAAAGGAGAGAAAGGGCAGAAGAGAGAAGGGTTGCAAATTAAGTCCCCCAGTTTTCTTGGCCAGTGTCCTGTCTTCATTGAAATAGCTCAGAACTTACCCTGTGTTGGCAATGGGAATGCCCATGTTGGCCTCTCAGTCATTGCATAGCACCTGTAATAAGAAAAAAAGTACATTTTAGAAATTACAAAGTGATATTTTTGCATTAAAACTTTCCAAGACAGATGACTATACATTTGATGAGAAATAATAAATATGTCATATTGTAACAATTAGGGGTGTACGGTACTACTTGCTGAATTGTAAATGTTTTGATTACTTGGGGCCTTTGGACAACTCACCATGCCTGACCGTGTCCCTGGATCTGTCATGGCTGGACCTGACCGCGTCCCTCAACCCATCACTGCGGTGGGACCTGTCATCATGTCTGGACCTATGATGATGGCTGGAGCCATCACTAAAGACTTAATACTTGGACACAATACTACTACAATACCATGTCACACTGAAAAAGACTACCCCTACTGGTTGGTCTTAGATGTTGACAATCACACATCTCCTCTGATACACATAGTTCAACACATTGAGCCTGTAACTACTTACTCATTGCTTGCTTGTGAATTAGGTATGGTAATGATTTCTTTAGTATGCACAACATGTAACACCTTGTACTGACTGTACTTTAAATTTGTTGGTGCAATGGAGAAAGTGAATACTCACGGTGTGGACATTTCTCTGCTCCGAGGTGCTACACTTGCATGTCGTGAGCCTGGAAAAGACAAAGAATGTTCTTAGATCCCAAATATTAATTTGTAAACAAAAGGTGACTGCTTAAGTGTGATGCATACTCACTGTTCTTAGATACCAAATATTAATTTGTAAACAAAAGGTGACTGCTTAAGTGTGATGCATACTCACTGTGTGTAGACATTTCCCTGTGCCAAGACCCCTCAGCATGCTCCAACTCGACAGACATCCACCAGGACAGACATCCACCAGGCCATCCAGGGCTTGATTTTCAGAGTCTGAAACATAACAATCAGCTTGTAACTGATTTCATGTTGTGTGTACCCAATACATAATTATCATATTTCATAAATTGACATCAATACTCAACAAGCATTGAGTAACACCCTGGCTGGACTGCAACTTCCTTGGTGCGATAGGAAAGGAGGGCACCTATACGGCTGCAATATAAAGTAAAAAATAAACATATCCACATCTAAAATAGAGAGCCTTATTAAAGCATTTGATTGTCATTTTTGACATTGGACTTATACATTGATTATAGAAGAAAGTTACCCATAATGCTCGCCTCCCCCGGATCATCATCAGATTCTGTTAAAGTACAAAACGTCATATAAAACATGAATGGTCTACAATGTGAGGCCCAGTTTCTGTTAACACGTTTCATATTTAGAAGTTACTTGAGAAACATATGAACTCTACATCAGTCATCATCTTGTCTTTTAACAGGTTTCCTCTTCCATCTTATCACCACATCCACATCATCCACATCCTCCTCTTCCTCCTCTGCTTGGCTGGTCAGGTTGTAGTTGTCACATTCACAAGCTTTAAATAGAAGTTATACAATTCAACTGTAAACATTGATTCAACTATTTGTACTTGAATTATTGAGTAAATGATCCAAAAACAAAACCTGCCTGAAGTCATCTTTATCTTGACTAACTGGGACATCAGCAAGTCCTCCTGGGGGGTCCTTTCTCATCTTGTAAGTTTTGTTTGTTTGGCATTTGGCCATCTAATGGTTCCCTTACCCCTGTCGATCCAATTATTAGGAATTGTACCCTCTGTCTCCTTTCCATCCTCCATCCTACCACACATCCCTGGCATAAATGACCTGAAAAAGACAGCACAAACATGTTAGTGCAATATCAGAAAATAAATGACGTGAACCATAGTCAACAAGCCTATTCTGTCATTATCTACTTGCTCTTCAATCCACAGTGGGCCACCACAGATCCAGTGGTGGCCCACAGGTGTAAGAGCCTGACTGAGAAACAGAAGGTTATGAGTTCGATTCTTAATCCTGATATTGTGTGAAATTTAAATAACTATATAGATATATTCTTTTTATGGTTATCATTTATGTTTTAAATGTACATCTCTTTCATGGAGGGCCCTGGTACTAGATCTTTTCACATTGGGGTCAATTTGGACAACAAAATGTTTTAGAACCACAGATTCCAAGGAGACCACTGTAGGTGAATGGATAGAATGACTGACTAGTGAGCCAAAGGTACCAGGTTCAAGGCTCAACTATGGCATCAAGTCAGGATGTCCTGAGCAAGACATTTCGAACTGCTCCTCTGAGGGCAGACATCAACTGTGTAAAGCTGAATTTCCCCCAAAGGATCAATTAGGTATTATTATTAGGAGTGAAATGGTCCAACTGCACAGGACAGCAGTTTTATGTCTGGTTACGTGTATGGAGACAAACCGCACCGCAGACACAACTTATTCAAGTCTTACTTAAACAAATAATAATTATTTAAACTTTTTTCATTTTTTTACACAACTTGTATTTTGTAGAGCTTGACTTTCCTTCATATTCAAACATTATTTTAATCACAGTGCCGTGGCTAGTGGATCTGCCTGGTGAACCAGAGGTCCTGGGTACCATTTCAGGTCAACAATGTGTCTTAGAATGATTTGAGACTGCTAGTTGTTAAAGTGCAGAGGACACATTTCACATATGTACATAACAGTATATACTTAACGAGCACACTGATGTTATTGTCACTACTTATTCTGCCAGTTTTTTTTTTTTTACATCTAACTCCTTCATACGTTTAGCTACAAACTTCATTCCAACTCTACAACATATTCAAACTCAGTACTTGAGTCAAAGTATAGACACCCCTGGTTAAACATTACTCAACAACAAGTGAAAGTAGCTCACAGTTCTAATACATAAAATATAAATAATAAATAATAGCACATCTACAAGCTCACAGCAGCAGTTTTTACTATATTTAGCCTAAATAATGTAGTATTGTTCCTAGAAACGTAGTGTCAAAAGTCTTCGAAATGTTGGGGAGAAAGTCAAAATACAAATGTTAAAATACAGAACTCTAGTAAATGTACTTCATTTGTGAGAATCTCACAAATTAGCTAATAATTCTGTGCATACTGTCATCAGGCCAACATTAGGTGCAAGCAAGTTGTAATACCATTGACATCCCATCCATGAAACATCGATTACATGAGTTATCCTTTTTGTCTCTGCCAAGGCTATAAAAAATCCACCATGTCATAAGCAACTTTCTGACTAATTCTATGCAGTGATTATTTTTCTAATGATTCGAATTTGGAAGTGCTCGTCATAAATTATTCAAGATCTTGCACTGCGTACCACCCATTCAAAATTGCACACATGCGGGATGTAGTACGACATTGAATTATGGAAAACGAGTGCTTCTAAAGTCCAATACATTTTTATTAAATAAAGTCTTGATAATAACCCAAGATTTCTGTACAGGTGTAATATTGGTGAGTTTGTTTAATTGAGGGTACTGCAATTTAGATGCAGATAGCATTCAAGTTGCTCATCCAAGGCACTCAGGTTGCAGTGGGAAAGTGCCTGCCCACCACCACAGGCGTCATTACATTAGCCACATTAGGAGAATTTTAGACTAAGTTTTTCTTACCTTTTCTATGATGTTATGATATCTTAGGATGAATGGTACAGTAGGACATTTTCAGAACTCCATCCTGGGTCCGCCACAGCTTAAAACGTGCGCGGATAGTCCAAAAAAAAAAATCTCAGTCTTGCTAGACCAGATTGAAACATCTCGTCTAGCGAGACTTCTTTTTTTTTTTAGACAGTGTTCTGTCACTATGAACGTCAGATCTCAAGAAAAAAAAAAGGTATTAAAATATGCGATCTCACGCAAGGCCCGGGATGTACCATTCATTCTAAGATATCATAACATCATAGAATAGGTAAGAAAATCTTAGTCCAAAATTCTCATCCCATCCCTATTCTGCGGGGGGGGGGTGCGAGTGATAGTAGTCATAACAAGACAGGGTCTAATTACGGCTTGAGTTCCCTGTGGAACTCTTGACAGTTGTCAGTTTTGCACAAAACATGGACTGACAGTTGATTTGAGATTATGGATGATAAAAATATATCAGTGGTGTAAAGTAACTAAGTACGTTTACTCAGGAACTGTACTTAAGTACACTTTTGATGATTTTTTACTTTGCTGGAGTATTTCCAATTTTCAATACTTTAGTTTAACTTTAGTTACTTTGCAGATTTTGATTACTATTACAAAACATACATTAACCACTTCAGCCCTATGCATACTTGGGCTATTTGAAAATAGCCGATCTACAAGCTCACAACGCGTCGCTTTGCGGCGCGTTGTGAGCTTGTAGATCGGCTATTTTCAATGCATTTTTATATATTTGGAAACTTGGGAAATACTGGGAGTGACACCATGGTGATTTTTTTTTTACTCCACTACAAAGTACTACCAATCATCTAAATTGCCTGAAACGTACTCCTAACAGGTTTTTGGGGGGACGATTTTGGCCTCCACACTTAGTGATTTTTTCGAATTTAACTTTCTTTTCGGTAGTGACAGAAAAACGTTTCGGTAGTGACACAATGGTGAAAAAAAAATGACTCCACTACAAAGTTTTGGGGGGACGATTTTGGCCTCTAAACTTAGTGTTTTTTTTCTGATTTAACTTTCGTTTCTGTAGTGACACAAAAACGTTTCGGTAGTGACACAATGGTGAAAAAAAATGACTCCACTACAAAGTACTACCAATCAACTCTAAATTGCCTGAACGTACTCCTAACAGGTTTTTGGGGGGACGATTTTGGCCTCCACACCTAGTGATTTTTTCGAATTTAACTTTCGTTTCGGTAGTGACACAAAGACGTTTCGGTAGTGACACAATGGTGAACAAAAATAATTACTCCACTACAAAGTTTTGGTCAAATAGAACCGAATTAGACCCGAATTAGACCCCTTCAGACGGGATGTAGACAGGGCTGTATGTGTTGTATTACTTACTGTACCTCTCGCCGGGTCAAGACATCTCAGGCTCGTTCAGCGTGGAGCACACGAGGGTAAACACAAAGTGCACTCTGCTTAGTGCACTGGGAGTCCTGTGTGGTCACCTATACACTCGCTGGCTTAGAGGGATCTCAAATGACTTGCTGAGTAAAAAAACAACATGGCACACATGGCCCCCAGCCCGAAGGCTAACCGGGAGGGCTCTGGTAAAAACAACCAAACAAGACAAACAAGACGATGGACAACTAAGAAATGACAACCAAAAAAAAACTCTGTACCTCAATAGGGCATAGCAGTGGCGGCCATTTTCTGGTTCCACTCCCAAATAGTCAATGCATTTTTCCCATTGACATTTCCAAAATTATTTATATCAATTCATTTAAGCCTAGAATCAAGCCATCCAGGGTCCTGGTGAATTATGACCATATATATATATTTTATATTTAGTTATATTATATAGTATATTGAATAAATACCCTTTGTTTTGCCTTTTTGTGAAAGTTTTTTTTCCACAAAATCAAACGTTTTATGGTCATGATTCACCAGGACGGCTTGATTCTAGGCTTAAAATAATTGATATAAATATTTTTAGAAATGTTAATGGGAAAAATGCATTGACTATTTTAGAGTGGAACCAGAAAATGGCCGCCACTGCCATGCCCCATACAGGCTGAGGGTCATCAATGTGTCTGAGTCTGTGGCAATCTTTTAATTTTTTACGTCATTTTGATCTTAAGACTCAATTACAGAATGTCTCATGTCTCAGATACTGTATATCACTGATTTACTAAGACACATAAGGGGTACAGTTGTCAGTGGTGGAAAAAGTACTAAAATTCTTTACTTAAGTAAAAGTACCAATACTGCAATATTAAAATACTCTGTTACAAGTAAAAGTCCACAATTAAAAATGTACTTGAGTAAAAGTACAAAAATATTGGCATCCTATACTTAAAGTATCAAAAGTAAAAGTACTAAATATTTGAAAATAGCAGATCTACAAGCTCACAACACGTCGCGATGCGACGCGTTGTGAGCTTGTAGATCGGCTATTTTCAAATAGCCTATGTCTAAAATAAGGCTAAAGTGGTTAATGTATGTTTTATAATGTATATAATGTATATCTGAAAAGTAACTAGTAACTAAAGTAGTGGAGTAAAAGTATAATATGTTTCTCTGAGATGTAGTGGAGTAGAAGTAAAAGTATTGGAAATTGGAAATACTCAAGTAAAGTACAAATACATCAAAATTGTACTCTTAAGTAAATGTACTTAGTTACTTTCCACCACTGACAGTTGTTCTCTAACTCAAGGAACCCCATAACTCATTTGGTTCCATTTGTGCACTCTGAGTTGTAAAAGTTTGTGTTTTTCTGGTAATAATATTCCAATAATTGTTATGTCCATGGCAAAGATAGAATTTTAACAAAAATGTCCACCACAAGCCAGCATGGCGATGACCCCACCAAGTGTATCGTACAGATACGCAGTGTCGAACAACGTGATAACTTTAAACACAAGCGACAAACCCCGGACATGGCAGAAGCCAAATCGGGCCGAGCAACAGCAGAAGCACTCGATGAAGAGGAGAGAATCTAGCTCCGCCATGCAGGAATAATAGCTAATTATAATAGCTAATACTTCTGTACACTGAGCTCTTACATGCATGTGCGTGCATGTGCGTGAAATTACGCCGCTGGGGGGGCCTTTGGTTTTGTGCTGTTCCACGGCCCTGAGGGGTCTTAATGCGGCCCTGTATGTGCCTAACAGTATATACTTAGCGAGCACACTGACGTTATTGTCACTACGTATTTGGCCCGTTTTTTGACCCCTAACTAGTCCTTCATACTTTTAGCTACAAACTCCGTTCCAACTCTACAACGTTCGGCCTACTTAGGACATATCGGCTACCATTTGAATTTTAGAGAATACCTTAGAGCTTTAGAAGATTTAAAACCTCTAGAACCGTAAACCTTTAAAACCTTTTCCCCCCTGTTCTGAATTCCCATAGACGTGTTTAATATCGCGTCAAATAAGAACTGTGTTCCAAACATAAACAAATGACCCCAGCGGTTTTACTCTTATGGATATGAAGCATCAACTGACGGTGAGAAAACGCTAATGTTACTTCTGCCGAATTAGTTAAATTTGCCAGAAACAGACTGTTTCAAATATGAGTGACTGACTATCATAAACGATGCAGAGGCTCCTCCCTGACAATATCGCCGAGGCAGTTTGTTTATTTTTGGACCACAATTCTTATGAGACGATTCTATGATGACCCAATGTTATTCTCCATAGGGAAATTACTTTACGACCCAGGGGATGGACGAGTGACGTCAGGACTTCTGTACTCTGGGTTAACATGTGCATGTACAAACTGGATGTATCCACCTCGGTCCGGTATGCCTCTCGGTCGGTCGGAAGGAACGATCGATTATAAATCAGGGAAACGAGCTCGACCTTTTCATCTTCAGGGGACAACAGGAATGGAACAGATGTTTTCACATATACAGTATATTATTTTATTCCCACTGTGCAATGAGAGGTCATTTTTGAACGTCCCATTTTGGTCCCTGGAGGGTGCAGAATGAAAGTTTTTATTGCGTCTTTGTCTGACGTCTTCTGAACGTCCAAACCTCTTGTCCAAATGTGGTCATCTTTTCTACATCAAATTTAGACTAATTATAGACATCTTTTGTACACTTTTTCTAGGCTCGGTGCTTAACTGTAATCCCCATTTCCTGTTCATTTTCCTGTAGCTTTAACATAGTTAGTAGTTAACATGCTGCTAAGCTAATCAAACAAAGCTACAGGAAAATGAACAGGATCAAATGGTTATGCCACCTTCTGAAAACTGGGAATACAGTACACAGAGGTTTACAAGTAAATCACAATTCAATACACACTTATTTCCTTATTATCTCTTTATTCTTCATGTGAATACACAGCTGCGCAAACAAATGTTCCACAATTACAGTATTCCACAAATATTCCATATGATTGTGGGATATTTGTGGACTGGAACTAGACCCCCTGAAATGGAATCTAGTTCATAGGACCACAATGGAAACAAGTCCCCAGGACTTGTGTTATCCTTTTAGCCTTAACGTACCTCATGACGTTTACCTTTCTGACTAATTAAGTATTCAAACAAACAGCAGATCAAGCCAGCTTTGAATTATTTTTGACAGAACAGAAGCGGGACAGCCACTTACCTCCCATTATGTTGTTCCATGCAGTCTAGCTCAAGACTGAATACAGAAGGTTATACAGAAGGACACACACAAACACACACAGCAGTCACTAGGGCTGATTAAGCTTGATCCAGAACAGAACAGTTAACTTTTTTTTTTACACGTCAAAATCAGGTTTATTGTCACATCACAGGTTTACAAGGTACAAAAGTGGGTGAAATTCGTTTTAGTACATCGTTCCCATCGCAACGTTAATTTCCATAGAAAGAAGAGGGGTGGGGGGCAAGTGGGAAGGAGATCAAACAAGAGAACAACAGAAGGTCAAACAAGTTATCTACATATTTACAAAGAACCTGAGATAATAAAAACTAAGGTGCCTGAGCATAGCAGCAATGTATGTATACTGTGCATGATATACTTATGGACGTTAAGGTGCTTAGAGAAAAAGAGCAAAATAAAAAAAAAAGACAAAAAAGTCAGTGCGTTATACATGGGATTAAGGTGAAAAAGGTCAGTGCGTGTCCACCTAGGGTGGACTGACCCTGGTATAATCCGCAAGTAGCTCCATGAGGGAGAGCAACAAAAAAGTAATTTGTACCTGGTGTAGTCCACAGGTATGTCCGAGGGGGGCTAAGTCCAAGTCAAGTCCAAGTCCACGTCACTAGTCGAATGAAATTAAAATAATAATAAAACATAATAGCACAGCCTACTTTGCAGGGACACCCTTTTTGCTTGGGCCGGTTCCACAACAACTGAAAAATATTAAACAAGTGCTGTACTGAATAGCCAGTGAGCTACCAGGGTAAGGTCCAACCAGAGCTACTTCATTGAACAGAACACAAGTTCAAATTACACAATACTGTGACACTAAGATCCCCCACAATGGACAGTGAAAGTTCAAGTTAAATCAGTCCTGAGTGCCTGCTGTGTGTCCTCCGCCTCCCCTTCTCGCTGGAGCATGCTTGAGGTGGTCTGCGGCATGCTGCCTTATGAGGTCCTCTGTGGCTTCTGGGTCGAATTTCACGACTGCATCTGCATAGTAGAAAAAGACTATAAAAAATGTGCAACGGCAACATGCTGTCCTAGTCCCTATCTGACATAATACACAGCTCGATTGAACTCCTGCCATCTGGTAGGAGGTTCAAGAGCTCAGGGGGAAGCACCAGCAGGTCATCCAACAGCTGCCCCAAACCATCAGAACCCTGAACCCATGCTCGCCATATATTGCCCCCAAAACCAACATCTTGAAAGATGGATAGCACTTTGAATAGTACTGTATCTATATTGCACTTTGAATGCATCAGCACTTTTTACCAATGTTGTCTGCTCTTTACTTTTTAATGTTTGCCTCTTTTTAATGTGCACCATGAGTTGTGGAGAATGGTATTTTGCTCCCCTGTATGCCTAGTGTGTATTGTGGAAGTGACAATAAAACTGATTGTGAGTCTCCATATTGACATGAAAAAATGTGTTGCCTGTACATCAACAACTAGTTTAATACAAAGCCATCTCCCTTCTACACCTAACCACCACAGTTATTTAAAATGTTATGATAGCAACGGTAACGGTAGACAGTTGGCATTGTATTTTTTTATGTCAACAGGGAAGGACATGTTTTACCCAATTACATTTAGATTTGTCCTTGGTCAACATGAAATATGGGCTTACCTTGTATTGCGCTAAAAGTCGCAGTCTTCTCTTTTTCCCCCTTCCCCTTCATGTTCAACTGTGCCATCAGACTGTTACTGAAGAGCCTGAAGAAAAACAAATTAAATTTAATAATGTAGTAGGATTAGGATTTATTGTAAAACATGGTATAAACCCTTTATACTATTCATTTTCACTTAATGTTCAACCATTATGTCATTGACATGACATAACAGAGGTTCAGGTGTTAGGCTAAAAAAAAAAAGGCAAATTAATGGAAACATGCAGTCAGGCCCTCATCTAGAAGAATTAACCAAATAAGTGTTCAGACATTGAAAACCACAGCGCACCCAAACATCACACAGGGGTTAATTCATAGTGTATGTTGAAACATCCCTGTCAAGAACTTTGTGGAAACAGTCCTTCACGTCCTTCCCTCCATTACGGGAAAGTTGCAGCACCTGTTGGAATAAGTCCATGAAAACTTTCACTGACATATCCCAGGGGAACATAAAAAGTGTGCGAGTGCATCTTGTGCTGTTCATTACTTCCAGACTCTTGAAAAGCCTACCAGGGTATTAAAAGCTTGGACATCACTGAGGAGTTGCTCCTCAGTCCTCCATGTTCTCCATTCTCTCAACATGACTGGCCGCTGAAGAGGCAGGTTCTTTAATGAATATTGATATGGTCAGGACTTTCTTCTGGTATACTGAAAAATAAGTAAGTGTATATTAACACAGAGAAATGTTATCTGACATTATAGACACCACCCTAAAATGATACAAAACACTGCTATAATTGAAGAGCAGTTTTTGTGTCCCGATAGGAGAGGAGACAGAGAGAACAGTAAAGGAAGAAAGGAGAGAAAGGGCAGAAGAGAGAAGGGTTGCAAATTAAGTGTCCCCCAGTTTTCTTAGCCAGTGTCCTGTCTTCATTGAAATTGAGGAACAATTAGGAGTGCACGATACTACTTGCTGAATTGTAAAGGTTTTGATTAATGGGGCCTTTGGATAACTCACCATGGATAATCACCATCAGTAAAGACTTAACACTTGGACATAATACTACTACAATACCATGTCACACTGAAAAAGACTACCCCTACTGGTTGGTCTTAGATGTTGACAATCACACATCTCCTCTGATACACATAGTTCAACACATTGAGCCTGTAACTACTTACTCATTGCTTGTGAATTAGGTATGGTAATGATTTCTTTCTCTGCTCCGAGGTGCTACACTTGCATGTCGGGAGCCTGGAAAAGACAAAGAATGTTCTTAGATACCAAATATTGATTTGTAAAGAAAAGGTGACTGCTTAAATGTGATGCATACTCACTGTGTGTAGACATTTCCCTGTGCCAAGACCCCTCAGCATGCTCCAACTTGACAGACAGGGTGTCCACCACGACATCCACCAGGCCATCCAGGGCTTGATTTTCAGAGTCTGAAACATAACAATCAGCCTGTAACTGATTTCATGTTGTGTGTACCCAATACATCATTATCATATTTCATAAATTGACATCAATACTCAACAAGCATTGAGTAACACATTGTTGTCCTGGCTGGACTGCAACTTCCTTGGTGCGATAGGAAAGGAGGGCACCTATACGGCTGCAATATAAAGTAAAAATAAACATATCCATATCTAAAATAGACAGCCTTATTAAAGCATTTGATTGTCATTTTTGACATTGGACTTATAAATTGATTATAGAAGAAAGTTACCCATAATGCTCGCCTCCCCCGGATCATCATCAGATTCTGTTAAAGTACAAAACGTCATATAAAACATGAATGGTCTACAACGTGAGGCCCAGTTTCTGTTAACATGTTTCATATTTAGAAGTTACTTGAGAAACATATGAACTCTACATCAGTCATCATCTTGTCTTTTAACAGGTTTCCTCTTCCCTCTTATCACCACATCCACATCCTCCTCTTCCTCCTCTGCTTGGCTGGTCAGGTTGTAGTTGTCACATTCACAAGCTTTAACTAGAAGTTATACAGTTCAACTGTAAACATTGATTCAACTATTTGTACTTGAATTATTGAGTAAATGATCCAAAAACAAAACCTGCCTGAAGTCATCTTTATCTTGACTAACTGGAACGTCAGCCAGTCCTCCTGGGGGTCCTTTCTCATCTTGTAAGTTGTGTTTGTTTGGCATTTGGCCATCTAATGGTTCCCTTACCCCTGTCGATCCAATTATTAGGAATTGTACCCTCTGTCTCCTTTCCATCCTCCAACCACACATCCCTGGCATACATGACCTGAAAAAGACAGCACAAACATGTTAGTGCAATATCAGAAAATAAATTATGTGAACCATAGTCAATAAATCACCGGGCAAGTGGTCATGTTAGTAGAGGGCAAAGAACTAGAGGGAGGCGGCCGGATTGAACATGCTACGATTCTCATTAGAATCAACATGGAGGGATGAGAACAGAAATTACTACATTTGAGTATAAGCCTAAGTTAGAAGGTTAGACGATAAAGCAAGAGAGGTGGATAAAGCAAGAGGTGAGGTAGGGATGGTTTATCTGCGGCGGAGGGAGGTGACATTGGGAGAAGGATGCTGAAACGCAAGACAAATAGCAGATTTAGGGTGTGCTGAGAGAGACAAGCAGGTGATGATCGAGGAAGGTACAGCCGTGATGGGAACTAGCTGAAAGAAAAAGAAAATGTAACCTTTAATATTGCTGTTCCAGACCATGGCGAAAGGGTATGAGGACATAACCACCAACGTTTCTTGTGGGAGGCAAGCCACCTTGCGGAACAGATCCGTTTCACGCAGTAGTCCATCTTTCATCCTACCCTGACTTGGCTTCCATTTCCTTGCTTGTTCTTTCACTGAAGTCCTGATTGTTTTTCTGGATATATGATATGATTGACAGCCGCAGCAGTGCAGCCAGTCTCATCCCTGACATTGTTGTCTCCTATCAAGGGACCATAGATGACCCTACTACTACTTCGTAGCACATAACAAATATCACCTGCAGGGGGTGTAGTGTGAGTGACATGACCTTGAACATTCTTTTTCCCATGAAGCTGTACATTTTCAGTTTGCACATTTTGATTTATTATATTTTCGGTTTGAACATTTTGCCTGGGGAGAGAGTATTGCATTAGAGGAGTCATGTAATGAGCTTTGGCAGATTTTTCATGAAGTGGTTGTTTTGGTCTCACAACCTGTGGCTGGGAGGGAGGCTTTGTGGTTTCCATTGTTTCCTTTTTGTGGAGTTTGATCAGGTAGGTATGTATTTGCATTTGGGTTGAATGGGGTTGTTTCCTTTGGATCAGCAGCTCCTTTCTTTGAGTTTGTCCCACTTGACACTCTTGATGAGTTCCTTGGCCCATGGTTTCCAGTACATGGGCCTTTGCATTTGCTGCTGCCAGCTGAGTCTCCATTTCCAGTCGCTCCTTTTGCATTCTGAGTTGTTCCTGTTATGCTTCAATTTCATGTTTTTTGTGTAAGGCAGCCACCTGTTCCATGAGAGCAGCCTTTTCAGCCTGAGCTATGATGAGCAGATGAAGTTGAAGATGCTTTTGATGGAGTGGATTTGTGTGTGGATTTTGATACATTTGATATACTGTCATGGGGTCCAATGTCATCAGAATGTACAGCACTCAACATTTCACTTTCAGCAGTGACCGGTGTTTGTGGCTCCTTTTCAACAGTGACATGTATTGGTAGTTCCTTCTGAACAATGACATGCATTTGCTGTTTCACCTCTGATAGCCACAGGTGTACATCCTGTACAAAACCTTCCAGAATATACATTTTTGGTTGAAACCATGCATTTTGCCTTGCAATTTCCTCCTCAGGTAATGGCAAAACCACCAATGATGAATGACTTTCCCTTGCTTCATCACACAGTTTAATTAATCTGAAGGTCACTGCAAATCAACAGCGAGACAAAATGAAACATATTACAAACATGTGTGTGTGTGTGTGTGTGTGTGTGTGTGTGTGTGTGTGTGTGTGTGTGTGTGGATTGTGTTGTTACCTTGCCATGATGTAACTCCAAAGGTCACTGAAAATCAACAGCGAGACAAAATGAAACATATATTAAAAACATTAACAAACAGATCATACATATATTACAATATATTAAAAACAGAAGTGATACTCTGGCGTCTTCCTTCTTTCGTGTGTCATCATCAGATGTCCAGCTCAATGACGTGCAGCCACGCCCTCGTCTCAGGTCCCACATCAAAGAGACGGGCCTCCGATGGTGGTGCCTGCTGTGTGTCCTCCGCCTCCCCTTCTCGCTGGAGCATGCTTGAGGTGGTCTGCGGCATGCTGCCTTATGAGGTCCTCTGTGGCTTCTGGGTTGAATTTCATGACTGCATCTGCATAGTAGAAACAGATAATAAAACATGTGCAACGGCAACATGCTGTCCTAGTGCCTATCTGATATAATACACAGATCGATGTGTCAGGAAGGCCATGAGCATAACGACTGACTCGTCCCACCCTTCCCACCAGCTTTGAACTCCTGCCATCTGGTAGGAGGTTCAAGAGCTCAAGGGGAAGCACCAGCAGGTCATCCAACAGCTGCCCCAAACCATCAGAACCCTGGAACCCATGCCCGCCATATATTGCCCCCAAAACCAACATCTTGAAAGATGGATTGCACTTTGAATGCATCAGCACTTTTTACCAATGTTGTCTGCTCTCTACTTTTTAATATGCACCATGAGTTGTGGAGAACGGTATTTTGCTCCCCTGTATGCCTAGTGTGTATTGTGGAAGTGGCAATAAAACAAGTGTGAGTCTCCATATTGACATGCAAAAATGTGTTGCTTGTACATCCACAACTAGTTTAATACAAAGCAATCTCCCTTCTACACCTAACCACCACAGTTATTTAAAATGTTATGATAGCCAACGGTAGACAGTTGGCATTGTATTTGTTTTATGTCAACAGGGAAGGACATGTTTTACCCAATTAAATTTAGAGATTGGCAGGTGCCACTTGTCTGTCATTGGTCAACATGAAATATGGGCTTACCTTGTATTGCTTTAAAAAGTATTAGTCTTCTCCAAAGCAGTCTTCTCTTTTTTTCCCCTTCCCCTTCATGTTCAACTGTGTTCAACTACTGAAGAGCCTGAAGAAAAACAAATGACATTTATGTTAATAATGTAGTAGGACTAGGATGTATTGTAAAACATGGTATAAACCCTTTATACTACTATTTTTCACTTAATGTTCAACCATTATGTCATTGACATGACATGTCTATAATTGAAGAGCAGTTGTGGTGTCCCAATAGAAGAGGAGACAAGGACAGAGAGAACAGTAAAGGAACGCACACGCCACTAACATGTACACACTCGGGTTAAGATTGACAAAGGTGTCCATGTTGACATTGGAGCCAGCGGCACTTCTCACATAGGAAAGGGATGCACCACCTACAGGTCATAAAGAAAATACTGAATTTATCCATCTCTGAAGTGTGCGTGCGTGCGTGCGCAATAAAGGACAAGGATAGGATAGAACGCAATGGTATGAGCCAAAAGCGTCGTGTTTATTGAATTCCTAAAGGAAGCGGAAATATGGAAAAATGAACAAAACCAGTTGACTGTGCAGCCCCAGGACAGTATCTCCAATATTTCAAAACACTCAAAAGCGAAATCAACCAAATCAACCACTTCATCAGTTACCGCAGCCCGACTCAAGGCTGAGGCTGAGAAGGCTGTGCTCCTTATAAGGGCATCGACTTTAAAGGCAAAGCAGGCTCTGGAAATGGAGCAGGCTAAAATGCAAGCCAGCCAGACTGGAACAAATGGAACTGGACATATGCCTGGCTGAATCCGATGCTAGATTAAAAATCCTGGCGGATCTTGACTCCATTTCACAACAACCACCAGCACCATCACTGCTTAAATCACAACCACAAATGTTACAGACAAAATCACAGGATGATGCCATGAATGAGTATCTGGAAAATACTAAAACCCCAAGCATCAATATGGACTCATTTCCAATTAATTCACTTGGAGCCAGACAAAAAATAAAATGACAAGGACCATCAAACCCAGGCCTAAGGCCACCAGAAATCACAGCAACTCATACCCAACAGCAAGCAATTGGGACAGGAACTGGAATTACAGTGTCGGACAATGACGACAAATTCTTGACTGTAATACAGAGGCAAAATGAGATTGCTGATTTACTGGTTGTCCAGCTAAAATTGACCTCACTTCCCTCTAAGGAAATCCCAGTTTACGATGGCAACCCTTTAGATTACCAGGCATTGATGAGGGCATTTGAGCATGGTATTGAGGAAAAGACTAGAAGCCACCAAGATAGGCTATATTACTTGGAACAGTACACCTCTGGACCCTGCAGAGAATTGGTTAGGAGCTGTCTTCATATGAATGCCAACACAGGCTACATTCACGCTAAAACACTGTTAAAAAAGCATTTAGGAGATAACATAAAAATCTCAAGTGCCTATATGGAAAAAGCTTTAAATTGGAAAAGTATTAAGGCAGAGGATGGAGATGCACTGCATGCTTATGCACTCTTCCTGAGAGGCTGTTGTAACGCAATGAGAGATTTGGAGGATATAGAGGACCTGGATCTGACTTCTAACCTGAAACTCATTGTGTCCAAACTGCCTTATAAATTGAAGGAAAAATGGAGAACGGCAGCTTGTGATATTTTAGAGCAAACGCAAAGGAGAGCAAGATTGAGCCACTTGGTACTATTTATGGAAAAGCAAGCGAGAATACTCCAGGACCCACTTTTCGGCGACATTCATGATCCTCTTGCCAATGTGAAGGTTTCAAAACCAAGGACTGCAGCTGAATCAACCTCAGGCAGATTTAAGAGCAAGGGGAGTAGTTTTGCTACTACGGTGGCAACAGTGTCTGACAGCAAAGCCGAAAAGTCACCTGTCAAAAGCAACATGCCTTTTGGTGCATATGATTTCGCATGTATTTTCTGTACCGGCAAGCATCCCTTACCTGAATGTCAGAAAATGAATGCACAGGCACATGAAGACAAAGTTCAGTTTCTCAGGGAAAAAGGACTATGCTTTGGATGTTCGAAAGTGGGACATTTGAGTAGAAATTGTAAACGGAGACTGACCTGCCAGAACTGCCAGGGCAGACATAGTTGGGGGCTGGTATACAACACTTACCACTTGCTGGAATAAAGTTGCACTTGGGGGAGAAAGGGGGGAAATAGTTGTGAATTTGATGACATTTAACTAATACTCTACTTAACATTTAAAACAAATTAAGGCAAATACCTCTCCACTGTATATGATGCAGCCTAAGAAAAGAAAAGTGCAGATATTAGGATTTTGTTCATTTCTAAAACACCATGGAAAAGCAAAATAACCAATACAAATAAAATGTAAATGTAACGGCAATGTTTACGTCATGTAGATAGAAGATCTCACCTGGTGGAACGTGATGAGCTAAAGTTAGCTTCATGTATGCGATGGATGATGCTACACTCTGAGGAAGAGTAGGCATGGCCTGGTCCAGTCTGGTGAAACTGAGACCCAACAAGTCAGGGGTTAACATCAGCCAATAATAACGAATGAAATCACATCTACCTGTCTTCAAAAAACATAATACTATATATTGATGGATCTACTTACATTATTTGGTACGATGAGCAGGAAATGTTTCCCTGAAAAGTGGCAAAAATATGTTGTCATTTCAAACCTTAATGTGCATCGTTACATTTTCTATTATCTTTACTTTATGTGTTTTACCGTTCCAGAGAACATAACAAGGTGGGACACAAACTCAGCCAATCCAGTTGGAGATGCAGTCAGGGAGTCAAACACTGCATTGATGACAACGTCTTTCTCAGCAGGAAGAGGCAACACCACAAGTTCTGCACTCTGCTTTGGAGACAGGAGCCTTACAGCCTCCAGCTGGACAGAAAGACAGTCAAGAAAAGATTATCACCACCACTGGATTTTATTTGATAATAATAATAATAATGTTTTATGTGGCAGCGATGAAGTCTTACAGGGGAGAAGCCTGGGTTGAGATTCATGAATTCTCTGACAGACACAAGGGCTGAGAATGGCCCAAAGTTGTTCTGCAGCCAGTAAGCACTGCTGTTGTATGGGACAGATCAGAACAAAGTATTAAGGCATTCAAACAGAAAAATGGCTGCAAATACCAGTCAAAACATTTTCCAGTAAATATATCCCATTCTAATTGAGAATAGAATGGGAATATATTTATTCAGCAAATACATTTGAAAATGAGAGCCAAACTGTTATTGAGATATTGCAGTTAGTCAGTACCTGGCTGTGGTCGGGAGAGGAAAGGGAGGATTAGTTCCTTCAGGCCCAAATGCTGCTGCTGTGAGGTCATGTTGTCAAACTGATGGCTAAACTCCTTCAAACTGGTGAATCAAACACAGAATGAGAAATACTTATTTCTTAGCTTATTGGTGAAGCTAGAGAAAAGGCAACAGAGTCATCAAAATCAAAATCATCCCCCAGGAAGAATGAAGGTGCACAGAAATGTCTATGGAAATCCAGCAGTCAGAATTGCCACTCTCATCTCTCCAATCACATCCAGAACCACAGACGCTGATGGACCAGTCATGGTCATGGACTAGGGGAAGGATTACATGGATCAATATTTAATATTATTACATTTGCATTAATATTACGTGATGATATTTAGTGTATGGAATAGTAGATAAAGATTCTGGCTCTATAATAGAGATATTCTTTCAAATCTTGATAGACTGTTTGGCTGACAGTGAATAGGGAATTTTTATTAGCATTTTTTTTCATTAGCAAATCTTTTTAAGATTATTAAAAACATGAGCTTTAAATTTAAATAATTTCAGAATTCAGATGTGTTACTTTTAATTAGTTTTTAGAGATTGTTCATTCTGTCTTCACCATAAAAGTTGTTTTCAGTGTCTGGTTAGAGCTACTTTTTGTACCGTGTTGGCAAGAAGATCCAGAGCTGCGACCCCAGAGGTCTTAGAGAGGAACAGCTTCCAGACTGGTCTGGAACCAGTGGAGCTGGGGGGCTGGTTACACTTCATCACTGCTGCCAGATCCTGTGCTGTCAACATGGACACCTGGGTGGAGATAATGGACAAAGCAGAACAGAAAAAACAGGAAACCTTTAATGAAGTCAAAATTGGAAAATAATAACTGTTGCGTTCAATGTGAGAGACTTAAGTGGCTTACTGAAGCACACGTGTATTCTTCAATGCCAAAGTCACAAAAACGTCCATTCATCTGTCCGTTGTTGAGGAGGAGCTGTAGTGCAGTGCTTTGGTAGCCGAAAAGGAAAACATATCAAATGTGTCTTGAGTTGCAAAACGAAAAGTTTGTTCATTAAATATATTTGAGATATTGTAGGCATTGCCTCAGAACACTCACCTGTTAATTCCAACACAAATGTCTGTTTCTGTGAAAACATTAATTAATTAATTCATTATGAAAATAAATCACAATAAAATTCATAACAATGAATCAAAACTACTATACACTTACCATTTGCTGAAGTGACATTGCACTTGGGAAAGAAAGAAAGAAAGAGTGAAATGTTTTTAATTTGGTGACATTTAGTCAATTAGACTTTAAAATGTGAATATCATTTCAGGTACCTACCTCTCCACTGTAGATGATGCAGCCTAAGTATAGACAGAAAAGGTTTTGTTGATTTTAGAAATGCAATGGGAAAAACATAACCACTGCCAATAACATGTGAAAATAACATCATAGTGATACATCACTTTTAACTCAGTCGAAGATCTCACCTGGTGGAATTTGATGAAGCAAAGTCAGCTTGTTGTATGTGATGGATGATGCTACACTCGGTGGAAGAGTAAACATGGGCAGGTCCAGTCTGGTGAAACTGAGACCCAACAAGTTGGGGTTAACATAGGCCAAAAATAATGATTTGAATTATTTCTACTTGGTCTTCAAAAAACTAAATATACTGATAGATAACTTACATTATTTTGTACGACAAGCAGGAAATTTCACCCTGAAAAATGACAAAAAGAGTTTGTGATTTCAAACCAAATGTGCATAGTTACAGTTTATATTACCATCATTACTTCACAGTTTTTACCTTTCCAGAGAACATAACAAGGTGGGACACAAACTCAGCCAATCCTCTCTCCTTTGGAGATTCGGTCAGATAGTCAAAGACTGCGTGGATGACAACGTCTTTCTCAGGAAGAAGAGGCAACACCACAAGTTCTGCACTCTGCTTTGAAAGTCAAGAAAAACTTGATCACCACCACTGGACTTTATTTTATATTTAAAAAGTAATTATCTCTTGGAGTTAATAATTCATCATTGTTATGTAATGTAACAACTTTAAAGTCTTACAGGGGAGAAGCCTGGGTTTAGATTCAGGAATTCACTGACCAGTAAACACTGCTGTTGGACACACGGCCTCGGTCTGAAGGGGACAGATCAGAATGAAACATTAAGGCATTGAAAGGTGTCTGGAAATACAGTCAATATATTTTCCTGTAAAAAATATATAACATTTTAATAGATTGTAAAAATAGATAGATAGATTGCAGTTAGTCAGTACCTGACTGTGGTCGGGACAGGAAAGGGATTATTAGTTCCGTCAGGACCACTTGCTGCTGATGTGAGGTCATGTTGTCGAACTGATGGCTAAACTCCTGCAATCAGTGGATCAAATCAAAATACAATGAAAAATACTTGTTTTCACTTCTTCGTTTTTCGGCCAATTCCCATCAGGGTGCGCCACATCATCCGTTTCCATCTGCTTCTGTTTTCGGCATCTTCCTTGGTCACTCTAGCCACCTGCATGTCGTCTCCCTCCGCATTCATAAACTTCATCTTTGGTCTACCTCTTCTCTTGCCTGGCAGCTCCATCTTCAGCATCCTTCTCCCAATATACCTCTCATCCCTCCTCCGTATATATCCAAACAAACATCCAAACCTCGCCTCTCTTGCATTATCCCAAAACCTTCTAACCTGGGCTAATCCTCCAATGTAATCATTGGCATCCTCAATTTTGCCACCTCTAGTTCCGCCTCCTGTCTTTTCATCAGTGCCACCATTTCCAAGCCGTACACATCTTCCCTCTCACTCTAGCTGGAACCCTTCTCTCACAAATCACCCCTGACTCCATCAGTTCCACCCTACCTATCGCTTCTTCAGCTCTCTTCCACACTACCCATTACTTTGGACTCAATTCAACTTCACTATTATATGACTTTTTACTCACGAGAAAAAAGAAAAGAAATTCAAAACATTGTGACTTAGCTATGCTTTTCACCCAAACACCCCATTATGGGAGATGAAATGTGAAATACATCCACATAAAGATGATAGCCCCAGGTGGGAAAATTCAGTCAAAGGGTATACAGATGGAAGAAGTCTCCAGCTCAATACTTACACTTGCTGGTATGTGTTACAGCTGAGGTTCCTGCTGCTGAGGCAGTATAGAAACTCTCCTGATGCAGACGACAGGAACCCTCTCAAACGTCCAGAGAACCACTTCCCAATGACATCACTGTCCCTCAACTGTTCATCCGTCAGAATAGACACTCTCAGCTCTCCAATCACATCCAGAACCGCAGACGCCGATGGACCAGTCATCGTCATGGACTAGGGGAAGGATTACATGGGTCAATATTTCATTTAAATGTGCATTACGTGTGAGCTCATTTGGTGTAAAGAATAGTGGACAGGGCTTTTCGCTCTACAATAGAGAACTTTCATTCCAAACCTGGGTGGACTTTATGTGGACAAATAACAGCTTCTGGCCAGAAATAATTGATTTTTTATTTTTATTTTGCATTGGTGCATTTTATAATTACTAATTATAAACATAGACTGTAATTATGTGTAGGTCTGAGATGTACTAACTCAGTCATCATTGTTCATTTTAATTAGTTTCAGTGATTGGTCATTCTATCTTTGCCATTACACTTAGCAGTTTAGTTTCAGTTTATTTCAGTGTCTGGTTAGATCTAGTTTTTGTACCGTGTTGGCAAGAAGATCCAGAGCTGCATCCAACACCCCAGAGGCCTTGGAGAGGAACAGCTTCCAGACTGGTCTGGAACCAGTGGAGCTGGGGCACCAGTAGTTCGGTAGGCTTGCGTGCCGCACGTCTGGGGGCCAACATCCTCCGAGACTAGGCAGTGGTACTATTTAACCCATAGTTGGGGGCTGGTTCGTGGGCACCAGTACTTCGGTAAGCTTGCGTGCCGCACGTCTGGGGGCCAACCTCCTCCGAGACGAGGCAGTGGTACTATTTAACCCATAGTTGGGGGCTGGTTCGTGGGCACCAGTAGTTCGGTAGGCTTGCGTGCCGCACGTCTGGGGGCCAACCTCCTCCGAGACGAGGCAGTGGTACTATTTAACCCATAGTTGGGGGCTGGTTCGTGGGCACCAGTAGTTCGGTAGGCTTGCGTGCCGCACGTCTGGGGGCCAACCTCCTCCGAGACGAGGCAGTGGTACTATTTAACCCATAGTTGGGGGCTGGTTCGTGGGCACCAGTAGTTCGGTAGGCTTGCGTGCCGCACGTATGGGGGCCAACCTCCTCCGAGACTAGGCAGTGGTACTATTTAACCCATAGTTGGGGGCTGGTTCGTGGGCACCAGTAGTTCGGTAGGCTTGCGTGCCGCACGTCTGGGGGCCAACCTCCTCCGAGACTAGGCAGTGGTACTATTTAACCCATAGTTGGGGGCTGGTTCGTGGGCACCAGTAGTTCGGTAGGCTTGCGTGCCGCACGTCTGGGGGCCAACCTCCTCCGAGCATTATAATTGCACAAATTTAATGACCAGAAGTCTAGCTTCACATTTGCGCTTTTTATAGAATTGTCACATCAGAAGACAGACCCTTGCAGCGTAGAGAATAGAGAATAGTTATACCCTTCCAGACAAGAGCCATATCCCTGCAGACACGGCCGTCTTCAAGGCAAGAGTACAGTCAGAGTGCAACATATGCAACATACGCACTCATAAACCTTATAGAGCCGGTAGGGAGGGGCTTTATCATATTATTCGCTTATAGATTCCAAGGAGTTGGAATCAACACTCGATTAATGTTAGGACGTATCAACAGATAAATCCTATTGACACACTTCCCTAAAGGCAAGGCTCCTTTCAGTCAGAGGAGGCATTTATCTGAGCTTCAGAGCTTGCTCTATCGGCTACGGCGATCGGATCCCTTCAAGACAGACTTCAAGACTGGAAGGGTAGAACTATTCTTTACACTGCGAGGCTCGGTCTTCTGATATGACATTCTATAAAAAGGTATTGAATTCATTGTTATATGGGTATTGAATTCATTGTTATATGGGTATTGAATTCATTGTTATATGGGTATTGAATTCCCATTATATGGGAGCGCCAATGGAGGGGGAAGGCTGCTTCTGTACACGCTCCTCAGCGTCGCAACGTTTTTCCTTCTTTTTAGTATTTTTAAGCTTTTATTATTTTACATGTACTTAAAAGACGTATGAAAAAATTGCCTTTCCCTGTTCTCAAGTAAAATATTGATATGCGATTAAAATGTGATTAATTGTGATTAATTCATTACAAAGCCTCTAATTAATTTGATAAATGTTTTTAATCGAGTCCCAACCCTAGTTCTTATATATATTTATAATGTTCTTACCCTTCATCACAGACACCTGTAGCAGAGTCTCCAAACTTTGTAATCCAGTGTACACAAACTGACCGTTGGAGATTTCCCCAGCAGAGCCACATGACTTCCCTGTTAGTCCAGGGGCCAACACTGATATTTTCACAAATTGGTACCACCTAAGGTGACCGTAAAGTTTTTGTATTTTTGTCTTCCTACATGTCTCTAGTTTATATTTTGGTATGATAACCCTTCCAATCTTGTAGCTTAATGGCAGTTATCACTACCTACCGGCTAATGTATCCGGTAGGAGACACAAAGTAGAATCTTTGTGTCTCCTACCCCGGGCATCAAATTATTGCGACAAAAAACAAATATATCCATGTATTCAAGGCTTCATGGGGTGTGCAATTGATAGAAAATAAATATTTTTTTGGGTGAACTCCTCCTTTAAGTTTTTCAGGGGGACTCTCTACCCATTCAGCTATGACCACCCTAGACCGAAGGAGGGTCAACTTTTACAAGCTTATGGAAAGCAGTCTTTTTGCAAACACCAAAAATCTGAGAAGTTATCAATTGCACACCCCATGAAGCCTTGAATACATGGATATATTTTGTTTTTTGTCGCAATAATTTGATGCCCGGGGTAGGAGACACAAAGATTCTACTTTGTGTCTCCTACCGGATACATTAGCCGGTAGGTAGTGATAACTGCCATTAAGCTACAAGATTGGAAGGGTTATCATACCAAAATATAAACTAGAGACATGTAGGAAGACAAAAATACAAAAACTTTACGGTCACCTTAGGTGGTACCAAAATATGGCTTGGCCACTGGACTATGTGGAAGAGAAAGAAATGTCCTTCAATACACTGGTATGAAATATCCAGTGGTGTAAAGTAACTAAGTACATTTACTAAAGTACTGTACTTAAGTACAATTAGAAGGTACTTTTACTTTACTGGAGTATTTCCAATTGTCTATACTTTTACTTACATCTCAGAGGCAAATATTGTACTGTTACTCCACTACAATTATTTGAAAACTTTAGTTACTAGTTATTGTAGATATACATTATTATATTATAAAAACATACATTAACCACTTGCCTTTCACAACCACAAGGACGCACGTACGCACGCACACGCCACTAACCTGTACACACTCGGGTCCAGATTGACAAAGGTGTCCATGTTGACATTGGAGCCAGCGGCACTTCTCACATAGGAAAGGGATGCACCACCTACAGGTCATAAAGAAAATACTGAATTTATCCATCTCTGAAGTGTGCGTGTGTGCGTGCGTGCGTGCGCAATAAAGGACAAGGATAGGATAGAACGCAATGGTATGAGCCAAAAGCGTCGTGTTTATTGAATTCCTAAAGGAAGCGGAAATATGGAAAAATGAACAAAACCAGTTGACTGTGCAGCCCCAGGACAGTATCTCCAATATTTCAAAACACTCAAAAGCCAAATCAACCAAATCAACCACTTCATCAGTTACCGCAGCCCGACTCAAGGCTGAGGCTGAGAAGGCTGTGCTCCTTATAAGGGCATCGACTTTAAAGGCAAAGCAGGCTCTGGAAATGGAGCAGGCTAAAATGCAAGCCAGCCAGACTGGAACAAATGGAACTGGACATATGCCTGGCTGAATCCGATGCTAGATTAAAAATCCTGGCGGATCTTGACTCCATTTCACAACAACCACCAGCACCATCACTGCTTAAATCACAACCACAAATGTTACAGACAAAATCACAGGATGATGCCATGAATGAGTATCTGGAAAATACTAAAACCCCAAGCATCAATATGGACTCATTTCCAATTAATTCACTTGGAGCCAGACAAAAAATAAAATTACAAGGACCATCAAACCCAGGCCTAAGGCCACCAGAAATCACAGCAACTCATACCCAACAGCAAGCAATTGGGACAGGAACTGGAATTACAGTGTCGGACAATGACGACAAATTCTTGACTGTAATACAGAGGCAAAATGAGATTGCTGATTTACTGGTTGTCCAGCTAAAATTGACCTCACTTCCCTCTAAGGAAATCCCAGTTTACGATGGCAACCCTTTAGATAACCAGGCATTGATGAGGGCATTTGAGCATGGTATTGAGGAAAAGACTAGAAGCCACCAAGATAGGCTATATTACTTGGAACAGTACACCTCTGGACCCTGCAGAGAATTGGTTAGGAGCTGTCTTCATATGAATGCCAACACAGGCTACATTCACGCTAAAACACTGTTAAAAAAGCATTTAGGAGATAACATAAAAATCTCAAGTGCCTATATGGAAAAAGCTTTAAATTGGAAAAGTATTAAGGCAGAGGATGGAGATGCACTGCATGCTTATGCACTCTTCCTGAGAGGCTGTTGTAACGCAATGAGAGATTTGGAGGATATAGAGGACCTGGATCTGACTTCTAACCTGAAACTCATTGTGTCCAAACTGCCTTATAAATTGAAGGAAAAATGGAGAACGGCAGCTTGTGATATTTTAGAGCAAACGCAAAGGAGAGCAAGATTGAGCCACTTGGTACTATTTATGGAAAAGCAAGCGAGAATACTCCAGGACCCACTTTTCGGCGACATTCATGATCCTCTTGCCAATGTGAAGGTTTCAAAACCAAGGACTGCAGCTGAATCAACCTCAGGCAGATTTAAGAGCAAGGGGAGTAGTTTTGCTACTACGGTGGCAACAGTGTCTGACAGCAAAGCCGAAAAGTCACCTGTCAAAAGCAACATGCCTTTTGGTGCATATGATTTCGCATGTATTTTCTGTACCGGCAAGCATCCCTTACCTGAATGTCAGAAAATGAATGCACAGGCACATGAAGACAAAGTTCAGTTTCTCAGGGAAAAAGGACTATGCTTTGGATGTTCGAAAGTGGGACATTTGAGTAGAAATTGTAAACGGAGACTGACCTGCCAGAACTGCCAGGGCAGACATAGTTGGGGGCTGGTATACAACACTTACCACTTGCTGGAATAAAGTTGCACTTGGGGGAGAAAGGGGGGAAATAGTTGTGAATTTGATGACATTTAACTAATACTCTACTTAACATTTAAAACAAATTAAGGCAAATACCTCTCCACTGTATATGATGCAGCCTAAGAAAAGAAAAGTGCAGATATTAGGATTTTGTTCATTTCTAAAACACCATGGAAAAGCAAAATAACCAATACAAATAAAATGTAAATGTAACGGCAATGTTTACGTCATGTAGATAGAAGATCTCACCTGGTGGAACGTGATGAGCTAAAGTTAGCTTCATGTATGCGATGGATGATGCTACACTCTGAGGAAGAGTAGGCATGGCCTGGTCCAGTCTGGTGAAACTGAGACCCAACAAGTCAGGGGTTAACATCAGCCAATAATAACGAATGAAATCACATCTACCTGTCTTCAAAAAACATAATACTATATATTGATGGATCTACTTACATTATTTGGTACGATGAGCAGGAAATGTTTCCCTGAAAAGTGGCAAAAATATGTTGTCATTTCAAACCTTAATGTGCATCGTTACATTTTCTATTATCTTTACTTTATGTGTTTTACCGTTCCAGAGAACATAACAAGGTGGGACACAAACTCAGCCAATCCAGTTGGAGATGCAGTCAGGGAGTCAAACACTGCATTGATGACAACGTCTTTCTCAGCAGGAAGAGGCAACACCACAAGTTCTGCACTCTGCTTTGGAGACAGGAGCCTTACAGCCTCCAGCTGGACAGAAAGACAGTCAAGAAAAGATTATCACCACCACTGGATTTTATTTGATAATAATAATAATAATGTTTTATGTGGCAGCGATGAAGTCTTACAGGGGAGAAGCCTGGGTTGAGATTCATGAATTCTCTGACAGACACAAGGGCTGAGAATGGCCCAAAGTTGTTCTGCAGCCAGTAAGCACTGCTGTTGTATGGGACAGATCAGAACAAAGTATTAAGGCATTCAAACAGAAAAATGGCTGCAAATACCAGTCAAAACATTTTCCAGTAAATATATCCCATTCTAATTGAGAATAGAATGGGAATATATTTATTCAGCAAATACATTTGAAAATGAGAGCCAAACTGTTATTGAGATTGCCAGTTAGTCAGTACCTGGCTGTGGTCGGGAGAGGAAAGGGAGGATTAGTTCCTTCAGGCCCAAATGCTGCTGCTGTGAGGTCATGTTGTCAAACTGATGGCTAAACTCCTTCAAACTGGTGAATCAAACACAGAATGAGAAATACTTATTTCTTAGCTTATTGGTGAAGCTAGAGAAAAGGCAACAGAGTCATCAAAATCAAAATCATCCCCCAGGAAGAATGAAGGTGCACAGAAATGTCTATGGAAATCCAGCAGTCAGAATTGCCACTCTCATCTCTCCAATCACATCCAGAACCACAGACGCTGATGGACCAGTCATGGTCATGGACTAGGGGAAGGATTACATGGATCAATATTTAATATTATTACATTTGCATTAATATTACGTGATGATATTTAGTGTATGGAATAGTAGATAAAGATTCTGGCTCTATAATAGAGATATTCTTTCAAATCTTGATAGACTGTTTGGCTGACAGTGAATAGGGAATTTTTATTAGCATTTTTTTTCATTAGCAAATCTTTTTAAGATTATTAAAAACATGAGCTTTAAATTTAAATAATTTCAGAATTCAGATGTGTTACTTTTAATTAGTTTTTAGAGATTGTTCATTCTGTCTTCACCATAAAAGTTGTTTTCAGTGTCTGGTTAGAGCTACTTTTTGTACCGTGTTGGCAAGAAGATCCAGAGCTGCGACCCCAGAGGTCTTAGAGAGGAACAGCTTCCAGACTGGTCTGGAACCAGTGGAGCTGGGGGGCTGGTTACACTTCATCACTGCTGCCAGATCCTGTGCTGTCAACATGGACACCTGGGTGGAGATAATGGACAAAGCAGAACAGAAAAAACAGGAAACCTTTAATGAAGTCAAAATTGGAAAATAATAACTGTTGCGTTCAATGTGAGAGACTTAAGTGGCTTACTGAAGCACACGTGTATTCTTCAATGCCAAAGTCACAAAAACGTCCATTCATCTGTCCGTTGTTGAGGAGGAGCTGTAGTGCAGTGCTTTGGTAGCCGAAAAGGAAAACATATCAAATGTGTCTTGAGTTGCAAAACGAAAAGTTTGTTCATTAAATATATTTGAGATATTGTAGGCATTGCCTCAGAACACTCACCTGTTAATTCCAACACAAATGTCTGTTTCTGTGAAAACATTAATTAATTAATTCATTATGAAAATAAATCACAATAAAATTCATAACAATGAATCAAAACTACTATACACTTACCATTTGCTGAAGTGACATTGCACTTGGGAAAGAAAGAAAGAAAGAGTGAAATGTTTTTAATTTGGTGACATTTAGTCAATTAGACTTTAAAATGTGAATATCATTTCAGGTACCTACCTCTCCACTGTAGATGATGCAGCCTAAGTATAGACAGAAAAGGTTTTGTTGATTTTAGAAATGCAATGGGAAAAACATAACCACTGCCAATAACATGTGAAAATAACATCATAGTGATACATCACTTTTAACTCAGTCGAAGATCTCACCTGGTGGAATTTGATGAAGCAAAGTCAGCTTGTTGTATGTGATGGATGATGCTACACTCGGTGGAAGAGTAAACATGGGCAGGTCCAGTCTGGTGAAACTGAGACCCAACAAGTTGGGGTTAACATAGGCCAAAAATAATGATTTGAATTATTTCTACTTGGTCTTCAAAAAACTAAATATACTGATAGATAACTTACATTATTTTGTACGACAAGCAGGAAATTTCACCCTGAAAAATGACAAAAAGAGTTTGTGATTTCAAACCAAATGTGCATAGTTACAGTTTATATTACCATCATTACTTCACAGTTTTTACCTTTCCAGAGAACATAACAAGGTGGGACACAAACTCAGCCAATCCTCTCTCCTTTGGAGATTCGGTCAGATAGTCAAAGACTGCGTGGATGACAACGTCTTTCTCAGGAAGAAGAGGCAACACCACAAGTTCTGCACTCTGCTTTGAAAGTCAAGAAAAACTTGATCACCACCACTGGACTTTATTTTATATTTAAAAAGTAATTATCTCTTGGAGTTAATAATTCATCATTGTTATGTAATGTAACAACTTTAAAGTCTTACAGGGGAGAAGCCTGGGTTTAGATTCAGGAATTCACTGACCAGTAAACACTGCTGTTGGACACACGGCCTCGGTCTGAAGGGGACAGATCAGAATGAAACATTAAGGCATTGAAAGGTGTCTGGAAATACAGTCAATATATTTTCCTGTAAAAAATATATAACATTTTAATAGATTGTAAAAATAGATAGATAGATTGCAGTTAGTCAGTACCTGACTGTGGTCGGGACAGGAAAGGGATTATTAGTTCCGTCAGGACCACTTGCTGCTGATGTGAGGTCATGTTGTCGAACTGATGGCTAAACTCCTGCAATCAGTGGATCAAATCAAAATACAATGAAAAATACTTGTTTTCACTTCTTCGTTTTTCGGCCAATTCCCATCAGGGTGCGCCACATCATCCGTTTCCATCTGCTTCTGTTTTCGGCATCTTCCTTGGTCACTCTAGCCACCTGCATGTCGTCTCCCTCCGCATTCATAAACTTCATCTTTGGTCTACCTCTTCTCCTCTTGCCTGGCAGCTCCATCTTCAGCATCCTTCTCCCAATATACCTCTCATCCCTCCTCCGTATATATCCAAACAAACATCCAAACCTCGCCTCTCTTGCATTATCCCAAAACCTTCTAACCTGGGCTAATCCTCCAATGTAATCATTGGCATCCTCAATTTTGCCACCTCTAGTTCCGCCTCCTGTCTTTTCATCAGTGCCACCATTTCCAAGCCGTACACATCTTCCCTCTCACTCTAGCTGGAACCCTTCTCTCACAAATCACCCCTGACTCCATCAGTTCCACCCTACCTATCGCTTCTTCAGCTCTCTTCCACACTACCCATTACTTTGGACTCAATTCAACTTCACTATTATATGACTTTTTACTCACGAGAAAAAAGAAAAGAAATTCAAAACATTGTGACTTAGCTATGCTTTTCACCCAAACACCCCATTATGGGAGATGAAATGTGAAATACATCCACATAAAGATGATAGCCCCAGGTGGGAAAATTCAGTCAAAGGGTATACAGATGGAAGAAGTCTCCAGCTCAATACTTACACTTGCTGGTATGTGTTACAGCTGAGGTTCCTGCTGCTGAGGCAGTATAGAAACTCTCCTGATGCAGACGACAGGAACCCTCTCAAACGTCCAGAGAACCACTTCCCAATGACATCACTGTCCCTCAACTGTTCATCCATCAGAATAGACACTCTCAGCTCTCCAATCACATCCAGAACCGCAGACGCCGATGGACCAGTCATCGTCATGGACTAGGGGAAGGATTACATGGGTCAATATTTCATTTAAATGTGCATTACGTGTGAGCTCATTTGGTGTAAAGAATAGTGGACAGGGCTTTTCGCTCTACAATAGAGAACTTTCATTCCAAACCTGGGTGGACTTTATGTGGACAAATAACAGCTTCTGGCCAGAAATAATTGATTTTTTATTTTTATTTTGCATTGGTGCATTTTATAATTACTAATTATAAACATAGACTGTAATTATGTGTAGGTCTGAGATGTACTAACTCAGTCATCATTGTTCATTTTAATTAGTTTCAGTGATTGGTCATTCTATCTTTGCCATTACACTTAGCAGTTTAGTTTCAGTTTATTTCAGTGTCTGGTTAGATCTAGTTTTTGTACCGTGTTGGCAAGAAGATCCAGAGCTGCATCCAACACCCCAGAGGCCTTGGAGAGGAACAGCTTCCAGACTGGTCTGGAACCAGTGGAGCTGGGGCACCAGTAGTTCGGTAGGCTTGCGTGCCGCACGTCTGGGGGCCAACATCCTCCGAGACTAGGCAGTGGTACTATTTAACCCATAGTTGGGGGCTGGTTCGTGGGCACCAGTAGTTCGGTAGGCTTGCGTGCCGCACGTCTGGGGGCCAACCTCCTCCGAGACGAGGCAGTGGTACTATTTAACCCATAATTGGGGGCTGGTTCGTGGGCACCAGTAGTTCGGTAAGCTTGCGTGCCGCACGTCTGGGGGCCAACCTCCTCCGAGACGAGGCAGTGGTACTATTTAACCCATAGTTGGGGGCTGGTTCGTGGGCACCAGTAGTTCGGTAGGCTTGCGTGCCGCACGTCTGGGGCCAACCTCCTCCGAGACGAGGCAGTGGTACTATTTAACCCATAGTTGGGGGCTGGTTCGTGGGCACCAGTAGTTCGGTAAGCTTGCGTGCCGCACGTCTGGGGGCCAACCTCCTCCGAGACGAGGCAGTGGTACTATTTAACCCATAGTTGGGGGCTGGTTCGTGGGCACCAGTAGTTCGGTAGGCTTGCGTGCCGCACGTCTGGGGGCCAACCTCCTCCGAGACGAGGCAGTGGTACTATTTAACCCATAGTTGGGGGCTGGTTCGTGGGCACCAGTAGTTCGGTAGGCTTGCGTGCCGCACGTCTGGGGGCCAACCTCCTCCGAGACGAGGCAGTGGTACTATTTAACCCATAGTTGGGGGCTGGTTCGTGGGCACCAGTAGTTCGGTAGGCTTGCGTGCCGCACGTCTGGGGGCCAACCTCCTCCGAGACTAGGCAGTGGTACTATTTAACCCATAGTTGGGGGCTGGTTCGTGGGCACCAGTAGTTCGGTAGGCTTGCGTGCCGCACGTCTGGGGGCCAACCTCCTCCGAGCATTATAATTGCACAAATTTAATGACCAGAAGTCTAGCTTCACATTTGCGCTTTTTATAGAATTGTCACATCAGAAGACAGACCCTTGCAACGTAGAGAATAGAGATAGTTATACCCTTCCAGACAAGAGCCATATCCCTGCAGACACGGCCGTCTTCAAGACAAGAGTACAGTCAGAGTGCAACATATGCAACATTAAATAAATGCACTCATAAACCTTATAGACGCCGGTAGGGAGGGGCTTTATTATATTATTCGCTTATAGATTCCAACGAGTTGGAATCAACACTCGATTAATGTTAGGACGTATCAACAGATAAATCCTATTGACACACTTCCCTAAAGGCAAGGCTCCTTTCAGTCAGAGGAGGCATTTATCTGAGCTTCAGAGCTTGCTCTATCGGCCACGGCGATCGGATCCCTTCAAGACAGACTTCAAGACTGGAAGGGTAGAACTATTCTTTACACTGCGAGGCTCGGTCTTCTGATATGACATTCTATAAAAAGGTATTGAATTCATTGTTATATGGGTATTGAATTCATTGTTATATGGGTATTGAATTCCCATTATATGGGAGCGCCAATGGAGGGGGAAGGCTGCTTCTGTACACGCTCCTCAGCGTCGCAACGTTTTTCCTTCTTTTTAGTATTTTTAAGCTTTTATTATTTTACATGTACTTAAAAGACGTATGAAAAAATTGCCTTTCCCTGTTCTCAAGTAAAATATTGATATGCGATTAAAATGTGATTAATTGTGATTAATTCATTACAAAGCCTCTAATTAATTTGATAAATGTTTTTAATCGAGTCCCAACCCTAGTTCTTATATATATTTATAATGTTCTTACCCTTCATCACAGACACCTGTAGCAGAGTCTCCAAACTTTGTAATCCAGTGTACACAAACTAACCGTTGGAGATTTCCCCAGCAGAGCCACATGACTTCCCTGTGGAAGAGAAAGAAATGTCCTTCAATACACTGGTATGAAATATCCAGTGGTGTAAAGTAACTAAGTACATTTACTAAAGTACTGTACTTAAGTACAATTAGAAGGTACATTTACTTTACTGGAGTATTTCCAATTGTCTATACTTTTACTTACATCTCAGAGGCAAATATTGTACTGTTACTCCACTACAATTATTTGAAAACTTTAGTTACTAGTTATTGTAGATATACATTATTATATTATAAAAACATACATTAACCACTTGCCTTTCACAACCACAAGGACGCACGCACACGCCACTAACCTGTACACACTCGGGTCCAGATTGACAAAGGTATCCAGGTCCATGTTGACATTGGAGCCAGCGGCACTTCTCACATAGGAAAGGGATGCACCACCTACAGGTCATAAAGAAAATACTGAATTTATCCATCTCTGAAGTGTGCGTGTGTGCGTGTGTGCGTGCGTGCGTGCGCAATAAAGGACAAGGATAGGATAGAACGCAATGGTATGAGCCAAAAGCGTCGTGTTTATTGAATTCCTAAAGGAAGCGGAAATATGGAAAAATGAACAAAACCAGTTGACTGTGCAGCCCCAGGACAGTATCTCCAATATTTCAAAACACTCAAAAGCGAAATCAACCAAATCAACCACTTCATCAGTTACCGCGGCCCGACTCAAGGCTGAGGCTGAGAAGGCTGTGCTCCTTATAAGGGCATCGACTTTAAAGGCAAAGCAGGCTCTGGAAATGGAGCAGGCTAAAATGCAAGCCAGCCAGACTGGAACAAATGGAACTGGACATATGCCTGGCTGAATCCGATGCTAGATTAAAAATCCTGGCGGATCTTGACTCCATTTCATAACCACCAGCACCATCACTGCTTAAATCACAACCACAAATGTTACAGCCAAAATCACAGGATGATGCCATGAATGAGTATCTGGAAAATACTAAAACCCCAAGCATCAATATGGACTCATTTCCAATTAATTCACTTGGAGCCAGACAAAAAATAAAATGACAAGGACCATCAAACCCAGGCCTAAGGCCACCAGAAATCACAGCAACTCATACCCAACAGCAAGCAATTGGGACAGGAACTGGAATTACAGTGTCAGACAATGACGACAAATTCTTGACTGTAATACAGAGGCAAAATGAGATTGCTGATTTACTGGTTGTACAGCTAAAATTGACCTCACTTCCCTCTAAGGAAATCCCAGTTTACGATGGCAACCCTTTAGATTACCAGGCATTGATGAGGGCATTTGAGCATGGTATTGAGGAAAAGACTAGAAGCCACCAAGATAGGCTATATTACTTGGAACAGTACACCTCTGGACCCTGCAGAGAATTGGTTAGGAGCTGTCTTCATATGAATGCCAACACAGGCTACATTCACGCTAAAACACTGTTAAAAAAGCATTTTGGAGATAACATAAAAATCTCAAGTGCCTATATGGAAAAAGCTTTAAATTGGAAAAGTATTAAGGCAGAGGATGGAGATGCACTGCATGCTTATGCACTCTTCCTGAGAGGCTGTTGTAACGCAATGAGAGATTTGGAGGATATAGAGGACCTGGATCTGACTTCTAACCTGAAACTCAATTTTGCCACCTCTAGTTCCGCCTCCTGTCTTTTCATCAGTGCCACCATTTCCAAGCCGTACACATCTTCCCTCTCACTCTAGCTGGAACCCTTCTCTCACAAATCACCCCTGACTCCATCAGTTCCACCCTACCTATCGCTTCTTCAGCTCTCTTCCACACTACCCATTACTTTGGACTCAATTCAACTTCACTATTATATGACTTTTTACTCACGAGAAAAAAGAAAAGAAATTCAAAACATTGTGACTTAGCTATGCTTTTCACCCAAACACCCCATTATGGGAGATGAAATGTGAAATACATCCACATAAAGATGATAGCCCCAGGTGGGAAAATTCAGTCAAAGGGTATACAGATGGAAGAAGTCTCCAGCTCAATACTTACACTTGCTGGTATGTGTTACAGCTGAGGTTCCTGCTGCTGAGGCAGTATAGAAACTCTCCTGATGCAGACGACAGGAACCCTCTCAAACGTCCAGAGAACCACTTCCCAATGACATCACTGTCCCTCAACTGTTCATCCGTCAGAATAGACACTCTCAGCTCTCCAATCACATCCAGAACCGCAGACGCCGATGGACCAGTCATCGTCATGGACTAGGGGAAGGATTACATGGGTCAATATTTCATTTAAATGTGCATTACGTGTGATCTCATTTGGTGTAAAGAATAGTGGACAGGGCTTTTCGCTCTACAATAGAGAACTTTCATTCCAAACCTGGGTGGACTTTATGTGGACAAATAACAGCTTCTGGCCAGAAATAATTGATTTTTTATTTTTATTTTGCATTGGTGCATTTTATAATTACTAATTATAAACATAGACTGTAATTATGTGTAGGTCTGAGATGTACTAACTCAGTCATCATTGTTCATTTTAATTAGTTTCAGTGATTGGTCATTCTATCTTTGCCATTACACTTAGCAGTTTAGTTTCAGTTTATTTCAGTGTCTGGTTAGATCTAGTTTTTGTACCGTGTTGGCAAGAAGATCCAGAGCTGCATCCAACACCCCAGAGGCCTTGGAGAGGAACAGCTTCCAGACTGGTCTGGAACCAGTGGAGCTGGGGCACCAGTAGTTCGGTAGGCTTGCGTGCCGCACGTCTGGGGGCCAACATCCTCCGAGACTAGGCAGTGGTACTATTTAACCCATAGTTGGGGGCTGGTTCGTGGGCACCAGTAGTTCGGTAAGCTTGCGTGCCGCACGTCTGGGGGCCAACCTCCTCCGAGACGAGGCAGTGGTACTATTTAACCCATAGTTGGGGGCTGGTTCGTGGGCACCAGTAGTTCGGTAGGCTTGCGTGCCGCACGTCTGGGGGCCAACCTCCTCCGAGACGAGGCAGTGGTACTATTTAACCCATAATTGGGGGCTGGTTCGTGGGCACCAGTAGTTCGGTAAGCTTGCGTGCCGCACGTCTGGGGGCCAACCTCCTCCGAGACGAGGCAGTGGTACTATTTAACCCATAGTTGGGGGCTGGTTCGTGGGCACCAGTAGTTCGGTAGGCTTGCGTGCCGCACGTCTGGGGCCAACCTCCTCCGAGACGAGGCAGTGGTACTATTTAACCCATAGTTGGGGGCTGGTTCGTGGGCACCAGTAGTTCGGTAAGCTTGCGTGCCGCACGTCTGGGGGCCAACCTCCTCCGAGACGAGGCAGTGGTACTATTTAACCCATAGTTGGGGGCTGGTTCGTGGGCACCAGTAGTTCGGTAGGCTTGCGTGCCGCACGTCTGGGGGCCAACCTCCTCCGAGACGAGGCAGTGGTACTATTTAACCCATAGTTGGGGGCTGGTTCGTGGGCACCAGTAGTTCGGTAGGCTTGCGTGCCGCACGTCTGGGGGCCAACCTCCTCCGAGACGAGGCAGTGGTACTATTTAACCCATAGTTGGGGGCTGGTTCGTGGGCACCAGTAGTTCGGTAGGCTTGCGTGCCGCACGTCTGGGGGCCAACCTCCTCCGAGACTAGGCAGTGGTACTATTTAACCCATAGTTGGGGGCTGGTTCGTGGGCACCAGTAGTTCGGTAGGCTTGCGTGCCGCACGTCTGGGGGCCAACCTCCTCCGAGCATTATAATTGCACAAATTTAATGACCAGAAGTCTAGCTTCACATTTGCGCTTTTTATAGAATTGTCACATCAGAAGACAGACCCTTGCAACGTAGAGAATAGAGATAGTTATACCCTTCCAGACAAGAGCCATATCCCTGCAGACACGGCCGTCTTCAAGACAAGAGTACAGTCAGAGTGCAACATATGCAACATTAAATAAATGCACTCATAAACCTTATAGACGCCGGTAGGGAGGGGCTTTATTATATTATTCGCTTATAGATTCCAACGAGTTGGAATCAACACTCGATTAATGTTAGGACGTATCAACAGATAAATCCTATTGACACACTTCCCTAAAGGCAAGGCTCCTTTCAGTCAGAGGAGGCATTTATCTGAGCTTCAGAGCTTGCTCTATCGGCCACGGCGATCGGATCCCTTCAAGACAGACTTCAAGACTGGAAGGGTAGAACTATTCTTTACACTGCGAGGCTCGGTCTTCTGATATGACATTCTATAAAAAGGTATTGAATTCATTGTTATATGGGTATTGAATTCATTGTTATATGGGTATTGAATTCCCATTATATGGGAGCGCCAATGGAGGGGGAAGGCTGCTTCTGTACACGCTCCTCAGCGTCGCAACGTTTTTCCTTCTTTTTAGTATTTTTAAGCTTTTATTATTTTACATGTACTTAAAAGATGTATGAAAAAATTGCCTTTCCCTGTTCTCAAGTAAAATATTGATATGCGATTAAAATGTGATTAATTGTGATTAATTCATTACAAAGCCTCTAATTAATTTGATAAATGTTTTTAATCGAGTCCCAACCCTAGTTCTTATATATATTTATAATGTTCTTACCCTTCATCACAGACACCTGTAGCAGAGTCTCCAAACTTTGTAATCCAGTGTACACAAACTAACCGTTGGAGATTTCCCCAGCAGAGCCACATGACTTCCCTGTGGAAGAGAAAGAAATGTCCTTCAATACACTGGTATGAAATATCCAGTGGTGTAAAGTAACTAAGTACATTTACTAAAGTACTGTACTTAAGTACAATTAGAAGGTACATTTACTTTACTGGAGTATTTCCAATTGTCTATACTTTTACTTACATCTCAGAGGCAAATATTGTACTGTTACTCCACTACAATTATTTGAAAACTTTAGTTACTAGTTATTGTAGATATACATTATTATATTATAAAAACATACATTAACCACTTGCCTTTCACAACCACAAGGACGCACGCACACGCCACTAACCTGTACACACTCGGGTCCAGATTGACAAAGGTATCCAGGTCCATGTTGACATTGGAGCCAGCGGCACTTCTCACATAGGAAAGGGATGCACCACCTACAGGTCATAAAGAAAATACTGAATTTATCCATCTCTGAAGTGTGCGTGTGTGCGTGCGTGCGTGCGCAATAAAGGACAAGGATAGGATAGAACGCAATGGTATGAGCCAAAAGCGTCGTGTTTATTGAATTCCTAAAGGAAGCGGAAATATGGAAAAATGAACAAAACCAGTTGACTGTGCAGCCCCAGGACAGTATCTCCAATATTTCAAAACACTCAAAAGCGAAATCAACCAAATCAACCACTTCATCAGTTACCGCGGCCCGACTCAAGGCTGAGGCTGAGAAGGCTGTGCTCCTTATAAGGGCATCGACTTTAAAGGCAAAGCAGGCTCTGGAAATGGAGCAGGCTAAAATGCAAGCCAGCCAGACTGGAACAAATGGAACTGGACATATGCCTGGCTGAATCCGATGCTAGATTAAAAATCCTGGCGGATCTTGACTCCATTTCATAACCACCAGCACCATCACTGCTTAAATCACAACCACAAATGTTACAGCCAAAATCACAGGATGATGCCATGAATGAGTATCTGGAAAATACTAAAACCCCAAGCATCAATATGGACTCATTTCCAATTAATTCACTTGGAGCCAGACAAAAAATAAAATGACAAGGACCATCAAACCCAGGCCTAAGGCCACCAGAAATCACAGCAACTCATACCCAACAGCAAGCAATTGGGACAGGAACTGGAATTACAGTGTCAGACAATGACGACAAATTCTTGACTGTAATACAGAGGCAAAATGAGATTGCTGATTTACTGGTTGTACAGCTAAAATTGACCTCACTTCCCTCTAAGGAAATCCCAGTTTACGATGGCAACCCTTTAGATTACCAGGCATTGATGAGGGCATTTGAGCATGGTATTGAGGAAAAGACTAGAAGCCACCAAGATAGGCTATATTACTTGGAACAGTACACCTCTGGACCCTGCAGAGAATTGGTTAGGAGCTGTCTTCATATGAATGCCAACACAGGCTACATTCACGCTAAAACACTGTTAAAAAAGCCTTTTGGAGATAACATAAAAATCTCAAGTGCCTATATGGAAAAAGCTTTAAATTGGAAAAGTATTAAGGCAGAGGATGGAGATGCACTGCATGCTTATGCACTCTTCCTGAGAGGCTGTTGTAACGCAATGAGAGATTTGGAGGATATAGAGGACCTGGATCTGACTTCTAACCTGAAACTCAATTTTGCCACCTCTAGTTCCGCCTCCTGTCTTTTCATCAGTGCCACCATTTCCAAGCCGTACACATCTTCCCTCTCACTCTAGCTGGAACCCTTCTCTCACAAATCACCCCTGACTCCATCAGTTCCACCCTACCTATCGCTTCTTCAGCTCTCTTCCACACTACCCATTACTTTGGACTCAATTCAACTTCACTATTATATGACTTTTTACTCACGAGAAAAAAGAAAAGAAATTCAAAACATTGTGACTTAGCTATGCTTTTCACCCAAACACCCCATTATGGGAGATGAAATGTGAAATACATCCACATAAAGATGATAGCCCCAGGTGGGAAAATTCAGTCAAAGGGTATACAGATGGAAGAAGTCTCCAGCTCAATACTTACACTTGCTGGTATGTGTTACAGCTGAGGTTCCTGCTGCTGAGGCAGTATAGAAACTCTCCTGATGCAGACGACAGGAACCCTCTCAAACGTCCAGAGAACCACTTCCCAATGACATCACTGTCCCTCAACTGTTCATCCGTCAGAATAGACACTCTCAGCTCTCCAATCACATCCAGAACCGCAGACGCCGATGGACCAGTCATCGTCATGGACTAGGGGAAGGATTACATGGGTCAATATTTCATTTAAATGTGCATTACGTGTGATCTCATTTGGTGTAAAGAATAGTGGACAGGGCTTTTCGCTCTACAATAGAGAACTTTCATTCCAAACCTGGGTGGACTTTATGTGGACAAATAACAGCTTCTGGCCAGAAATAATTGATTTTTTATTTTTATTTTGCATTGGTGCATTTTATAATTACTAATTATAAACATAGACTGTAATTATGTGTAGGTCTGAGATGTACTAACTCAGTCATCATTGTTCATTTTAATTAGTTTCAGTGATTGGTCATTCTATCTTTGCCATTACACTTAGCAGTTTAGTTTCAGTTTATTTCAGTGTCTGGTTAGATCTAGTTTTTGTACCGTGTTGGCAAGAAGATCCAGAGCTGCATCCAACACCCCAGAGGCCTTGGAGAGGAACAGCTTCCAGACTGGTCTGGAACCAGTGGAGCTGGGGCACCAGTAGTTCGGTAGGCTTGCGTGCCGCACGTCTGGGGGCCAACATCCTCCGAGACGAGGCAGTGGTACTATTTAACCCATAGTTGGGGGCTGGTTCGTGGGCACCAGTAGTTCGGTAAGCTTGCGTGCCGCACGTCTGGGGGCCAACCTCCTCCGAGACGAGGCAGTGGTACTATTTAACCCATAGTTGGGGGCTGGTTCGTGGGCACCAGTAGTTCGGTAGGCTTGCGTGCCGCACGTCTGGGGGCCAACCTCCTCCGAGACGAGGCAGTGGTACTATTTAACCCATAATTGGGGGCTGGTTCGTGGGCACCAGTAGTTCGGTAAGCTTGCGTGCCGCACGTCTGGGGGCCAACCTCCTCCGAGACGAGGCAGTGGTACTATTTAACCCATAGTTGGGGGCTGGTTCGTGGGCACCAGTAGTTCGGTAGGCTTGCGTGCCGCACGTCTGGGGCCAACCTCCTCCGAGACGAGGCAGTGGTACTATTTAACCCATAGTTGGGGGCTGGTTCGTGGGCACCAGTAGTTCGGTAAGCTTGCGTGCCGCACGTCTGGGGGCCAACCTCCTCCGAGACGAGGCAGTGGTACTATTTAACCCATAGTTGGGGGCTGGTTCGTGGGCACCAGTAGTTCGGTAGGCTTGCGTGCCGCACGTCTGGGGGCCAACCTCCTCCGAGACGAGGCAGTGGTACTATTTAACCCATAGTTGGGGGCTGGTTCGTGGGCACCAGTAGTTCGGTAGGCTTGCGTGCCGCACGTCTGGGGGCCAACCTCCTCCGAGACGAGGCAGTGGTACTATTTAACCCATAGTTGGGGGCTGGTTCGTGGGCACCAGTAGTTCGGTAGGCTTGCGTGCCGCACGTCTGGGGGCCAACCTCCTCCGAGACTAGGCAGTGGTACTATTTAACCCATAGTTGGGGGCTGGTTCGTGGGCACCAGTAGTTCGGTAGGCTTGCGTGCCGCACGTCTGGGGGCCAACCTCCTCCGAGCATTATAATTGCACAAATTTAATGACCAGAAGTCTAGCTTCACATTTGCGCTTTTTATAGAATTGTCACATCAGAAGACAGACCCTTGCAACGTAGAGAATAGAGATAGTTATACCCTTCCAGACAAGAGCCATATCCCTGCAGACACGGCCGTCTTCAAGGCAAGAGTACAGTCAGAGTGCAACATATGCAACATTAAATAAATGCACTCATAAACCTTATAGACGCCGGTAGGGAGGGGCTTTATTATATTATTCGCTTATAGATTCCAACGAGTTGGAATCAACACTCGATTAATGTTAGGACGTATCAACAGATAAATCCTATTGACACACTTCCCTAAAGGCAAGGCTCCTTTCAGTCAGAGGAGGCATTTATCTGAGCTTCAGAGCTTGCTCTATCGGCCACGGCGATCGGATCCCTTCAAGACAGACTTCAAGACTGGAAGGGTAGAACTATTCTTTACACTGCGAGGCTCGGTCTTCTGATATGACATTCTATAAAAAGGTATTGAATTCATTGTTATATGGGTATTGAATTCATTGTTATATGGGTATTGAATTCCCATTATATGGGAGCGCCAATGGAGGGGGAAGGCTGCTTCTGTACACGCTCCTCAGCGTCGCAACGTTTTTCCTTCTTTTTAGTATTTTTAAGCTTTTATTATTTTACATGTACTTAAAAGACGTATGAAAAAATTGCCTTTCCCTGTTCTCAAGTAAAATATTGATATGCGATTAAAATGTGATTAATTGTGATTAATTCATTACAAAGCCTCTAATTAATTTGATAAATGTTTTTAATCGAGTCCCAACCCTAGTTCTTATATATATTTATAATGTTCTTACCCTTCATCACAGACACCTGTAGCAGAGTCTCCAAACTTTGTAATCCAGTGTACACAAACTGACCGTTGGAGATTTCCCCAGCAGAGCCACATGACTTCCCTGTGGAAGAGAAAGAAATGTCCTTCAATACACTGGTATGAAATATCCAGTGGTGTAAAGTAACTAAGTACATTTACTAAAGTACTGTACTTAAGTACAATTAGAAGGTACATTTACTTTACTGGAGTATTTCCAATTGTCTATACTTTTACTTACATCTCAGAGGCAAATATTGTACTGTTACTCCACTACAATTATTTGAAAACTTTAGTTACTAGTTATTGTAGATATACATTATTATATTATAAAAACATACATTAACCACTTGCCTTTCACAACCACAAGGACGCACGCACACGCCACTAACCTGTACACACTCGGGTCCAGATTGACAAAGGTATCCAGGTCCATGTTGACATTGGAGCCAGCGGCACTTCTCACATAGGAAAGGGATGCACCACCTACAGGTCATAAAGAAAATACTGAATTTATCCATCTCTGAAGTGTGCGTGTGTGCGTGTGTGCGTGCGTGCGTGCGCAATAAAGGACAAGGATAGGATAGAACGCAATGGTATGAGCCAAAAGCGTCGTGTTTATTGAATTCCTAAAGGAAGCGGAAATATGGAAAAATGAACAAAACCAGTTGACTGTGCAGCCCCAGGACAGTATCTCCAATATTTCAAAACACTCAAAAGCGAAATCAACCAAATCAACCACTTCATCAGTTACCGCAGCCCGACTCAAGGCTGAGGCTGAGAAGGCTGTGCTCCTTATAAGGGCATCGACTTTAAAGGCAAAGCAGGCTCTGGAAATGGAGCAGGCTAAAATGCAAGCCAGCCAGACTGGAACAAATGGAACTGGACATATGCCTGGCTGAATCCGATGCTAGATTAAAAATCCTGGCGGATCTTGACTCCATTTCATAACCACCAGCACCATCACTGCTTAAATCACAACCACAAATGTTACAGCCAAAATCACAGGATGATGCCATGAATGAGTATCTGGAAAATACTAAAACCCCAAGCATCAATATGGACTCATTTCCAATTAATTCACTTGGAGCCAGACAAAAAATAAAATGACAAGGACCATCAAACCCAGGCCTAAGGCCACCAGAAATCACAGCAACTCATACCCAACAGCAAGCAATTGGGACAGGAACTGGAATTACAGTGTCAGACAATGACGACAAATTCTTGACTGTAATACAGAGGCAAAATGAGATTGCTGATTTACTGGTTGTACAGCTAAAATTGACCTCACTTCTAGAGCCATATGAAATCCGTTTTATTTTTTTCCCAATTCCGTTTTATTTTTTCCCAAATTCTGTTTTTTCCATTTTAATATTTCTGAATTCTGTATTTTGCTTTTTATGCTAATTTTTACCATAAAAAAAGTGTCTGGTAAGTGGAAATGAATAAATGTTCAAGATATAACAGTCCATACATGGCCCTTGTTGTGTTATACGCAAAAATGTTCCCAAAATAATTCGGTCTAATTCGGTCTGAGCATGCGCAAAATGGCGTCGCCCATGTATTATTGTTTCTATCGTCTTTCTAAGACTATTTCTACGTGGATTTTACTGTTTATAAAGTAGGATGTGGCCATGCAAAATGGTGGTGTCCCGTGGATTTGTAAAAATTTGCGGTAAAAAAAAATATTTTACCGCGATTTTTTTTAATTTTCCAAATTCTGCAATATTCCGTGTTTTATTCCAATTCCATTTTTATTGGTCATTTCCTCGATTCCGTCCGCGATTCCGTTAACACGGATTTCATATGGCTCTACTCACTTCCCTCTAAGGAAATCCCAGTTTACGATGGCAACCCTTTAGATTACCAGGCATTGATGAGGGCATTTGAGCATGGTATTGAGGAAAAGACTAGAAGCCACCAAGATAGGCTATATTACTTGGAACAGTACACCTCTGGACCCTGCAGAGAATTGGTTAGGAGCTGTCTTCATATGAATGCCAACACAGGCTACATTCACGCTAAAACACTGTTAAAAAAGCATTTTGGAGATAACATAAAAATCTCAAGTGCCTATATGGAAAAAGCTTTAAATTGGAAAAGTATTAAGGCAGAGGATGGAGATGCACTGCATGCTTATGCACTCTTCCTGAGAGGCCGTTGTAACGCAATGAGAGATTTGGAGGATATAGAGGACCTGGATCTGACTTCTAACCTGAAACTCAATTTTGCCACCTCTAGTTCCGCCTCCTGTCTTTTCATCAGTGCCACCATTTCCAAGCCGTACACATCTTCCCTCTCACTCTAGCTGGAACCCTTCTCTCACAAATCACCCCTGACTCCATCAGTTCCACCCTACCTGTCGCTTCTTCAGCTCTCTTCCACACTACCCATTACTTTGGACTCAATTCAACTTCACTATTATATGACTTTTTACTCACGAGAAAAAAGAAAAGAAATTCAAAACATTGTGACTTAGCTATGCTTTTCACCCAAACACCCCATTATGGGAGATGAAATGTGAAATACATCCACATAAAGATGATAGCCCCAGGTGGGAAAATTCAGTCAAAGGGTATACAGATGGAAGAAGTCTCCAGCTCAATACTTACACTTGCTGGTATGTGTTACAGCTGAGGTTCCTGCTGCTGAGGCAGTATAGAAACTCTCCTGATGCAGACGACAGGAACCCTCTCAAACGTCCAGAGAACCACTTCCCAATGACATCACTGTCCCTCAACTGTTCATCCGTCAGAATAGACACTCTCAGCTCTCCAATCACATCCAGAACCGCAGACGCCGATGGACCAGTCATCGTCATGGACTAGGGGAAGGATTACATGGGTCAATATTTCATTTAAATGTGCATTACGTGTGATCTCATTTGGTGTAAAGAATAGTGGACAGGGCTTTTCGCTCTACAATAGAGAACTTTCATTCCAAACCTGGGTGGACTTTATGTGGACAAATAACAGCTTCTGGCCAGAAATAATTGATTTTTTATTTTTATTTTGCATTGGTGCATTTTATAATTACTAATTATAAACATAGACTGTAATTATGTGTAGGTCTGAGATGTACTAACTCAGTCATCATTGTTCATTTTAATTAGTTTCAGTGATTGGTCATTCTATCTTTGCCATTACACTTAGCAGTTTAGTTTCAGTTTATTTAAGTGTCTGGTTAGATCTAGTTTTTGTACCGTGTTGGCAAGAAGATCCAGAGCTGCATCCAACACCCCAGAGGCCTTGGAGAGGAACAGCTTCCAGACTGGTCTGGAACCAGTGGAGCTGGGGCACCAGTAGTTCGGTAGGCTTGCGTGCCGCACGTCTGGGGGCCAACATCCTCCGAGACTAGGCAGTGGTACTATTTAACCCATAGTTGGGGGCTGGTTCGTGGGCACCAGTAGTTCGGTAAGCTTGCGTGCCGCACGTCTGGGGGCCAACCTCCTCCGAGACGAGGCAGTGGTACTATTTAACCCATAGTTGGGGGCTGGTTCGTGGGCACCAGTAGTTCGGTAGGCTTGCGTGCCGCACGTCTGGGGGCCAACCTCCTCCGAGACGAGGCAGTGGTACTATTTAACCCATAATTGGGGGCTGGTTCGTGGGCACCAGTAGTTCGGTAAGCTTGCGTGCCGCACGTCTGGGGGCCAACCTCCTCCGAGACGAGGCAGTGGTACTATTTAACCCATAGTTGGGGGCTGGTTCGTGGGCACCAGTAGTTCGGTAGGCTTGCGTGCCGCACGTCTGGGGCCAACCTCCTCCGAGACGAGGCAGTGGTACTATTTAACCCATAGTTGGGGGCTGGTTCGTGGGCACCAGTAGTTCGGTAAGCTTGCGTGCCGCACGTCTGGGGGCCAACCTCCTCCGAGACGAGGCAGTGGTACTATTTAACCCATAGTTGGGGGCTGGTTCGTGGGCACCAGTAGTTCGGTAGGCTTGCGTGCCGCACGTCTGGGGGCCAACCTCCTCCGAGACGAGGCAGTGGTACTATTTAACCCATAGTTGGGGGCTGGTTCGTGGGCACCAGTAGTTCGGTAGGCTTGCGTGCCGCACGTCTGGGGGCCAACCTCCTCCGAGACGAGGCAGTGGTACTATTTAACCCATAGTTGGGGGCTGGTTCGTGGGCACCAGTAGTTCGGTAGGCTTGCGTGCCGCACGTCTGGGGGCCAACCTCCTCCGAGACTAGGCAGTGGTACTATTTAACCCATAGTTGGGGGCTGGTTCGTGGGCACCAGTAGTTCGGTAGGCTTGCGTGCCGCACGTCTGGGGGCCAACCTCCTCCGAGCATTATAATTGCACAAATTTAATGACCAGAAGTCTAGCTTCACATTTGCGCTTTTTATAGAATTGTCACATCAGAAGACAGACCCTTGCAACGTAGAGAATAGAGATAGTTATACCCTTCCAGACAAGAGCCATATCCCTGCAGACACGGCCGTCTTCAAGACAAGAGTACAGTCAGAGTGCAACATATGCAACATTAAATAAATGCACTCATAAACCTTATAGACGCCGGTAGGGAGGGGCTTTATTATATTATTCGCTTATAGATTCCAACGAGTTGGAATCAACACTCGATTAATGTTAGGACGTATCAACAGATAAATCCTATTGACACACTTCCCTAAAGGCAAGGCTCCTTTCAGTCAGAGGAGGCATTTATCTGAGCTTCAGAGCTTGCTCTATCGGCCACGGCGATCGGATCCCTTCAAGACAGACTTCAAGACTGGAAGGGTAGAACTATTCTTTACACTGCGAGGCTCGGTCTTCTGATATGACATTCTATAAAAAGGTATTGAATTCATTGTTATATGGGTATTGAATTCATTGTTATATGGGTATTGAATTCCCATTATATGGGAGCGCCAATGGAGGGGGAAGGCTGCTTCTGTACACGCTCCTCAGCGTCGCAACGTTTTTCCTTCTTTTTAGTATTTTTAAGCTTTTATTATTTTACATGTACTTAAAAGACGTATGAAAAAATTGCCTTTCCCTGTTCTCAAGTAAAATATTGATATGCGATTAAAATGTGATTAATTGTGATTAATTCATTACAAAGCCTCTAATTAATTTGATAAATGTTTTTAATCGAGTCCCAACCCTAGTTCTTATATATATTTATAATGTTCTTACCCTTCATCACAGACACCTGTAGCAGAGTCTCCAAACTTTGTAATCCAGTGTACACAAACTGACCGTTGGAGATTTCCCCAGCAGAGCCACATGACTTCCCTGTGGAAGAGAAAGAAATGTCCTTCAATACACTGGTATGAAATATCCAGTGGTGTAAAGTAACTAAGTACATTTACTAAAGTACTGTACTTAAGTACAATTAGAAGGTACATTTACTTTACTGGAGTATTTCCAATTGTCTATACTTTTACTTACATCTCAGAGGCAAATATTGTACTGTTACTCCACTACAATTATTTGAAAACTTTAGTTACTAGTTATTGTAGATATACATTATTATATTATAAAAACATACATTAACCACTTGCCTTTCACAACCACAAGGACGCACGCACACGCCACTAACCTGTACACACTCGGGTCCAGATTGACAAAGGTATCCAGGTCCATGTTGACATTGGAGCCAGCGGCACTTCTCACATAGGAAAGGGATGCACCACCTACAGGTCATAAAGAAAATACTGAATTTATCCATCTCTGAAGTGTGCGTGTGTGCGTGTGTGCGTGCGTGCGTGCGCAATAAAGGACAAGGATAGGATAGAACGCAATGGTATGAGCCAAAAGCGTCGTGTTTATTGAATTCCTAAAGGAAGCGGAAATATGGAAAAATGAACAAAACCAGTTGACTGTGCAGCCCCAGGACAGTATCTCCAATATTTCAAAACACTCAAAAGCGAAATCAACCAAATCAACCACTTCATCAGTTACCGCAGCCCGACTCAAGGCTGAGGCTGAGAAGGCTGTGCTCCTTATAAGGGCATCGACTTTAAAGGCAAAGCAGGCTCTGGAAATGGAGCAGGCTAAAATGCAAGCCAGCCATACTGGAACAAATGGAACTGGACATATGCCTGGCTGAATCCGATGCTAGATTAAAAATCCTGGCGGATCTTGACTCCATTTCATAACCACCAGCACCATCACTGCTTAAATCACAACCACAAATGTTACAGCCAAAATCACAGGATGATGCCATGAATGAGTATCTGGAAAATACTAAAACCCCAAGCATCAATATGGACTCATTTCCAATTAATTCACTTGGAGCCAGACAAAAAATAAAATGACAAGGACCATCAAACCCAGGCCTAAGGCCACCAGAAATCACAGCAACTCATACCCAACAGCAAGCAATTGGGACAGGAACTGGAATTACAGTGTCAGACAATGACGACAAATTCTTGACTGTAATACAGAGGCAAAATGAGATTGCTGATTTACTGGTTGTACAGCTAAAATTGACCTCACTTCTAGAGCCATATGAAATCCGTTTTATTTTTTTCCCAATTCCGTTTTATTTTTTCCCAAATTCTGTTTTTTCCATTTTAATATTTCTGAATTCTGTATTTTGCTTTTTATGCTAATTTTTACCATAAAAAAAGTGTCTGGTAAGTGGAAATGAATAAATGTTCAAGATATAACAGTCCATACATGGCCCTTGTTGTGTTATACGCAAAAATGTTCCCAAAATAATTCGGTCTAATTCGGTCTGAGCATGCGCAAAATGGCGTCGCCCATGTATTATTGTTTCTATCGTCTTTCTAAGACTATTTCTACGTGGATTTTACTGTTTATAAAGTAGGATGTGGCCATGCAAAATGGTGGTGTCCCGTGGATTTGTAAAAATTTGCGGTAAAAAAAAATATTTTACCGCGATTTTTTTTAATTTTCCAAATTCTGCAATATTCCGTGTTTTATTCCAATTCCATTTTTATTGGTCATTTCCTCGATTCCGTCCGCGATTCCGTTAACACGGATTTCATATGGCTCTACTCACTTCCCTCTAAGGAAATCCCAGTTTACGATGGCAACCCTTTAGATTACCAGGCATTGATGAGGGCATTTGAGCATGGTATTGAGGAAAAGACTAGAAGCCACCAAGATAGGCTATATTACTTGGAACAGTACACCTCTGGACCCTGCAGAGAATTGGTTAGGAGCTGTCTTCATATGAATGCCAACACAGGCTACATTCACGCTAAAACACTGTTAAAAAAGCATTTTGGAGATAACATAAAAATCTCAAGTGCCTATATGGAAAAAGCTTTAAATTGGAAAAGTATTAAGGCAGAGGATGGAGATGCACTGCATGCTTATGCACTCTTCCTGAGAGGCCGTTGTAACGCAATGAGAGATTTGGAGGATATAGAGGACCTGGATCTGACTTCTAACCTGAAACTCAATTTTGCCACCTCTAGTTCCGCCTCCTGTCTTTTCATCAGTGCCACCATTTCCAAGCCGTACACATCTTCCCTCTCACTCTAGCTGGAACCCTTCTCTCACAAATCACCCCTGACTCCATCAGTTCCACCCTACCTGTCGCTTCTTCAGCTCTCTTCCACACTACCCATTACTTTGGACTCAATTCAACTTCACTATTATATGACTTTTTACTCACGAGAAAAAAGAAAAGAAATTCAAAACATTGTGACTTAGCTATGCTTTTCACCCAAACACCCCATTATGGGAGATGAAATGTGAAATACATCCACATAAAGATGATAGCCCCAGGTGGGAAAATTCAGTCAAAGGGTATACAGATGGAAGAAGTCTCCAGCTCAATACTTACACTTGCTGGTATGTGTTACAGCTGAGGTTCCTGCTGCTGAGGCAGTATAGAAACTCTCCTGATGCAGACGACAGGAACCCTCTCAAACGTCCAGAGAACCACTTCCCAATGACATCACTGTCCCTCAACTGTTCATCCGTCAGAATAGACACTCTCAGCTCTCCAATCACATCCAGAACCGCAGACGCCGATGGACCAGTCATCGTCATGGACTAGGGGAAGGATTACATGGGTCAATATTTCATTTAAATGTGCATTACGTGTGATCTCATTTGGTGTAAAGAATAGTGGACAGGGCTTTTCGCTCTACAATAGAGAACTTTCATTCCAAACCTGGGTGGACTTTATGTGGACAAATAACAGCTTCTGGCCAGAAATAATTGATTTTTTATTTTTATTTTGCATTGGTGCATTTTATAATTACTAATTATAAACATAGACTGTAATTATGTGTAGGTCTGAGATGTACTAACTCAGTCATCATTGTTCATTTTAATTAGTTTCAGTGATTGGTCATTCTATCTTTGCCATTACACTTAGCAGTTTAGTTTCAGTTTATTTCAGTGTCTGGTTAGATCTAGTTTTTGTACCGTGTTGGCAAGAAGATCCAGAGCTGCATCCAACACCCCAGAGGCCTTGGAGAGGAACAGCTTCCAGACTGGTCTGGAACCAGTGGAGCTGGGGCACCAGTAGTTCGGTAGGCTTGCGTGCCGCACGTCTGGGGGCCAACATCCTCCGAGACTAGGCAGTGGTACTATTTAACCCATAGTTGGGGGCTGGTTCGTGGGCACCAGTAGTTCGGTAAGCTTGCGTGCCGCACGTCTGGGGGCCAACCTCCTCCGAGACGAGGCAGTGGTACTATTTAACCCATAGTTGGGGGCTGGTTCGTGGGCACCAGTAGTTCGGTAGGCTTGCGTGCCGCACGTCTGGGGGCCAACCTCCTCCGAGACGAGGCAGTGGTACTATTTAACCCATAATTGGGGGCTGGTTCGTGGGCACCAGTAGTTCGGTAAGCTTGCGTGCCGCACGTCTGGGGGCCAACCTCCTCCGAGACGAGGCAGTGGTACTATTTAACCCATAGTTGGGGGCTGGTTCGTGGGCACCAGTAGTTCGGTAGGCTTGCGTGCCGCACGTCTGGGGCCAACCTCCTCCGAGACGAGGCAGTGGTACTATTTAACCCATAGTTGGGGGCTGGTTCGTGGGCACCAGTAGTTCGGTAAGCTTGCGTGCCGCACGTCTGGGGGCCAACCTCCTCCGAGACGAGGCAGTGGTACTATTTAACCCATAGTTGGGGGCTGGTTCGTGGGCACCAGTAGTTCGGTAGGCTTGCGTGCCGCACGTCTGGGGGCCAACCTCCTCCGAGACGAGGCAGTGGTACTATTTAACCCATAGTTGGGGGCTGGTTCGTGGGCACCAGTAGTTCGGTAGGCTTGCGTGCCGCACGTCTGGGGGCCAACCTCCTCCGAGACGAGGCAGTGGTACTATTTAACCCATAGTTGGGGGCTGGTTCGTGGGCACCAGTAGTTCGGTAGGCTTGCGTGCCGCACGTCTGGGGGCCAACCTCCTCCGAGACTAGGCAGTGGTACTATTTAACCCATAGTTGGGGGCTGGTTCGTGGGCACCAGTAGTTCGGTAGGCTTGCGTGCCGCACGTCTGGGGGCCAACCTCCTCCGAGCATTATAATTGCACAAATTTAATGACCAGAAGTCTAGCTTCACATTTGCGCTTTTTATAGAATTGTCACATCAGAAGACAGACCCTTGCAACGTAGAGAATAGAGATAGTTATACCCTTCCAGACAAGAGCCATATCCCTGCAGACACGGCCGTCTTCAAGACAAGAGTACAGTCAGAGTGCAACATATGCAACATTAAATAAATGCACTCATAAACCTTATAGACGCCGGTAGGGAGGGGCTTTATTATATTATTCGCTTATAGATTCCAACGAGTTGGAATCAACACTCGATTAATGTTAGGACGTATCAACAGATAAATCCTATTGACACACTTCCCTAAAGGCAAGGCTCCTTTCAGTCAGAGGAGGCATTTATCTGAGCTTCAGAGCTTGCTCTATCGGCCACGGCGATCGGATCCCTTCAAGACAGACTTCAAGACTGGAAGGGTAGAACTATTCTTTACACTGCGAGGCTCGGTCTTCTGATATGACATTCTATAAAAAGGTATTGAATTCATTGTTATATGGGTATTGAATTAATTGTTATATGGGTATTGAATTCCCATTATATGGGAGCGCCAATGGAGGGGGAAGGCTGCTTCTGTACACGCTCCTCAGCGTCGCAACGTTTTTCCTTCTTTTTAGTATTTTTAAGCTTTTATTATTTTACATGTACTTAAAAGACGTATGAAAAAATTGCCTTTCCCTGTTCTCAAGTAAAATATTGATATGCGATTAAAATGTGATTAATTGTGATTAATTCATTACAAAGCCTCTAATTAATTTGATAAATGTTTTTAATCGAGTCCCAACCCTAGTTCTTATATATATTTATAATGTTCTTACCCTTCATCACAGACACCTGTAGCAGAGTCTCCAAACTTTGTAATCCAGTGTACACAAACTAACCGTTGGAGATTTCCCCAGCAGAGCCACATGACTTCCCTGTGGAAGAGAAAGAAATGTCCTTCAATACACTGGTATGAAATATCCAGTGGTGTAAAGTAACTAAGTACATTTACTAAAGTACTGTACTTAAGTACAATTAGAAGGTACATTTACTTTACTGGAGTATTTCCAATTGTCTATACTTTTACTTACATCTCAGAGGCAAATATTGTACTGTTACTCCACTACAATTATTTGAAAACTTTAGTTACTAGTTATTGTAGATATACATTATTATATTATAAAAACATACATTAACCACTTGCCTTTCACAACCACAAGGACGCACGCACACGCCACTAACCTGTACACACTCGGGTCCAGATTGACAAAGGTATCCAGGTCCATGTTGACATTGGAGCCAGCGGCACTTCTCACATAGGAAAGGGATGCACCACCTACAGGTCATAAAGAAAATACTGAATTTATCCATCTCTGAAGTGTGCGTGTGTGCGTGTGTGCGTGCGTGCGTGCGCAATAAAGGACAAGGATAGGATAGAACGCAATGGTATGAGCCAAAAGCGTCGTGTTTATTGAATTCCTAAAGGAAGCGGAAATATGGAAAAATGAACAAAACCAGTTGACTGTGCAGCCCCAGGACAGTATCTCCAATATTTCAAAACACTCAAAAGCGAAATCAACCAAATCAACCACTTCATCAGTTACCGCGGCCCGACTCAAGGCTGAGGCTGAGAAGGCTGTGCTCCTTATAAGGGCATCGACTTTAAAGGCAAAGCAGGCTCTGGAAATGGAGCAGGCTAAAATGCAAGCCAGCCAGACTGGAACAAATGGAACTGGACATATGCCTGGCTGAATCCGATGCTAGATTAAAAATCCTGGCGGATCTTGACTCCATTTCATAACCACCAGCACCATCACTGCTTAAATCACAACCACAAATGTTACAGCCAAAATCACAGGATGATGCCATGAATGAGTATCTGGAAAATACTAAAACCCCAAGCATCAATATGGACTCATTTCCAATTAATTCACTTGGAGCCAGACAAAAAATAAAATGACAAGGACCATCAAACCCAGGCCTAAGGCCACCAGAAATCACAGCAACTCATACCCAACAGCAAGCAATTGGGACAGGAACTGGAATTACAGTGTCAGACAATGACGACAAATTCTTGACTGTAATACAGAGGCAAAATGAGATTGCTGATTTACTGGTTGTACAGCTAAAATTGACCTCACTTCCCTCTAAGGAAATCCCAGTTTACGATGGCAACCCTTTAGATTACCAGGCATTGATGAGGGCATTTGAGCATGGTATTGAGGAAAAGACTAGAAGCCACCAAGATAGGCTATATTACTTGGAACAGTACACCTCTGGACCCTGCAGAGAATTGGTTAGGAGCTGTCTTCATATGAATGCCAACACAGGCTACATTCACGCTAAAACACTGTTAAAAAAGCATTTTGGAGATAACATAAAAATCTCAAGTGCCTATATGGAAAAAGCTTTAAATTGGAAAAGTATTAAGGCAGAGGATGGAGATGCACTGCATGCTTATGCACTCTTCCTGAGAGGCTGTTGTAACGCAATGAGAGATTTGGAGGATATAGAGGACCTGGATCTGACTTCTAACCTGAAACTCAATTTTGCCACCTCTAGTTCCGCCTCCTGTCTTTTCATCAGTGCCACCATTTCCAAGCCGTACACATCTTCCCTCTCACTCTAGCTGGAACCCTTCTCTCACAAATCACCCCTGACTCCATCAGTTCCACCCTACCTATCGCTTCTTCAGCTCTCTTCCACACTACCCATTACTTTGGACTCAATTCAACTTCACTATTATATGACTTTTTACTCACGAGAAAAAAGAAAAGAAATTCAAAACATTGTGACTTAGCTATGCTTTTCACCCAAACACCCCATTATGGGAGATGAAATGTGAAATACATCCACATAAAGATGATAGCCCCAGGTGGGAAAATTCAGTCAAAGGGTATACAGATGGAAGAAGTCTCCAGCTCAATACTTACACTTGCTGGTATGTGTTACAGCTGAGGTTCCTGCTGCTGAGGCAGTATAGAAACTCTCCTGATGCAGACGACAGGAACCCTCTCAAACGTCCAGAGAACCACTTCCCAATGACATCACTGTCCCTCAACTGTTCATCCGTCAGAATAGACACTCTCAGCTCTCCAATCACATCCAGAACCGCAGACGCCGATGGACCAGTCATCGTCATGGACTAGGGGAAGGATTACATGGGTCAATATTTCATTTAAATGTGCATTACGTGTGATCTCATTTGGTGTAAAGAATAGTGGACAGGGCTTTTCGCTCTACAATAGAGAACTTTCATTCCAAACCTGGGTGGACTTTATGTGGACAAATAACAGCTTCTGGCCAGAAATAATTGATTTTTTATTTTTATTTTGCATTGGTGCATTTTATAATTACTAATTATAAACATAGACTGTAATTATGTGTAGGTCTGAGATGTACTAACTCAGTCATCATTGTTCATTTTAATTAGTTTCAGTGATTGGTCATTCTATCTTTGCCATTACACTTAGCAGTTTAGTTTCAGTTTATTTCAGTGTCTGGTTAGATCTAGTTTTTGTACCGTGTTGGCAAGAAGATCCAGAGCTGCATCCAACACCCCAGAGGCCTTGGAGAGGAACAGCTTCCAGACTGGTCTGGAACCAGTGGAGCTGGGGCACCAGTAGTTCGGTAGGCTTGCGTGCCGCACGTCTGGGGGCCAACATCCTCCGAGACTAGGCAGTGGTACTATTTAACCCATAGTTGGGGGCTGGTTCGTGGGCACCAGTAGTTCGGTAAGCTTGCGTGCCGCACGTCTGGGGGCCAACCTCCTCCGAGACGAGGCAGTGGTACTATTTAACCCATAGTTGGGGGCTGGTTCGTGGGCACCAGTAGTTCGGTAGGCTTGCGTGCCGCACGTCTGGGGGCCAACCTCCTCCGAGACGAGGCAGTGGTACTATTTAACCCATAATTGGGGGCTGGTTCGTGGGCACCAGTAGTTCGGTAAGCTTGCGTGCCGCACGTCTGGGGGCCAACCTCCTCCGAGACGAGGCAGTGGTACTATTTAACCCATAGTTGGGGGCTGGTTCGTGGGCACCAGTAGTTCGGTAGGCTTGCGTGCCGCACGTCTGGGGCCAACCTCCTCCGAGACGAGGCAGTGGTACTATTTAACCCATAGTTGGGGGCTGGTTCGTGGGCACCAGTAGTTCGGTAAGCTTGCGTGCCGCACGTCTGGGGGCCAACCTCCTCCGAGACGAGGCAGTGGTACTATTTAACCCATAGTTGGGGGCTGGTTCGTGGGCACCAGTAGTTCGGTAGGCTTGCGTGCCGCACGTCTGGGGGCCAACCTCCTCCGAGACTAGGCAGTGGTACTATTTAACCCATAGTTGGGGGCTGGTTCGTGGGCACCAGTAGTTCGGTAGGCTTGCGTGCCGCACGTCTGGGGGCCAACCTCCTCCGAGACGAGGCAGTGGTACTATTTAACCCATAGTTGGGGGCTGGTTCGTGGGCACCAGTAGTTCGGTAGGCTTGCGTGCCGCACGTCTGGGGGCCAACCTCCTCCGAGCATTATAATTGCACAAATTTAATGACCAGAAGTCTAGCTTCACATTTGCGCTTTTTATAGAATTGTCACATCAGAAGACAGACCCTTGCAACGTAGAGAATAGAGATAGTTATACCCTTCCAGACAAGAGCCATATCCCTGCAGACACGGCCGTCTTCAAGGCAAGAGTACAGTCAGAGTGCAACATATGCAACATTAAATAAATGCACTCATAAACCTTATAGACGCCGGTAGGGAGGGGCTTTATTATATTATTCGCTTATAGATTCCAACGAGTTGGAATCAACACTCGATTAATGTTAGGACGTATCAACAGATAAATCCTATTGACACACTTCCCTAAAGGCAAGGCTCCTTTCAGTCAGAGGAGGCATTTATCTGAGCTTCAGAGCTTGCTCTATCGGCCACGGCGATCGGATCCCTTCAAGACAGACTTCAAGACTGGAAGGGTAGAACTATTCTTTACACTGCGAGGCTCGGTCTTCTGATATGTCATTCTATAAAAAGGTATTGAATTCATTGTTATATGGGTATTGAATTCATTGTTATATGGGTATTGAATTCCCATTATATGGGAGCGCCAATGGAGGGGGAAGGCTGCTTCTGTACACGCTCCTCAGCGTCGCAACGTTTTTCCTTCTTTTTAGTATTTTTAAGCTTTTATTATTTTACATGTACTTAAAAGACGTATGAAAAAATTGCCTTTCCCTGTTCTCAAGTAAAATATTGATATGCGATTAAAATGTGATTAATTGTGATTAATTCATTACAAAGCCTCTAATTAATTTGATAAATGTTTTTAATCGAGTCCCAACCCTAGTTCTTATATATATTTATAATGTTCTTACCCTTCATCACAGACACCTGTAGCAGAGTCTCCAAACTTTGTAATCCAGTGTACACAAACTGACCGTTGGAGATTTCCCCAGCAGAGCCACATGACTTCCCTGTGGAAGAGAAAGAAATGTCCTTCAATACACTGGTATGAAATATCCAGTGGTGTAAAGTAACTAAGTACATTTACTAAAGTACTGTACTTAAGTACAATTAGAAGGTACATTTACTTTACTGGAGTATTTCCAATTGTCTATACTTTTACTTACATCTCAGAGGCAAATATTGTACTGTTACTCCACTACAATTATTTGAAAACTTTAGTTACTAGTTATTGTAGATATACATTATTATATTATAAAAACATACATTAACCACTTGCCTTTCACAACCACAAGGACGCACGCACACGCCACTAACCTGTACACACTCGGGTCCAGATTGACAAAGGTATCCAGGTCCATGTTGACATTGGAGCCAGCGGCACTTCTCACATAGGAAAGGGATGCACCACCTACAGGTCATAAAGAAAATACTGAATTTATCCATCTCTGAAGTGTGCGTGTGTGCGTGTGTGCGTGTGTGCGTGCGTGCGTGCGCAATAAAGGACAAGGATAGGATAGAACGCAATGGTATGAGCCAAAAGCGTCGTGTTTATTGAATTCCTAAAGGAAGCGGAAATATGGAAAAATGAACAAAACCAGTTGACTGTGCAGCCCCAGGACAGTATCTCCAATATTTCAAAACACTCAAAAGCGAAATCAACCAAATCAACCACTTCATCAGTTACCGCGGCCCGACTCAAGGCTGAGGCTGAGAAGGCTGTGCTCCTTATAAGGGCATCGACTTTAAAGGCAAAGCAGGCTCTGGAAATGGAGCAGGCTAAAATGCAAGCCAGCCAGACTGGAACAAATGGAACTGGACATATGCCTGGCTGAATCCGATGCTAGATTAAAAATCCTGGCGGATCTTGACTCCATTTCATAACCACCAGCACCATCACTGCTTAAATCACAACCACAAATGTTACAGCCAAAATCACAGGATGATGCCATGAATGAGTATCTGGAAAATACTAAAACCCCAAGCATCAATATGGACTCATTTCCAATTAATTCACTTGGAGCCAGACAAAAAATAAAATGACAAGGACCATCAAACCCAGGCCTAAGGCCACCAGAAATCACAGCAACTCATACCCAACAGCAAGCAATTGGGACAGGAACTGGAATTACAGTGTCAGACAATGACGACAAATTCTTGACTGTAATACAGAGGCAAAATGAGATTGCTGATTTACTGGTTGTACAGCTAAAATTGACCTCACTTCCCTCTAAGGAAATCCCAGTTTACGATGGCAACCCTTTAGATTACCAGGCATTGATGAGGGCATTTGAGCATGGTATTGAGGAAAAGACTAGAAGCCACCAAGATAGGCTATATTACTTGGAACAGTACACCTCTGGACCCTGCAGAGAATTGGTTAGGAGCTGTCTTCATATGAATGCCAACACAGGCTACATTCACGCTAAAACACTGTTAAAAAAGCATTTTGGAGATAACATAAAAATCTCAAGTGCCTATATGGAAAACTAAAGTACTAAAGTACTGTACTTAAGTACAATTAGAAGGTACTTTTACTTTACTGGAGTATTTCCAATTGTCTATACTTTTACTTACATCTCAGAGGCAAATATTGTACTGTTACTCCACTACAATTATTTGAAAACTTTAGTTACTAGTTATTGTAGATATAAATTATTATATTATAAAAACATACATTAACCACTTGCCTTTCACAACCACAAGGACGCACGCACACGCCACTAACCTGTACACACTCGGGTCCAGATTGACAAAGGTATCCAGGTCCATGTTGACATTGGAGCCAGCGGCACTTCTCACATAGGAAAGGGATGCACCACCTACAGGTCATAAAGAAAATACTGAATTTATCCATCTCTGAAGTGTGCGTGTGTGCGTGCGTGCGTGCGTGCGCAATAAAGGACAAGGATAGGATAGAACGCAATGGTATGAGCCAAAAGCGTCGTGTTTATTGAATTCCTAAAGGAAGCGGAAATATGGAAAATTGAACAAAACCAGTTGACTGTGCAGCCCCAGGACAGTATCTCCAATATTTCAAAACACTCAAAGGCGAAATCAACCAAATCAACCACTTCATCAGTTACCGCAGCCCGACTCTACTCTACAAGCTCACTTGGTGCTGTGCTATGAGCTTGTATATCTGCTATTTTTTTTAACACTGGCCCTGGAATGACCCAAAGACACTTAGGCACACAGAAGTGAGCATGTTTGTATGTCAGGTACTTATTAAAGCATACTTCCAAACGGAAACAAATATACTAAATAATACATTGCATCCACGACGTGAAAACACAGCAACTATACCAGTTAACTACACAACTGTACCAGTATGCAAACACATACTAGTACAGTTAAGTAAGGGTGCGACTGCTAGTATACTGCTTCTGGGTGAATACAGTAACTGCCTTTAAAACGAAATTGTGATTTTGAGAGACCAATTTCATCCAATCAGGAGAGAGAACTCATACAGGACACATCCTATACAATCAAGTTGTTGATTATGGTTGGATGAAATTGCCAACACACCCTTAATTTTCTGTTTAAAAAGGACCTGCAGAGACAGGCTGTTCCCTGTTACTAAACAAACACAAAGCAATGATGGCTATAAGCATATAGCTTTCTATAAACTGGACAATAGCAAAGAAACAGTGCCAAGATCGATCTTGAAAACTGTCATATTGTGCTGAAACATTGGCCACATATGGGTAAGACAGACACAGAGGATACACAATCAGAGCCTGTTAATGGGCATCAACAATGGATCATTTATTCAACCCCTAGCCACACCTCTAATCACCCCCCTATTATCACCTTTCAGTCAGCTGACAACTCTATAGAAAATTGAAGCAACACATACTTGTCACCTGAATACCAGTGGTTCTCAAACTATTGAATTGTCAAAGAGCTCTTTGACATTACAAAAGAGATTTGCATTAGACCATAAACCCCCATAACCTACTAGTATTTGACCTCCAGACAATGTCAATAAGCCAACATTAGATAGTTACACACCTTGCAGTAGGTCTGGGATGGTGTGTCTGTCACCTGGGTCCGCAGCCTGAGCTGTAAACACATAAATACAATATTTTAGACACAAAGCTATGAAAGTACATGCATATCAATAGACAATAGCAGATCTACAAGCTCACAAGTGACCTACAAGCTGACAAGTGAGCTTGTAAGCCAACAAGCTCACAACATGTTGCATTGTGAGCTTGTAGATCTGCCATTTTCAAATAGCCAAAGTTTAAATGGGGCTGAAGTGGTTAATGTACCCTATGTTTTTTTAAACAATAACCAAAATCAAAAGTAACTAAAGTTTTCTAACAATTGTAGTGGATTAAAGGTACAATATTTGCCTCTGAGCTGTAGTGGATAGAAGTACAAGTACAGTATTTTTCTATGCAAACTGATACAGTAAAAATCACTGTTTTTGCTTGCAGCAGTGGCACACTATTACACTGTTGATATGGCAGTCAAAGAGTTAAGCTACAGAGTATATATATTGGCAATGCCTCCTTAAAAACGGACAATGGACTGACCCCAAGAAAATGTCCATATGCTAACATTAGATAGTTAGATCTAAACGGTTTTGATTTGCACATGTGTCATGTTATGTTAAACAAACCTTGCAGTAGTGCAGTCTGGGACGGTCCCCTCAGTCCACATCTGTGTTGGCCAAGATATCAGGTCCGATGTACAGCCACGCCACAGCTGAAAATGTCAAGCAAAAATACTGTATTTTAGACACAAATATATATTTGTCACCATATAAATATAGTGACAATAGCAGATCTACAAGCTCACAAGTTATCTACAAGCTAACAAGTGAGCTTGTCGATCGGCTATTTAAAATAAGGCAACAAGTTTACAGTGAGCTTGTAGATCTGCTATTTTCCAAACATTAAACTCACAGTGAGCTTGTAGATATGTCAGTGATGTTGCTAGGTTTTCAATGTAATGTGTCCCAGAAAAATGTTATGGGTCCAAAATAAAATGTTTTTTTTTTCTCTCGTTCTCTTTTATCTCCAAGTGTTATACTTATAGCTACATTCAAATTATCTGAACATTAAACAAAATGTGGCAAATTTTAAACTATTTGTTAAAAGAAAGTGTGTGTGAGTACATTATATCCTGATACACTGGTTCTCAACCTTTTCAGGCTGTGACCCCCCAAAATAATCATATTTTTACTGGGGGGCCGCCAAAATAATCATATTTAAACTGGGGATCCCCCAAAATAATCATATTTGAACTCCCCCCACCCCACCTGACAAGCACTTCAGGGGTTGTGGCATTACGTTTAGTTTGACTTGGTTCCACAGATAAATATTGTGAGGCGTTGTGAGCTTGTGGATCTGCTATTTTCTTAGATGATTTTAGATAAGAGCCTATCTAATGAATCATGCAGTGGCTATATTTTCAACATAAATGCATGCTGCTTCGATGCGAGAGTGTGTTGCGTGTAACCAGTGATGGAAAGTAACTAAGTACATCTACTTAAGTACTGTACTTAAGTACAATTTTGAGGTATTTGTACTTTACTTGAGTATTTCCAATTTCCAATACCTTTACTTCTACTCCACTACATCTCAGAGGCAAATATTGTACTTTTACTCCACTACATTTATTTGAAAACTTTAGTTACTAGTTACTTTTCAGATATAAATTATGATATTATGAAACATACATTAACCACTTTATCCCTATTTTATACACAGGCTATTTTAAAATAGCCAATCTACAAGCTCACAACGTTGTGAGCTTGTAGATCTGCTATTTTAAAAAATGGTAGTACTTTTACTTTTGGTACTTTAAGTACATTTTGATGCCAATACTTTTGTACTTTTACTCAAGTACATTTTGAAATCCAGACTTCTACTTGTAACAGAGTACTTCTACATTGCAGTATTGGTACTTTTACTTAAGTAAAACATTTGAGTACTTTTTCCACCACTGCGTGTAACCACAGCACAGATTTGCATCGCATTGTAAACAGCTGTGCCTCTTTTACACACTTTGAGTTTCTAACTTGCGGTCACAGTCAGTGTGTGGTACTTTTAGGTGGATCTTACTGTAACAGATAGCCCCAGATGCAATTCAACATTTGACAGACCAGTAGGGCAATCAGTAATGTTATATCTATGGGCGCAACTCTTGCGCAATGTCTTAAAACATGTAACCGGCAAAGCAAAGCAAAGTTTGTTGTTTACCCAGGGTGTCGGACTAAGTACGAAACTTATTTCCAGCCGGACCCTGCATGGAAGCCTTGCTCAAGGGCTATTCAGCGGTGATTCATGATTGATGTGATAAATTGGGGAATCGAACTAGGGACCTTCTGGTATCAAGGCCGCCCCTCTAACCACTAGGCCACCGCTGCCACAAAGGAGAGGCGGAGGAGAGAGGCTAATAAAGTGCTTTTTTCAACTCGTTGGATAGATTTTATGGTGAGTTAAAATGTCAAACATCTGTGAGCATTTCAGAAAATATACAGCGGAGGGTGAGGTTCCGATTGGAGCTATGTAACAGACAGATCTATCCACCGTTCCAGCCAGGACTGTCGATAGCAGCCACAGAGCATGGATCACAGACTATATATTATAACTATGATCACAGAAACACGACGGAGCCGGCAGCTAGCCGCTAAACATTAGCGTAAGTCGGTGTTGCCAGATCTAGTGAAAGAAAGAAGCAGCAAGTCTATACAAATTTAGACTTGCTGCAAAATTTAGTACAAATTTAGAATCCCAAAATAAGCAAATAGGGGGCATGTCAGTCAAACTTTATTGTCTAATGTTGAGAGCAGTGATTTTAAAACATTTTCATGCCATGGACCCCCAATATTTACAAGCTACTTTACAGGAAAAAAAGGAAGCCCAAAGTCGCTTATAATTACTGATTTGGCAACACTGGACCAGCCGCAAACACAATACACACACCACACACGTAACAGTAACAGTGACCTGAAACAAACTTAACCTGGCGATTGCACTTAATTCATTTAAGGCCCGTACATGTACATAAACGTTCAAATTTCAAATATAAAGTTCTTACCTCACGGCCACGGATGTGACAATTCTGTTCGAGCCCTCAGAAGTAACCGTATCTTCAGTATTGTTCAATAAAAAGCATTTGAATCCGATCGGTGGCCATTTTCTCAGCATGTCCGCCATATGCTTTCAACTGCACGACCCATCGGTTGGTAGGTGTACTGCACTCTGATAGAGTGTGCCCACTATGAGCAAATGGCCACCGATCGGATTAAGATGCGTTTTTATTTTACAATACGGAAGATACGGCTACTTCTGAGGGCCCGTACATAATTATAACATCCGTGGCCATGGGGTAAAAACTGTGTTTGAAATCTGAACGTTCATGTAGATGTAGGGTCCAAAAAAGGCGGGAAAAAATATATATATAAAGTAATAAAGGCGGGAAAAAAAGTTAATATTACTCACCTCAGACAAAAGACGACGAAATGAAAGTAGATCAGTGATATATGAACCGAAATCAAGTAGAACAGTTTCCAATAGTAATCTCTCATCGGACGGAGAGACCTAGCATCCGCATGAGAATTTGAGAAGTGAAGGCGAGCCGGCCAGGGTCGGCAGGAGGCGTGGATTTAAGGGGAGGGACAAAGTCAGCAAGGGCTGTGATTGGTCTGACAAGCAGACATGCGTACATGCGAGAGGGCATGCCCGGGCCCGGGCCCGCTGCAGCCAGCGTTGCCAGACTGTGGGAGAGAATCGAGCGACCCGGTCTGGGAAAACAAAGCCCAAAAGAAGCGACTGTGTGGACTATATGGGCCACGCGAGCCCCAACGGATGGTCTCTTTGTGCTGGTTGGGACCCAATAACGTTTAGATTTGATGTTTTATGTGCTTTAGATGACATCAAGCCGTGGATTTTTACATCTCCATCGCAGCCTTCCGTTACGACCAGCGTTGCCAGGTTTGGGAGTGAAACGAGCGGCTGGCCTTTTAAACCTACTGTTTACATCGTCAGTATGAAAATAGCATATCCACAAGCCACACTGGTGAGAGCATAGTCAGACAGCAGCAGCAGACAGGTAAAGGTGCCTTTTATTTTCCACAGAACGCCTCAAAACGGCACTTAACACATGTAACATTGTGTGTTTAAACTGCCAGATGTTTCTTTTTTTTTATATGACCAAGGGCGGATGCTGTGCTAACGTTGTAAACAGACGTTTAAATGGCTCCAATTGTGCCAATAGGACATAATCATTGATCAGTATATACTCCCTAGTCCCTAAGGACGACGATGCTATATTTAATATGATTTTAAATATATATTTAGCTGAGTTTAAGGCTCTTATTTGTTGAAAGGAGGAGATGCTAGTGAATAGCGCGTTAGCGTCATTTATGTAGGGGTTTAAAGGCTGTATGGGACAGTTTATAACACTGTAAAGCTAACGATTGTGTGCTCAGATAACCTGGTGAGCTGGTGAATGTACAGTGGATTCATTGTTAGATCAATCTGGGATGTTATAAGTGTGTATTGGGCTGACTGTAACCTGAAGCTTAAGCTAACAGACAGTCCATGCAAGACACATCTCATTACTCATAGACATCACTGATCACCATTAAAGCCTCGATTTTACATTTCATATTATTTACAATATTTTTATCTTGGTTATTATATAGCCGTTTGAGGGAAAGAGCTCTAGCTCCGTTTTTGTACTGTTATTTAACATGACAGTATGTTTTGTGGTCATGGGTCAATGGGTGGGGAGGCATGCGTTAATCCGTGCTAACAAAATGTAGCGCGTTAGCGTCGTCTATTCAGGGGTTTAAAGGCTGTATGGGACCGTTTATAACACTGTAAAGCTAACGATTGTGTGCTCAGATAACCTGGTGAGCTGGTGAATGTACGTACAGTGGATTCATTGTTAGATCAATCTGGGATGTTATAAGTGTGTATTGGGCTGTCTGTAACTGCTGTTTTCATATAGCTGCTGCAGGCTTTATAGTGGGCTGAAAGCTGCTTAAAGCTAACAAACAGTCCATGCTAGACACATATCTAGTCCCCGATTTTATATTTCATATTATTTATAATATTCTTAGCTTGGTTATTATATAGCAGTTTGAGGGAAAGAGCTCTAGCTCCGTTTTTGTACTGTTATTTAACATGACAGTTTGTTTTGTGGTCATGGGTCAATGTGTGTTGTTGGTCAACACATGTTTACCTCCATCTGGGGTGTGTGGGGGTTTTTGTAAACCGCTCAGCGTAACATGCATGATATATACTGCTAAATGAGGAGAAATCAAATTAGTGATGGACTGTTTCAGACAATGTAATGTATTGTAGATGTTGATTCTAATCACTGTATCTGATCTGTTTATGTATGTCTAGGCCCCTATGCTCTTGTTTATTGTACATTATAGGGCACTGAGGGTGTACAAATGGAATCAAATGGACCCTTTTTTGGTTCCATTTATACACTCTGAGAGATAGGATTTTATAATATAGAGTGAGGTCCCAGAGATATAGAAAATGTTATCAAATGGGGGTCTTTGAAATTAAAAGGTTTGGGAACCACTGTGACAGGGGATACTGTGTGTTCATATTTGAGACAGTTATGCAAATATTCCAAAACACTTCATTAAATAAGGAACCAAATGGACATTTGGTTCCATTTATACACTCTTAGAGTTAGGATTTTATAGTATAGATTGCGGTGCCAGAGATAGAAAATGTTCAAATAGGGGTCCTTGAAATTAAAAGGTTTGACAACCACTGTGATAGGGATGGAACGCAGTGAGCTGGGATTGAACCCGAGGCTCCCACTCGCCAGTCCGGCGTAATACCAGTCATGCCAATTGGGCTGTGCCCGATTGCCATGACTGTTGCACGCCGGTTCAGGCTAATTTGACTGGGGGCTACATATGCGTTCATATTATTTGAGATATTTAATTATGTGTAGGCCTTTATGTATAGTCTACATGATTGTGGATGCTGTGTGTTCATTATGCTCTCAACTAGTGTCATAGAGTTGAGGCTTTGGACAGAGAGAGACTCAAAGCTGTTTATGTGAATAAAATGTTCATCCAATACGTGTGTGCTATTACAGTAGTTCTCAAACGTTTTCATGTGAAGGACCCCCAAATTAGTATGCATTTGACTATAGGGTTTATTGATGATTTTGATGTTTATAATAACACATTTTTCTGGAGACCCCCTGGAACCCCCTTAAGAACCCATGGGGGTCCCCTGACCACAGGCCTTTTTAATATTTTCTGTATCCACATGCAAGTAGGGACATGGTGGTGTCACAAACAAGCACTGGCAATTAGTACTTCTAGCTTTTGCTGGTTTCAGGGTGCAAGTCCCTGCAGTGCTGTACCCTGCTGACTGTCTCACCTTTGTCCTGTATGTTAAATTAGCCAATCTACAAGCTCGCATGTTAAGTACATTGGTTTTCAGGATTCAAAAATGGCAAAAAGCTTGCAGATATGCCACTTTTGTGACGCTGTAGCATGCTCAAGTAGGGCATTAATTTACAAAAGTGAAAATATGGAGATTAGGTGTTTCTCCCCCCTCCCCTGCTGTTTGTTAACCTTTGTGTTTCTTCTTCCTCTCCAGGGTGTGATGGTGGGCATGGGCCAGAAGGACAGCTACCTGGGCGACGAGGCCCAGAGCAAGAGAGGCATCCTGACCCTGAAGTACCCCATCGAGCACGGCATCGTCACCAACTGGGACGACATGGAGAAGATCTGGCATCACACCTTCTACAACGAGCTGTGTGTGGCACAGGGAGAAGATGACCCAGGTAAGAAAACAAAAACTGGGGACTTGCAGGAAGATGTGGGGACATTTAGAAAAAACAATAACTGACTTAGTCTGGCTCATGTAGTTTAATTAAATAGCTGCAGGGTTGAATTTTAACATGATTTTATTTGTAAATAATCAAATCAATTACTCTGACTATTTCACCCTGTATTATGCTTTGTTGTACACGGGTGGCGTACAAAAATGGCAGATCTACAAGCTCACAACACGATGCATTGTGAGCTCTTCATTCAGATCATGTTCGAGACCTTCAACACCCCCGCCATGTACGTGGCCATCCAGGCCATGCTGTCCCTGTACGCCTCTGGTCGTACCACCGGTATCGTCATGGACTCCGGTGACGGCGTGACCCACACTGTGCCCATCTACGAGGGCTACGCTCTGCCCCATGCCATCCTCAGGTTAGACCTGGCTGTACGCGACCTCACAGACTACCTCATGAAGATCCTCACCGAGAGGGGCTACAGCTTCACCACCACAGGTTGGCAAAAACACCTTGAAACCAGCCAAACTCCTCAGCCACACATTGAAACCAGCTAGAGAAGGCTTTTAGTGTTATATTGTTGCTAGAGGTGTAAAACCCCTCAACATCCTGTCGGCGGTTTACACCACAAGCAAACTTAAACCACTTAATCCCTTTAGACTTGGTAAACAGGACATGAGCTGGCTCTGTACTATCTACACAAAATCTCTTGGGCAAAAATAGCTATAGATCTGCTATTTTTGGCTTAAGTTCCCCCACAATATGCATGCTGGGATTCCAAGTTGTTAAAGAATATGAATTATATATTGCCTTCTGTTAACTAATCTCATTCTCCTCTTCTGCCTAACAGCCGAGCGTGAGATCGTGCGTGACATCAAGGAGAAACTGTGCTACGTTGCACTGGACTTGGACGGACAGGTCATCACCATCGGCAACGAGAGGTTCCGTTGCCCAGAGGCCCTCTTCCAGCGGTGAGTCAGTAATTTGGATTCCATAGCAGCCAGCATGTCTTCTATGGAAGCATGTTGGGCAGCGAAAATAGCCTATCTACAAGCTCTCAATGTGTCTTGTAGAATGTATGCAAATATTCCAAAACGTTCACTTCATTAATGTTTTTAAATAGCCGATCTACAAGCTTGTAGATTGGCTATTTTCAAATGGCTGATGTATATAGGGTCTATGTGGCTTGCTGATTTTGATGCTATAGATATTAACACATTTTTCTGGGGACCCTGTATAGTTAATCAGTAAAGTTATTTAACATGACAGTGTGGTGCTAAAGCTGCAGTTGAAATCCAGCTCTTAGAGAACCACTCCCCTGGTATGTGTTCATATTATTTGAGATATGAAATTACACAGTATGTGCAGGCCTATTGGCTTTGGACTGACAGAGACAGACAGAAAGCTGTTCAATACATGTTCATCATGTGTGCAAATAGCCAATCTACAAGCTTGTCTTGTGACCAGCTAATCTCCAGGACCGTTGGCATGATCACAGCGAAACTGTGCACACACACTCCCTGGATGCCAATTCAGAACCTCTGCCCCGATGTTTTCACATGGGCCTGTTATAGCGCCACCAGGAGGCCGCTTTTTGCTAAACATTGTTTTTGACAGTACTTCTACAGATTCTGTCCAAACGTCACGTAAATCGGTACACAGTATCTCTATAGTCATTAAACAAAACCTGTCTTTCAGATTTTTCATATTCCATCCTGATTGGCTAAGAATGACATTTAAAGTTTGAGTATTTATTGTAAGTCGCTTTGGATAAAAGCGTCTGCTAAATGACCGTAATGTAATGAGTAGCCCGTTTTGAACAACAACTTTGCACGCACATTCGCAACATAGCTGTCTGTCTCTAAATCATACAACATAGCTGTCTGTCTCTAAACCATACAACATAGCTGGTCTCACCACTGTCTTGTACACCTTCCATTTCATTCTTGCTGACACTTTTCTCCACCCTGCTTGCACTCTTTTCTTCACGTCTTTTCTGCACTCTCCATTGCTTTTTAGATAGCCGATCTGCAAGCTTGTAGATCGGCTATTTCAAATAATTGATGTATAGGGTTTATATTAGGCTATATTAACACATGTTTCTGGGGACCCCCTTAAGGACACCTGACCCCAATCTGAGAATCACTGTGGTATTTTCTACTGTGATTACAGGTCAATCATATCAGTATGAAGGAGAGCTGTATTTGTTCTTTATCAAGCCACTGCAACACACGTTATTCAGGCTTTTTTAAATATTTTCTGTATTCACATGCAAGTAGGGACATGGTGGCGTCACAAAGCAAACAAGCACTGGTAGTAAGTACTTCTAGCTTATGCTGGATCCAGGGTGCAACTCCCTGCAGCGCTGCTGTGCCCTGCTGACTGTCTCACCTTTGTCCTGTTATGTATGTTTACATGAAATGTTATCACTCAATTCATTGTTATGCTGTCCAGTTAACAAATTAACAAGGATGGTTGACAACTGTGTGCAAAGAGGCTGTGTTTTCAGATCAGCTACAGTTGTCTGAGAGTTGTTCATTGTTGGTTGACGGAGCCCGGGATCGAACCCGCGACCCGTGGCATAACAGAGTCCAGTTAACAAATTAACAAGAACGGATGACAACTGTGTGCAATGAGGCTGTGTTTTCAGATCAGCTGCAGTTGTCTGAGAGTTGTTCATTGTTGGTTAGCGGAGCCCGGGATCTAACCCGCGACCCGTGGCATAACAGAAACACATGGCTACTAGACATGCAAATCACATGCAAATATGCATGAGACATGCAAAGGAGGGACCCTCCCCGATTTGATCACGTGACAGGGCTCGGCCAATGGCTTCGCAGGACGGAAAGCACTACGGTACGACCGATCCCCGTAAAACATGTGAGTACTTCTTGACGTGAAGAGGCTTGCATAATCGTTGCTGTCAGGCAGAAACCTCTTATCTCCATAGTTTAACTTTTTGTGTTTTTTTCGCAAATTAAGGCCAACTTGATCACACTACAGCGTCATACAAAAGTATCAAAATTAGCAGATCTACAAGCTCGTTTTGAGCTTGTAGATCTGCTGCTTTTTGATTTTTGGGGGGGAGCAACATAAATTACCACAAAGTCAATAATGAGTCAATCTTTTATTCATTTGGTTTCCACGCAGTATAATAATAATAACAATAATAATAATAATATTAATAACAATAATAACAACATGATCTTGCAATAAATACATTCAAATGAACAATGACGTTACAGGGACAACGTCAGAGTCAGAGTGTGGGAAACAGTTATTTATTTTTTTATGTTTTTGCTTTACACATTTATACCCATTTTTCTCCCCCATTTATGCCAATGACTTCCTCCCTACTTGCGCAACTCACTCAGCAGTAAACAAACCAACATACTGTGTAAGTGTATACAGTACATGGTATCTGCACAAATTTACAATTTAGAGACTTTTAAGACCTTTTTGATATCTCTAAAATGATCAAATAAAATCACCATTACTGCATCAAAAGTAATCAACAAACTATACTATACACACTGGCCAAATTGTCTAAATATCCAAGAGAGAAAATATTGTGAAAATCTACAATTTTCACAATATTTATCTATGGAACCGAGTCAAACTAAATGTAATGCCTCAACTCCTATAATTCCAAGTGCTTGCCAGGGTGGGGGGCCCCCAGTTAAAATAGGATTATTTTGGGGGGTCCCCACTTCAAATATGATTATTTTTGGGGGGTCCCCAGTTCAAATATGATTATTGTGGGGGTCACGGTCAAGGTTGAGAACCACTGTAGTAGTAGAGTGTCAGCAGGCTATCTGAGCCATGTTCAGACTAGAAACATTACTGTCCATCATCCTCTGTCTGAGGTGGTTGGCAAAGTCCACCTGGGTCTGAGACAGCACCTTGTTTATGATGGCCTTGGGGATCCAGCCCTGGAGGAGAGACACACAACACAAAGACTGATCAACTTGGATGTTTGACAACAGTTCATCGAAAAGAATCTATTTAACCTATTATGAAAAATAGTCAATAAAATAAAACAAACAATATATATACAATCGATTTTCTTTCCAAATGATTTAAAAAGAATGAAAATAGCCCATAGATTTAAATTCCCATGACAGGAGTAAAAAGTAAAGCTGTTAAGTACATACCTTTAGATCCAGGCTCAGTAACCAGGTGAATTGAGCCTTATTGGGGTCTTCAGCAGAGGGCTTCAGAACTATACAGGTAGGACCATTCTCCGCCCTGCAAAATACAATGGTCAGTGTTCATCAGTTTCTATTGGACCAGACAGACAGACAGACATACAGCTAAAACCCCAGCATCAGTGTTGTGGGGAAAACCTAAGCAGAAAATAGCAGATTGACATGTCGATCTGCTATCAAATGCACCAATTTTCACGATCTTTCAAATAGCTCGGTGCCACACTATGAGCTTGTAGATCTCCTATTTTTGAATAGCCAAAGTATAACATATGGTTAAAGTGGTTAAAATTATTGTGACGCTAATTTGATAACTAATTGGAACTAATTTAGCTGGGGACCCCTGGTACCCCCCCCACACCAAGGACCCCACTTTGAGAACCAATGCTATAGGCCTGAGGGCCTCAGGCTGTCGATCGGCTATTTTCCGTGACGGCCTTCCCCACGATGACAGAGAACAGAAAAGAACACTAGACTAGCGCAGAGCCCTGAGGTACTCCGGTGGTGGTGACACCTACCTGACCACGCCCCTCTGCTGGGGCATCTCAGGGTGCTGGGTGGACATGCCCGCCAGGAAGCAGGTGGAGCCCCGGCGCTTGGCACAGCGGACGCTCACAAAGTCGCGCGGCCCCACCACGTTGCCGGGGGTCTCTGCCGACACCTCGTGAGTCACCATGGTCTCCCGACCGATCTTCTGGAGGATCTGGAGACAGCAGAGGAGAAACCTATGTCATTGTAGTGTACATACACAGTGGCGTGCACAGACATTTTGAGGGGCAGGTGCTCAAGTAAATTATACTTTTTTTTGTTTACTTGGTCTGCTCTTTTTTTCCCCTCTACACCTATACCTCTTTGCCAAAAATAGCCGATCTACAAGCCCACATTGTAGATCGGCTATTTTTGGCTAAAGTTCTCCTCAGAAAAGGGATGCTAGGTTTCGAGTGGTTACAGTAAAAAGAAAAATCTCACATAAAGATTTGGTGGACCCCCTGTAGTAACTCTGAGGACCCCCTAGGGGTCCCGGACCCCCTGTTGAAGACCCCTGCTGTAAACTGAAGGAGAAAAAAACGTTTTTTTTCCTTTTTTTCAAAAGGGCACTTCTGGTCAAGAGGGCAAAGGGCAGGTGCTCTAGCACCACCTAGAGTCTATCTGTGCACGTCCCTGTGTACATACATACTGCAGCCGCACAGTATGGTATATGCTTGGTATTATTTGGTCTGTAGGTGTGGGTTAAGCAAGGGATAATTGACGGCTCGCCGGCCGTTGTTGAGAAATAACTCCCGACAGGATGATTAAACACAGAGGCGAAGCACAGTGGTGTAAGAAGTACTCAGATATTTTACTTAAGTAAAAGTAGTAATACCACAATATCAAAATACAAGTAAAAGGCCCGTTTTCAAAATGTTACTTGAGTAAAAGTACAAAAGTATTGCCATCAAAATATACTTAAAGTACCAAAAGTAAAAGTACTAAAGTGTTTGAAAATAGCAGATCTACAAGCTCACAAGAGTATAAGTAAAAGTACTGCAAACTGGAAATACAGTAAAGTAAAAATTACCTCAAAATTTTACTTAAGTACAGTACTTGAGTAAATGTACTTAGTTACTTTCCACCACTGGCGAAGCATGACAGTTCTAAATGTTTGTCACCTTGACTTGTTTGACGCTGGGGTTCCAGTCTCCCATCTGCTCCATGTTCTCCACCAGCTCTCCATACAGCCTGTGTGAAGGCTGGTCCAGCACCACCTCCAGCCTGAACACCTTCCCCACGTCAGGCAGCACTTTACTGAGAACCTTATCCCCGTTGGCCTGGTGGTGATGGAGGAAAGAACAACACTTTACTGAGAACCTTATCCCCGTTAAGGATAATTCCTTTTAACAGGTCGTTCATGAAAGTCCTTGCGGTCTTGTTTCCAATGAGAACCTGTGAGCAATTAGGGGTTAAGAGTCTTGCTCAGGGACAAATTTCATTTCATCGACACATATGCTGACCTGGCCTGGAATCGAACCTGGGGCAACTAGGGCCTCTGGCTCCCTAGGTGGGCTCACTAACCATTCAGCTATGGCCGCTGGCCTGGTGGTGATAATAGCATAACTGCCTAACTCATATTTTTTATGTTTTCAGGAGCGACAAAACAAAACAAAATCACTTTCTGCCTAAGTCACCTAGATCAGTGGTTTTCAACCTTTTTCGCATCAAGGACCACCAAATTCACACATATTAGCCCACGGACCCCCCATTTGAAAAGATATGCCAGGGACTCAACCGTTTAGGTTTATTGGGGGTCCCAATCTACACTGTATAACCATCATCAGTGTTCATTTAACTCTGAGAGTGTACAAATGGAACCAAATGGACCCGTTAGGGTCCATTTGGTTCCATTTGTACACTCTCAGAGTTACAGACATATAAGGGTCAATTTGGTTGCTAACTATTAATTTGGCTGGGAACCCCCCTGGAACCCCATCAAGGACCACTGGTGGTCCCCGGACCACTGGTTGAAAACCCCTGACCTAGATGACTAGATGAAAGTAAAAAAAACGATTTTCTTTCCTAAATCATGTTTATCTGCCTTTATTTATATCTGCCTAACTCTACTCTTCTAAGACTGCTGATTCATAACAAGCCTGTTCTTGAACGCTTGTTACATTCAAAATAATTTCTGCCTAAGTTATTGCATAGGCAGAAATGCACTTTCTGCCTATGAAGTCATTTTGGAACGACAAGCATTCTGATTGGTTTAGGTACAGGGGTCTTCAACATTTTCAGGCCAAGGACCCCCTAGCTGAGAGAGAGATGAAGCAGGGACCCCCTCTGTATTGTATAAAAATTGGGTTTCAGATTTAACCGTTTTTGTTTACTTGGTCTTGTAGATCGGCTATGTATTAATACCATTACTTAGCTTAGAGCTTTATTCCAACGATAGAATCAAGGATAACGTCACAGAACATTTATACATGGAATTTCACTCACAGAAAATGTATACATGGAATTTCACTGGTTGTGGGCATGTCAAGGTCATTGTACTCAGCAAAAAAAACAAGTGATTCCACTCTGCTCATCAGCTGCAATGCACACATAATATCTACACATATTCTAGATAAATAAATAAATATATATTTGTTTGTTTCTTCTCTTTTAATCCATTAGTATTGAAACATGAAGTTTTCCTTATTGTTTGAGCATATTGTTGCATGAACAGTTGTTTCTCCACATGGGCTCTATTATTATATTGATCATATAGAGCACCGAAGTCTGACGTCACTGCCGCTAGAGGGAGCTGTTCCGCTGGTTAGTGGCTTTATTGTTTGTGATGATATCCCCATAGGGGAATCTTAGATCACATCATATAAAAACTGTGTTCCAAAAATAAACACACCACCCCGGCATTTCTGTCAGGGGCGTGGCTCTGCATCGTTTATGATATTCATTCATATTTGATACAGCCTGTTTCTATAGAGAATTGAATTAATTCTGCCCTAAAAGTCTTAATGTCTGTGTAACTGTATCCCTTTCATTGTCTCCGCCAGGAGACTATGTTTTCACTTTTCAAATTGTTAATAACGTATTCAATCGATCAATACCGTATCAGTCTAGGAAGATAGTCATTATCATTGTGTATCGTGATAAACCGGCCAAACCTCAACCCCTTCTTCGCTCCCTCCGTTGGCTTCCATTTACTTTTACATTTAATCATTGTCATACACAGGGGAATGTTGAGATTAAAATTCAATAACAAGTGGAAAATGTGGGATAAAAAGTGTTAGTCTTTGTTGGAAAAAAAAAGCATAGAACAACTACATTTGACAAAAAAGGTTAATTAAAAATTAAAAGTAAATAAAAACGGCTTTACAAAAAAAGGGGGACCTTATACTTTGTGTTTCGTTCAAGCTCAGATTATGTTGGCCTCTGCACGCCGTCTAAGACGCCAGTCTCGGATGACATAGGTCTCAGATGATGTAGGTCTCTTCAACCCTGCCCTTTGTATGGGTATCTTATACTTAGTCGTTATCGTAATGTCAGAACCAACGGTTAGGTCAAACCCTCTTCAACATTTCAAAACTCTCTAAGATCATTACTGAACATGTACTAAACTAACTAACTCAAATCATAGTCTTTGTCAATAGTTCCTACATAAGCCTTTTGGGTGGGGGAAAAAAAAAGTGTAAACTGAATATATTTTTATTTTTAAAATAATATGTTTTTATTGCACAATGCTTCTAAAAGTGTTGAATCTCGCCCCTCTAAATTACAATAGAAAGTGAAACTAAGACTAAAGCTGAGACTAAAACTAAAACTGAAATGAAACTATAACCAAGCCTTGAAAAAAGAGAAAATAAACTAGTAAACCCACTTAAAAAAAGATTTAAGTCAAAACTAAATAGAAATAAAAACTAATGAACAATTCTAAACTATATTAGATTCCTAGCCGGACTAGGTTGTATTATCTCCCCTCATTTCTTTACGGGCATCTTGTACATCAGTGCTTCTCAAGGTCGGGTCCAGGTAGACCCCTAGGGTTCTTTGAGTGGGTTCAAACTTCCAAATGGACCCAAACACTCTCGAGAGTTATTGGGGAGCGGGGGTCCTTGAAATGAAAAAGTTTGAGAACCACTGTTGTACATGTCCTGACGTTCCACGTTCAATATGTCCCTATGTTTGAGAGAAGGGGGGGGGGGGGGGGGGGGGTTTGGGGCTCTGCGGCTTCCGTGACCTCACGGTTTTCATCACGCAGCTTCATACTTCTCGGAGGAGAACCTCCTCTACCAGGGTTGGAGTCTGTCTTTCTGTTTGTCTACGCTTGTTTTTTAGCAAATAGATGTTTCTGTTGTTGTTTCGTATGGGTTGGGGTTTGCTATAGCCCCAAACACCAAAACCATCCACCATTTATTGTCTTGGTTTCTGGTGTATTTTTGCAGTCGGTTTGTTGGTCCCCTCCCCTAACCCTGTTTGTCCTCCGGGTGGTAACGGGTCTTAACCCACGTGAGGCCAGGTCAATTCAAACAGGGTTCGGGTCGTGTACAAGCTGCCTCGGCGCGACAAGCCCAACCAACTCCTGCCGCTGTGCATGGAAAAAGCTGCGGCCAACGCAAGCATTCCATGCCAGCGGCGCGAGACAGACCCCAGGCGCACCAGGGAAGAAACAGATTATGGGCCCCTTAGATAACTGGGCATTCATTTAGTGGGCCCCCATGTTTTGTCCTCACTGGCACTGTTTAGTAGTTGTTGGTTCCCCAAAGCCAAGAACAAAGTAAAGTACTCTTTCTTTACAATGACAGTCTGAGGTTGCTATTAGACGGGGCATGTCAGCATCCATGCTCAAACATCTAATGTGTGCAAAATCTCTGAATTCTCCATCGCAGTGGTTCTCAAGGTAGTTTGTTGAGGGAGTTCCAAATTGGACCCCTACTGGTCTGTAACTGTGAGAGTGTACGGACCCTTACTGCACATTGTCAGAGTTATGGGGGTAAAAAAGAGTTTGAGAACCACTGCTCCAGTGGGTTTGCGCGATGCGTCGCGCTACACTTCTTGTTTTGTAAAGAAGTCGAGGGCAGAGAATCATGGTTGGTAAAGTACTGTGGTGTCACTAAAGCTACATAGCATAGCAGCCTATTCCTATGCCGACTAGTTATCGTTGTGTAGTCCTATGATCAACGTGTCCTGTGAAAATTCACAAGACTTCTCACGGCTAAAACAGCCGTTCTTTCATCGAGGCGCGCGAGCCGAGCGATCCACATCACATGCTCCACCAGTCCGTCGCACTTTCAGAGTTTCCGCCGTAGCTGTCGCTGCTGTAGTAGTTGCTGCGCTTTCCTCCTCCGTGGCCGGCGGTGTTTCGCCCGCCGCCGCCACGGCCTCCACCACCGCCACCGCCACCGTAGGAGCCGGGACCGGCGGATGACGTCTGACGGTAGTCTTTAGCCCCAAAGCCACCGGTGAACCTTTTGGAGCGGCCGCGGTTGTTGGACTTGTGCTGGTGATCAAAGGCCGTACTCTCCAGCCAGTTCGGGACCTCCTGCTTGGCCTCTTGCAGGATGTCCAGCAGGTCCTTGGTGATGTTGCTGTTCTTGTCGTTGAAGAACGACGTGGCCTGGCCCAGGTTGCCGACGCGTCCCGTACGTCCGATGCGGTGGACGTACTCCTCGATGTCGCTAGGCAGGTCATAGTTGATTACGTGCTTCACGTTGGAAATGTCCAGACCCCTGGCCGCCACGGCCGTGGCCACCAGGATGGGACAGCGTCCTGTGCGAAAGTGATGCAGAGCCTCCTCCCGGTCCTTCTGGGATCGGTCCCCATGGATGCTGGTGCATTCGTAGCCCTCATGGTACAGGAAATCCTCCAGCTGGTCCGCCTTGCTCTTGGTTTCCACAAACACCAACGTCAGAGAGTCTTTGGGCGTGGCGTTTAAAAGGTCCAGGAGGAAGGACCTCTTGTCGCCTTCCTCCACCCACTCCACCTTCTGGGTGATGTTTTCGGAAGTAGAGCCGACGCGCCCCACGGCCAGGAAAATGTAGTCCTCGAGGAAGTCACGCGCAAGGATCTGGATCTCCTTAGGGAAGGTGGCGCTGAACATCATGGTCTGGCGTTGGCCTTTAGGCGGCATTGTATCCTGCTCCACGATGCGTCGGATCTGCGGCTCAAAGCCCATGTCCAGCATCCTGTCAGCCTCGTCGAGCACCAGGTAGTGACAGTTCTCCAGGCCGATCTTGCCCCTCTCCATCATCTCCACCAGACGACCGGGCGTAGCCACCAACAAATGGCAGCCCTTCTCCAGTTCCCGGATCTGCGTCACAAAATCGGCGCCGCCGTACACCACGCGGGGCTGCACGCGGGAGCGATAGGAGAACTTCCTGGCCTCTTCGTGGATCTGCAGGGCCAGCTCTCTGGTGGGAGCAAGCACCAGTGAGAGGGGGTACTGCTTCCGCTGTCTGCCGAACCGGCCGTTCTCCTGGCGTCTCGCGGCGTCTCCGGGCCCCTCGGTGAAGATGTGACTCAGCACCGGCAGCAGGAAGGCGGCGGTCTTACCGGAGCCGGTCTGGGCACAAGCCATCAGGTCTCTCTTGTTCTTGATGATGGGGATGGCGTGTTTCTGCACCGGTGTGGGCCGAGTGTAGCGCGTCAGGTTGATGTTGCTCATGAGGATCTCCCCCATCTCCGCGTCCTGGAAACTCTCGATGTGCGGCGGGCAGTCGTTTCCGGTGGCGTCGACCGGGATGTCGTCGTATTTCTCAAAGTTGATCCCGGTGTTGCCCCCGGAGAACAGCTCGTGCTCCAGGCGCTCGTTGGGGGGAAGGGGTTTGGACCAAAGCTCCTCGTCTTCCCAGCCGCTGTTTCCTCCTCCTCCTCCACCGTTCCAGCCCCAGTGGTCATTCTTCCCTCTTTTGCTCGCTCCGCGGTCATTGGCGAATGCAGGCTTGTTGCCTCCCCTATCGTTTCGTCCCCCAAAGCCGTCCCTGGGAGGAGGTCCTCCCCCTCCTCCCCAGGCACCACCATCTCCAAAGCCTTTGCGGTCGTTGCGAGGGGCCGGTCCGCGACCTTCGAAGCCCCCGTTGGTGCGGCCGTCGTTTGAACGGCCGTTGTTGCCGTACCCTCCGTCCCACCCGGGCGAGTCGTGCTTGGAAGCTTCCTTGTTCCTCAGGTGGGGCGGAATGTAGCGCCTGTCCGTGACCGGTCCCGCGGCCAAGTTCGAGTCCGGGGGAGCAAGGTGTTGCTTATCGACCATGCTCATAACTTAAATGCACTCAATTAGACACAGATCTTCCTATTTATAGAATATGTAATAAGTACATGACTGATGTCATAGTCCTGACATCAAAAATTACTTACATCATATCACTTTTTTTCACTGCAGCCTTTTGGCTGACGGTAAAATGGTCAGATGGGTGGGCCGCGAACACTTCTTGAGATTTTCTCAAGTGGGCCCTGTCATGGATGACAGACATGACTGATTGTGTGTGTGTGTGTGTGTGTGTGTGTGTGTGTGTGTGTGTGTGTGTGTGTGTGTGTGTGTGTGTGTGTGTGTGTGTGTGTGTGTGTGTGTGTGTGTGTGTGTGTGTGTCCAGGGCTAATCTCTCGCAGACCGCTGTACTGATAAAGAGGAAGATTTCTTGTGCACACTGCCAGTAGGCAGTAGGCCAAGGAACTATACCTTCACCACAGATTTTGAGTGGTGCCAACCACTCCTATATCTGACTTTGTCTGTGTGTCCGGGTGTGTGTCCAATAAACAAACACTGATGACAACATCAATACGGGGCTCATCAAAGGCACCACTCTCTTCACACGGGGTGTGATTTTTGGGCGGTGCAACCGCCCCTATATGTGAGGTTTGGAATTTGCACCCCCCCACCAGTGTACCCCCCTAACCCTGCACCGTGATTGGCCACCATGACTCTATTCAGGACTGTGATCGGCTAGAATCACATGACACATGTGCAGGATCCTGCTCTATACCTGACTTTGTCCGTGTGCGTCAACGTTCTGATTGGTCAGGTGCGTCAACAAAGTGATTGGTCAAGCTTCACATGACACGTGGCTATAAACACATTATAAACATATATCGATGACAAAATATATCAAAGGCGCCGCTACCTTCACACAGGGTGTGTTTTTTTTTTTAAGTGAATCACTTCCATCACTGTGATGACCACAACAAGTCTGTCCCCCTTTCGTCATAGAAGGGACATAGAAGGGACACACGTCATGCGAAGCCCGGCCATTCAGATTTCAACCACCAGGGGTCTGGCAGTACCAGGTCTCCTGGTTCTAGTTTTAATAATCAAATAATCTAAATTGACACAAATGCGTTCCCAGGTCTTAATGGATTAAACTTGATTTTATGACCTTAGTAATCATTGTCATAAATACTTGCTATGCTTTCAGTCGAAGTACTGACCATCCATGGATATGCGTTTTTTTGTTGAATTAAGGTCCCGTTACTTTTTAAATTGATGATCACGTGGGCTAATGCTTCTAGGGATTCTACTGGCTCTACTGAGTGAAGACCCGCCCTCACTGGCCTTCCAGCCAATAGCATCCGTTTCCGGTTACGGACCCAATCTATAGTGAAAATAGCAGATCTGCAAGCTCACAACGCGTCGCTTCGCACCACGTTGAAAGCTTACAGATCTGCTATCTTTTACTACTTCTTAATATTTGATATTTTATTTTATTTTATAGGTCAGTGGTTCTCAAACATGTTCACGTCAAGGACCCCAAATTGTATTTTGCCACAGACCCCCATTTATAAAAAAAATGGTTGGGTCAGGATATAAAGACGAAACTGGCAGATATGGTCTGACCCGCTCAGTTGTGATTGGATTTCCCTGCAACCGAACTTGTGGGGCACCAATCAGGGCCCAGTATGCACATATGGGGCGGGTTTATCACCAAAGGCACTTTTTTTATTTGCCCCTCGGAAATGCAGGTTCCACAGAGATTCCAGACTAATATCTACGCAGTGATAGCTAGCCCCCATTTATGCCGCGAAGGTATGCTCCAGACATACTGACACGCAGAGATTTGGTGACTTATTTATATATAATAAACAAAAACATGATTTAAAAAATAAACTAGAAAATGTGCTCCTCGGAGCACAGGTCTCCGCCAGTACTGTTGCTGATTAATCCTGTCTTACCTCACTTCAAAAGATATAAATGATCTTTTGACGTGACACACCTATTTATAGGTCTCTATTTCATCATGCGTCTCGCTAGCCAATCAAAGCACACCCTTTCAACATATTGTCACGTGTCACGTGAAGCTTGACCAATGTTAGCTTGGTGGACACACGGAAGGACGAGAACGAAAAACATAGTCTCCTGGCGGAGACAAAAATATATATATTTTTTCTTCTTTAAACACTTAAATCCTATAGCCTACTTGGTCGACCGTAGTCGGTACAAAAACATCAACGCTTGAATGACCCGAGAGCCTCTCTAAGGTCTAACATTCACCAGGGTTGAGGGTTCGATTCCAGCACCACCACCACCACCACCCACCCTCTCGGTCAGAAGAACTTGACCCCCTTCACCTCCTCCATGGTGATGAGCTCCGCCTTGCCCTGCGCCTCCAGGGCCTGCAGCGCCCGCAGCAGCGTGCGCTCCTCCAGGCCGTGGAACTCCTGGCCCGCGGCGTGCTCGCCGTGGGCCAGGTCGTAGAGCGTGAACACGCAGTCCGCCAGGCCGTTCCTGCACACCCACTGGTGCAGCAGCTTGGCCCACTCGCCCGGGCGCCTCCACATCACCAGGCAGCGGGACTTGTTCTTGTCCAGCCACTCCAGGTTGCCCTTCCTCCGCAGCTCCTCCAGGACGACCCGCACGGCCTCCGTCGGGAGTTTCCGGTCGATCTTCTTGTTCCTGAACAGCGGGTTCTTCTCCTCCTGGACCACGTCCTCCTCCAGGAGGTCCAGGGTGTGGACCTTGTGGTGGCGGCAGTAGGACAGCACCAGAGAGCACCAGGCGACCAGCTGCTTGTGGCGGGTGTCTGCGTTGGGCTGGAGAGTGAAGAACGGCGGGAAGCTATACTGCCAGGGCCACTCGAAAGACATTACTGCTGTTGCTCCGACTGTTGTATCTCTTTCTCTCCCTCTCTCCCTATCACTCCTCCTCTCTGTCTCTCCTTCCCTCTCTCTCTCTCTCTCTCTCTCTCTCTCTCTCTCTCTCTCTCTCTCTCTCTCTCTCTCTCTCTCTCTCTCTCTCTCTCTCTCTCTCTCTCTCTCTCTCTCTCTCTCTCTCTCTCTCTTCCCACACGGTCAAGGCAGATGGTCACCCAGCCTAGAGGTTCAGGGGGAGTTCTTCGTTACTACCGTCGCAAAAACCAAAGTCCTGAGACAACTTGTTGTGATTTGGCTTTATTATGATAAAATGTACACACACCACCGTGTTTCTCAACGACAGGTCCGGGGACCACCGGGGGTCCTTATTGGGTCTGTAACTCTGAGAGCGTACAAATGGAGTCATTTGATGGTATCAGATTGGGGGTCTGTGGTCTAATGTATATAAAAACGTTGGTCTCCTTGAACTTAAACAACAGTTTAGCATCACTGAACTAAATAAACTATAACAGAACCTATCCTCAATGGTTAATCTAACAGACCCTGTAAAGCTCCAAATGGACCCCTGGTGGGCCCCAGGACCAGACGTTGAGGAAGCAGTGACTCACACGTTAAAGTACATGTGGAACAATGACAGAGGAATGAACACCTTTGAGGCACGGGGCACTAAACTAAACCTGTCAATCATAATAACGTATATGCCAACCTCGCCAGTGAATAATGTGATGTCATCAACATGATGTCATATTTACTTTCAAATACGGAGTTCCTCATGGCTCCACATTTGGGTTTGACTGGGTTTACTGCCTATACCGACTCGACTGTCTCCGCAATCAGTGTTGCCAGATTGTGCGAGAGAAATAAGCAACCGGGTCTAGGAAAACAAGCGCAAAAGACACGAGGCACTTTAGACTATTATGCATCGGCTAGTTGAAAATAGCAGATCTACAAGCTCAAGCGTTGTGAGAATATTCTGAATATTTTTACATTCTAACAGCACAAATTCTCCCTGTGGCACAAAACATTTTCATGAACATATTTGAGAGCCACTGGTTTAACTAATAATTAAATATTTAACTAATAATTAAACATTCTGCAAGCTAACCTAAATAAGCAACTACACTTTAGAAACAAGGCCAACAAACCGCAACATGCAACCGACCAATATGTACGAGCAATTTGACAGAAAAAAGAAGCCCAAAGTCACTTATAATAAGCCGACATGGCAATACTGGCCACAGTGCGGTGTTAAGGATATCAGAATAAGTTATCATGTTAGAACTCTTATTTCTGTATCAGTGTGGCCAGTTTGCAGTTGAGAGTATGAGCTCGGGGTCTATAGTGACCTGTGACATGGCCTTAGGTGTCACGGTTTGAGTCAGGGCAGATTGTAGGACCCAAGTGCAGGATAAGGCAGAGGTTGAATAGGTTAGTTCAAAGGTAGGAATTACAAATTATAAGAGCTGAACTCAAGATAGGATCACACATAACAGTTCAACAATGAACTAGCAACCAGAGCCATAAAGAGAGCTATGACACTAGCGTTGACTCCCATGGTAAGAATGGAATGCGGAAGTACTCTGTCTATCTCAATGAGATAGTTCCAATGTTTGGAACTATAGCCCATAGAGGCCCGCTGTGCGGCGAGATCAAAGCGTGACGTTACTCTATCTTCTACACTTTGCTAGCGACCAACCATTGGGCACAGGGAGGTATAAATTCACAAGGACTAACTAGACACAGCTGAACACAGCTGGACAATCAACACTGGGATAGGCTGGGAGACTAAGAGGACGCAGGAGGAGAACATGACCAATCACACGGGAGGTGAGACAAGACAGGCAATAGTAACAGGAAACAGTACTACACAATAAATGTACACAAAAGTAGGGCAACACAGGGTAACAAAACACAAGACTAGATACAGAACAGAACAAAGGCAAATATTGTACTTTTACTCCACTACAATTATTTTAAAGCTTTAGTTACTAGTTACTTTGCAGATATAAATTATTACATTATAAAACATACATTAACCACTTTGGCCTTATTTTATACATAGGCTATTTGAAAATAGCCGATCTACAAGCTCACAACGCGTCACATTGCGACGCGTTGTGAGCTTGAAGATCTGCTATTTTCAAACGTTTTAGTACTTTTACTACTTTAAGTATATTTTGATATCAATACTTTTGTACTTTTACTCAAGTAAATTTTGAATTCCGGACTTGTACTTTTAACAGAGTACTTCTACATTGCAGTAAGGATACTTTTACTTAAGTAAAACATTTGAGAACTTTTTCCACCACTGCAGATAGGTTAGGTACACAAATAGAATGAAGACATACTGCGTGTCACATGGGATGTCAGCTGTAGTCAGAGGTGGAAAAGGTACTCCCATTTTGACTTAAGTAAAAGTATCAATACTGCAAGATATAAATACTTTTTTACAAGTACTATTCGTGCACTAATACTAGTATACTAGTATTAATTCATTTCAATATACTAATACTAGTATTAGTATATTGAAAGGTATTGTCAGGTACATTTTCAGGTAGGTGACAACATTTTCAGCCAATCGGAATACCCACTTATCAGCTTCATGTTTATAGTGTTCCAGTTCCAATTGTCTATCCACTCTATCCTGATTGGATTACACTAACACTGGTATCCTGACCTGAAAATGCATTTTCTGTTCTATAAAGAGCTGGAGAGACATGGAGACTCCTGTTACTGAACAAACACTGTATAGCAATGAGTACTATCAGCATATAGAGCTATTTAACACTTATTTTGACCATCGAAAATCACTTACCCTACCTTTGAGTGCATATGTTTTTTGATTTCACATTCTGATTTGCGATAGAATGTGAAGAAACTGTTTGAAATTCATATGAATTATACAAGGGAAATGGTCATATTTATTGAATAATAATTTGTCACCCAAATATGATCCAGAAGTAAGTTGACTCTATACAGTTTGTATAATTTACTCACTATTTGCATATAAGTGAGTTCAGTAGCCCTACACACCATGTATGTTATCAATTCATTTGATTTGCCTTCAGGGTTAATGGGTAACATTTTTATAGGTTTACATATATGGGGAATACAATGATCAGTTTTGAAAAGGCCTTGGAATATGTATTACACAAATGTTTGGTTTTATTTATTTAACTACTCACAGCAACTGCAGACACCATTATTATATGTGTACTCAAGAGTTAAATTAATACTGAGGATTTTACAGTGTAGATTAGGGGTCCCAGAGATTTAAAAAAAGAAGACAAATAATATGATCTAATGCATATGAAACTCTGAGAGCGCACATATTGAACCAAAGCGACATTCTCAGAGTTAAAGGCACATAGGGGTCAGCTTGGAGCCCTGATGGTCCTCAGACCAAACATCGAGAACCAGTGGCCTAATGTAAATCAAACTGGGGGTCCTTGGAATTTAAAAAGGTTACAAATCCGAGGTTTTGAGGCATGACCCTATATTGTCACCTTGACCGTGTGACAAAGATACTGAGTGAACAGGTGTCACAAGAGACCACTACACCTCCATACTCCACCTCGTCCTCCTCATTTCTCTGTTTTCTCACTCCTTCCTCTCCTCTTTCCTCCTGCAGTCTCTCCCCGTCCTCCCTCTCTTCCTTCGTCGTCACCTCCTCTTCCTCGAGGGGTCTCTTTGGCTCCACTAGTTCTAGATCTTCTCCGGTGACTGTGAAGTCCCCTCCACAGCGACAGGTGTGTTGGTAGACCGAGTCCTCTTCGTCCCAGACCATGTCCTCCACAGAGACGGTAGAATCCACTGGTCCGTGTTGTCGCAGCTCCTCGGCTCTCCTCAGGAGGTCATATTTTGCCCTGGCGCAGTGGTCCCTGAGGACCTGCCAGGCTGCATGTGCTTCTAGAAACGTCCCCAGGCCAGACTTTGCTTCTGAAGAACCCGCAGCAGCACTCAGACGGTCTGGATGGTACAGTAAGGCCATTTGCTGATAGTTGTGTTTTAGTTGCTGTAGGGAGTCAGACGGGCTGGATCCTAAGACGCCATACAGGTCTGTTTCTGAAGATCCACCTGACATAGCCGAGCGAAAAGGTCTGTTGAAACTGTCGTTATAACCATCAAGGTTTACAAGCAGGGGACAGTAGTTAGTTAACAAGATGGGGTCTAATAATGGCGTAACCCAAATATGGATATGGCATATCGGTGTGGAATGTTCTGCATCAACGTTTCTGTGTTTACATAATTCAATTTGTAGCAAGGCGTGTTGTATTTGCAAAACAAGCTCTTTCAGCGCAATGCAATAATTTATATATACATCGAGGGCAAGCATGCGTGCGCGTTTCCCTGTTATGCCCATATATGAAGAGCCCTTAAGTCTCACCAAAACGATTGGTTGAAACATGTATTATACCATATTTGGAGATCAGACTGGGCAAGTGTTTCACTTGCCCACATAGGAGTTCACTGAACTCTCCCAAGTTGGTGCGTTATCAATATGATGTCATAATACAGACGTCACAGACTGACCTCCAAGTATGCTTTTTGTAGCGTGTGTTTTTCATGTGTTTTTCTGGTTCAAATCTGCTGTCGAGCCAATCAAACAAAGCTATGGGAAACTGAACTGGAGCAGGGAAACGGGTATGCCACACCTTTTGAAAATCAGGGACTACAAGTATGTATGCACAGAGCCTATTCCTCTGCTAAACGTTGGTGGTGGTTCATGTGGGTAAGACCTTACACGTCTGTCAATCTTGATGGTGTTCAGATGGAGCATTTGTTCAGTCTCAAGAGTAATTTAACGCTGAGGATTTTTACAGCATGGACACAAATATGGTATCAAATGATAAAATGTAGGTCCTTTTAAAGATCCCTGAAGGGAAATTGAGGTGTTACAGCAGCATCATTTGACAAAATAGATAAATAATCTACCCACCAGACACATTATACAGAAGTCTGATGGCAGTTGGCATGAAAGAGAGTCTGTACCGCTCTGTGTGAATGTTTGGGGGGAAATTGAGCATTTGGCTGTTGTGTTTCTGTTTGTCTGGTAGAGTATGTATTTATTTATTTTTGTCACTGTTTGAACAGAACAGTTTCAGTGACAGGGACGTCACATGTCCAGAAGCAGCACGCGCGGGTCTTCTACCACGGCTTTGATCTTGCGAAGGAAAGTAACCGCTTCTCTGCCATCGACGAGTCGGTGGTCGTAGGTCAACGCCACGTACATCATGGGACGGACTTCGACCTTGCCGTTGACGGCCACGGGCCTGTCGAAGATGCCGTGCATGCCCAGGATGGCAGACTGCGGCGGGTTGATGATGGGCGTCCCCAACAAGGACCCGAAAACTCCGCCGTTGCTGACGGTGAACGTGCCGCCGTCCATGTCCTCGATGGCCAGCTGGTTTTGGCGAGCTCTTTCTCCCAGATCATTAAGGGTCTTCTCGATGTCGACAAAGTTCATGGTCTCCACATTGCGGATCACAGGTACGACAAGACCCTTTGGAGTCGCCACGGCCACGCTAATGTCTACATAATCCCTGTACACGATATCTTTGGTCGCATCGTCAATAACGGCGTTGACGACCGGCTGGTCGGTCAGGGCGTGTGCCGCAGCCTTCACAAACGCCGACACGAAGCCCAGCTTGACGCCGTGTTTCTTCAGGAAGGCGTCCTTGTGGACACTCCTCATTTCCTGAACGTTGCTCATGTTGATCTCGTTGAAGGTTGTCAGCATGGCACAGGTGTTCTGAGCCTCCTTCAGCCTCTGGGCGATTCTCAGCCTCATGCGGCTCATCTTCACCCTGCTCTCTGTTCTGGCTCCTGCTGGTGAAGTAGGTGATGCAGCAGTAATGGGCTCGATAGCAGGAACAGGTTTGGCTTGTTGGGCAGCTCCTGCTGGCATGGCAGCGGGGCTAGGAGTAGGTGGGGAAGGAGGGCCTGGGGCTTCAGCAGCTGGGGAAGGGGCACGCTTGGCTGCTCCCGCTGCTCCTTTCCGGAGTTTGAAGAGGGGCATTCCTGCCTCTACCGTCGCTCCATCGGCCACAAAGAGGTCTTCAAGGACGCCATCCGCAGGTGAGGGTACTTGCATCGTGGCCTTTTCGGTCTCAATTTCACACACCACTTCATCTTCAGCCAATGAATCACCCACAGATTTCTCCCACCTTACATCGCCCTCTCTGATAGACTCCGGAAATGCTGGGGCTTTGACGACGATTACTTCACTCCGGTGAACAGCTGATGTTTTGAAGCATCTGGTGGGGAAGACATTAGCCGAAGACAGGGGCGGACGTAACCTGTTAGCCAATGAGAGGGGTGGACACAACTTTGCATTCCTGTAAACCACCCAGTTGAAGGTAGAGAGACCTGATGCACTCCGTCGAGTCAACTGGTAATTTCCCTGCCGCACCACTGATAGAGAGGGAGCGAGTGTACGATAAAGACATAGAGAGCGTGATAACATGACTGCCGTTGCTGTCGGGGCGTGGCAGCGACCAACTCCAAAGTATACTGAGACAAATAATGTGTGTGTGTATGTATCTCTCTTTTATGCCTATATATGGGCAATCTCCCCAAGCTGATTGGTTGAAGCACTCGCCCATATATGGAGATCCCTGATCTTTCTCAAGTTGGTATGTAAAATCAATATGACGTCATAGTGCTGATGTCATGACTGTCCTCCAGATACTCTGACGTCATATAACATTAGTATCCATGACAACGGGTACTGTGCTAGTGTTAATAAAGGTGAATATGATCTATTTTTTTATAATTTATGATGGTCGTACATAGCATACAGAGCTTGTGCTTAGTCTATTTACTTCTAACTCTATAACTGAATATGTCAGGGTTTAGCCGTTTATTTCAGACAGCCATGCAAACGAAATGCCTCACGACCAACGTAACGACGGGGTTTCACGTGAAAAACATTTTACGCGGGTTTCCAGCATGTGGATATGCGATGAAAGTCGCGTCCAAAGATAAAAAGGGCTCAGGCATGATGGCCAAAGGAGAGCGGAGAGGCCCAGAGGTGTGCACAGACCCCGGGAGGCTTGCGTCGTACGCTGTGGGAGTAAACATCTTTAAGCAGGAAGAAGACCCTGAGTTGAAGCCCCCCGGGGATTACCCCGAGTGGCTTTTCCAAGTGGACCTGGGTTCTCCTAAGAAACGGCAGAAATTGGAGCAAGACGACCGGACGTACTGGAAGGTTCTGAGGAAGGTTCTGAGGAAGGAGAATATGTGGCGATTAAACAGATTACATAAAGGAATCAACCTGTGGGTCGGGACCCCAGGGGTGTCCCTACATGATATTTGGGGGGTCCCCAGATGACATTAAAGTGGCAATTTAAGGACATTTTTAATAAAAAAAAAAAAGATTTGAAATGAAACTAGAAAAAGTGTTCCTCGGAGCACAGGTCTCCGCCAGGTCAGGTAGGTTATTGTGGCCTCCTGGTGGCGCTATAATAGGCCAATGTGAAAAGGGTGCCATTTCTTTTTAGGTCTTGCATGGCAATAAAACACTGCATTCATGATTTGATGCATTTTGTTCAAAAGATGTATTTTGCTAAATTAACCTGCTGGTGGCGCTATAACAGGCCAATGTTAAAAGGGTGGCATTTTGTCCTCAACAGTGTGAATGTGCGTGCAAAGTTTGACCGCAATCGGACGCTGCGTTCATGACTTGCGGCATTTTGTTGAAAACAAGCCACTACTGCAAACTTTAGATGTGAATCTTAGGCAATCAGGATGGAATATGATAAATGAAACAGATCCGGCTTGATCATATGACTATAGAGATCATGAAATTCGGATAAAATCGGAAGGAGTAATATAAAGAAATATGTTTCACATAAGTCGGCCTCCTGGTGGCGCTATAAAAGGCAGATGTGAAAAATGCAGGGCAAAGTTTTTTCCTTGACCTCTAGGGTGTGCGCTTACAGAGTTTTACACAGATCGGTGCAGTTATCGGTAAAAACACAAATGGGCCTGTTATAGCGCCACCATGAGGCTGATTTGAACATTTTCAAGTGGCATTTCTTCCTCGGCCTAATGGGAATGTGCGTGCAAAATGTCATGGAAATTGCATGCTGTGTTCATGTTTTGAGGCATTTTGTTCAAAAACGGAGCACTCCTACAAACTTTGGAAGCCATTTTTAGCCAATCAAGATGGAATATGAAAAATCTAACAGATCAGTCTTGATCACCTGACTATAGAGATCATGTGTACCAATTTGGATCAAATCTGAAGGCTTAATATAAAAAAATATGTTTTACATAAGACGGCCTCCTGGTGGCACTATAAAAGGCAAATGTGAAAAATGCAGGGCAAAGGTTTTTCCTTGGCCTCTAGAGAGTGTGCATACAAAGTTTTACACAGATCGGGACAGTTATAGGTAAAAACACGAATTGGCCTGTTATAGCGCCACCATTAGGCTGATTTGAACATTTTCAAATGGCATTTCTTCCTCTGCCTAATGGGAATGTGTGTGCAGAATTTCACAGAAATTGCATGCTGTGTTCATGATTTGAGGCATTGTGTTCGAAACAGAGTACTCCTGCAAACTTTGGAAGCCAATTTTTGCCAATCAGGATGGAATATGAAAAATCTGAAATGAGCCGTTTCTTTTAATGACTATAGAGATACTGTGTACCGATTTGCAGGAGTTTTGGCCAAAATCTGTAGGAGTATTGTCCAAAAATGTGTTTTACACAAATCGGCCTCCTGGTGGCGCTATAAAAGGCCCATGTGAAAAATTTGGGGCAGACGTTCTGCTCTGTCATCCAGGGAGTGTGTGTGCACAGTTTCGCTGCAAGCAAGCCAACGGTGCCGGAGATTAGCTGTACAGACAAGACAGCATGACACACGGACGGACGGACGGACAGGGGGTAAAACATACTCTCTCGCCATGCCTTTCGGCCTGGTGGAGACAATAAAAAAAGTGAAAATGAATGTCATGGAACCTTTAACCACTTTAGCCCTATTTTACATAGGCTATTTGAAAATAGCAGATCTAAAGCTCATTTTTTGAGCTTGTAGATCTGCTCAAAAATGGTACTTTGAGTACATGTTGACGCCAACACTTTTGTACTTTTAATCTAGTAAAGTATTCTATATTGCAGACAGTATTAATTGGTACTTTTACTTAAGTAAAGAATTTGAGTACTTTTTCCCACCACTGGGTTTTTAGCATTGGGTCTTCAACGGGGTGTCCGGGACCCCTAGGGGGGACCACCAGACTGAGTCATTCTCACCCTGCCTGAACCATCCATCATGTGCCAACCTCTAGATGATGTGCTGTAGCAGCCATTCATGAATAATTAGTGGGTGCAGCTGTTGTTTTGCAGCAGGTTGAGGAGGATTAGCAGGCAATAAGCCTGCACTGTGTGATACCTGTATGGCACCAGGACATTAACCCATTGAGACCAGTAAGGGAACGCATCCGTGGTCATTTTAAGATTTCTTTGGCTATTCAAACAAGACCAGGAGACCTGGTTCTGCCAGACCCAGAATAAGTACTTTACAAGATCAGAGCACTACTTCACGGCTAAGCCGGACTTCAAATGACGTGTCAGCCTGTGTCCCTTTTCAGAGGTCCCTTCTATGCCCATGTATGGACGAAAGGGGGACAGACTTTTATGGCTGAGGCCTGAGGGAAAATGGGACATGCCCATGTATGGACGAAAGAGGGACAAAGCCTCATGTAGGCCGACCCTTTGGGTCTGGCAAAAAATAGCAGATATACAAGCTCACAGCGCAGCACCAAGTGCCGCGCTATGAGCTTGTAGATCTGCTACTTTTTTGAGAAAAATCGTGAAAATGTGTGGTATATATATATATATATATATATATATATATATATATATATATATATATATATATATATATAAATAAAAATACATTATTTTACTCAAATCTTTGCTTCTGGGGGTCCCTGGAACAACATATTTTCAGATCGGGGTCCGTGGCTAAATACATATCATTTTGGGGGTCCTTGACATGAAAAAAGTTTGAGAAAAACTGATATACATATATTCAAAGATTTTCCCAATTTTTCAAGATTTTTCCAAAACAACTTGTAGAGTGCCACGCTATGAGCTTGTATATCTGCTATTTTTGAATAGCCTAAGAAATCAAAAAATGACACACAGATGCGTTCCCGGTCTTAATGGGTTAATATAGCCAGGGAATTAATGAGACACGATGAAAGAATGATAAAGAACGGCTCTTAATTACAGGAATCATAATATCCTCTAGTGATGAGCATGATTCTGGCAAAGTATGGATGGATCATGAAAATGAATGAATCCCCCACCTGCTACATGTTACCATCACTCCAGATGACTTAAATGACGGAGAGCAACATTTGGTAGAACTAGACTTTAACGTCATCATTGAGATTTGATCATAAAAAATAATGCATCCACTGAAATTAAATGCATCCTCTGAAATAAACCAACACTAATTATAAAGTGAGTGAGAATGCAGCCAGTCTGAACCTGACATGCTAGCATGAACAAGGCAAGCAAGACGCAGGAAACCAATATATTTATATCGAATAATCGAGACAATTTCATGATACGATACAATTAACAATATATTGGGCAATATTATGCCCATAATATATGGAGGTCCTCGAGCTCTCCCCGCACTTGGTCGAAACACTTGCCCATACATGGACATCCCCGAGATCCTGTCAAGCTGGTGTGTCATCGATATGATGTCATAGCTGTGAGGTCATGACATACATACTGTGGTACCCCGCTGACAACACATATTGCGCGGCTTATCTAGCGGTTTGAACCACGCGAAGAGTGAAATTACGGCGCAGAAGAATATTACGATATAAAACCTCCATAAAAGGTCAGTAAACATGGCGGCTGGTGCAGCCGGGTTCCAGCGATGGGTTCAGGCACTGACCAGAGGGAGGAGAGGACCTGAAATTCCAGCCCTCGTGTCGGGCAGCCGAGCAGCCTCCTCCTTCTCCTCCTCCGGCCGTTCCAAGGACATGCTTCCCGGGCCGTACCCCAACACCCCCGAGGAGAGAGCCGCCGCGGCCAAGAAGTACAACATGACCGCCGAGGACTACCGACCTCATCCCGACAACGGCGAGGGCTACGGCGACTACCCGAAGCTCCCGGACCGATCGCAGCACGAGCGAGACCCCTGGTACGCCTGGGACCACCCGGACCTGCGGAGGAACTGGGGGGAGCCCATGCACTGGGACTTCGACATGTACACCAGGAACCGCGTGGACACGTCCCCCAGCCCCGTCCCGTGGCACACCATGTGCAGATATCTGCTGGGCTTCGTGGGCTTCATGGCGCTCATGTTCTACCTGGGGGAGAGGTTCCCGGCGTACCAGGCCGTGGCGCCCAAGCAGTACCCGTACAACGACCTGTATCTGGAGAGAGGAGGAGAGCCCGACAAACAGCCTGGTGAGGAAGTCAGACATTATGAAATATAATCATGTTTGTTGGAAGGGGAAAAAAGCTGTGCAGTTTCACTAGGAATACGGTGACCGGACATCCCGGTTGTCCCAGTTTCAAGCTGGGTTTCCCCTGAGTCGTGACAAATATCTGTTAAATACAACAAAAATCACACCTGTGTGAAGGTAGCGGCGCCTTTGATACATTTTGTCATAGATATGTGTTTCTGACCAATCAGAACCTTGACGGGCCTGACCAATCAGAACCTCGACGGGCCTGACCAATCAGAACCTTGGCGGGCCTGACCAATCAGAACGTTGACGGACCTGACCAATCAGAACCTTGGCGAGCCTGACCAATCAGAACGTTGACGCAAAAGCCAGGTATAGAGGGCTAATATCCGCTCTAATCCTAAAGGTATAGAGCGGCTAGCACCGCTAAAAACAAGGGAACCAGGAGACCTGGTACTGCCAGACCCCTAGTGGTTGAAATCTGAATGACCGGGCTTTGCATGACGTGTGTCCCTTCTATGTCCCTATATGACGAAAGGGGGACAGACTTTTTTTGGCTGGGGCCGGGGGACAAAGTGACCATGCCCATGTATGGAGAAAACAGATACAAAGCCTCATATGTAAGCCCGACCCCTTGGGTCTGGCAAAAAATCAGATTTTCAACAATGACTTTTAAATTGTCCCAGTTTTCACCACAATTAAAATAACTAGGTACCTATGTTATACCCATTGTCAGAGTACCCGTTGTAACCAAGCCCCAGGACTGCAAGGATTATTATAGTTAAATGATATAGTTAATTATAATCTTGTTTTTGTGTGCCAGGGACCCCCAGCTGAGAGGATTTTTGTTAATAACATTTTCAATATATTTCAATAATCTTCAAAAATAGCAGATGTACAAGCTTGCAGCGTGCTGTGAGCTTGTAGTTCTGTTATTTTTGAATAGACAATGTATACAAGGACAAAGGCTCTTCAATATGGGAAAAATGTAAGTTGGGTCGATTGGACAATGCATTCATGGTTTGCATTATTTTTCTCCTGCAAACTTTGGAAGGCAACTATAGCCAATCGGTAATAGAACAGTGGTTCTCAATTGTTTTAATTTCAAGGACCCACCTTAACTCTGACAGTGTATATAATGGGTCCATTTGGTTCCAATTGTATACTGTCAGAGTTACAGACTTGTAAGGGTCAATTCAGAACCCCCTCAAGGAACCTTGAGAGTCCCGGGACCCCACTTTGAGAACCACTGGTATATGTCAAGACTGTATAATGCATGTTTATCTCATGACTCCAGAGACAAGCGATTTGTTTGGGTTTTGGACTAAGTATGCAGTAGTAGAAAAACACCTAAGACAATCTAGATAGGCGGAAATAGGCGTGGCTTATATAGGAAGTTGCGGCCTGGTCCAAAGAATCCAGGAAAAAAAAAGAATATTGTAAAACCTATGGTTCAAGGTCATAGGCCAAAACGTGAAGCGGGCGGGTATAGTGCCATCATGAAGCCTATTGAAAACATGCCTATTGCCTTTTGGCTGCGCTGGCTACGAGGTTTGCAAGGCACGTACACTCCGGGACTCACATACAGACAGACAGACAGACAAACAGACAGACAGGGGCAAAAACCATCTCTGACCGAGTCAAATGGGAACAAGATGAAAGCAGGGATAAACCAATATACATCCAAAAAGGCATGTTTGACTTGGTTCATTTGATTGTCGTTAGAAATCATAGCCTGTAAAACATACTACACAGTTGAGTGAACCAAGCACAACTCTCGTTTCTCGTGTTTGTCTTTACTAAGAAGGAGATAACGGGACAATCAACAAACTATACTGTAAAAACTGGTCAAACATTGGCCAAATTGTCAAATAATATAAGAGGCAACATTTTTGACAATAGCCGATTGTGAGCTTGTAGATCTGCTATTTTCACAATATATATCTATGGAACCGAGTCAAACTAAATGTAATGCCTCAACTTTTACAATTCTAAGTGCTTGTTAGGGTGAGGGGGTCCCCACCAGTTCAAATATGATTATGTTGGGGGAGGGGGTCACAGCCTGAAAAGGTTGAGAACCACTGCTTCAAATGACTGACCGTTAGGAACCAATATGGACACCTCCTGGGTCTGTAACTGTACCCTTTGGTTCCCTTTGTACACTGTCGGATTTAAATTGACACCGCAGATTGGGGTCCCGGAGATTTAAAAAAGAATTGCATCAAATGGGCGTCCGTTTGCCTAATGAATATCAGTGGTGTATCATTTACATAACAAAAAAAAACGTATTGATTGAGAATCAATCAATACGTGTTATTCTTTAGCGCTTCGAACCGCCGCGTCAAGTCGTCAAAGTCGATGTCATCGGAGGAGGAGTTGGTGCTGACGCTGTCCGTGCTGCCAAAGGAGGACATGCCCGCGGGGAGCGTGTCTGGAACGGAGGGCAGCTCGGGCAGACCGTCAACGTCATAGATCTGAGCCGAGGGGCCGGTGGTCCCCATCGCGGACTCGTGTGTAGGGGGACAGCTGGGCAACTGAGAGGGCAGGCCACCTCCTCCTCCTCCTCGCGCAGGGTGCTGGAAGTTGTTCATGTTGTCGAAGGTCCCAACAGCCTCTGCTGCTCCTCTGGGAGCAGGGTAGTTGAATGCTGTTGGCATCGGCATCAGCATGGCAGCATGAGTGGTGAAACCTCCACCTCCTCCTCCTCCCCTCTTGTCAGTAGTGCCCACGTCGATGAGGTCCTTCACCTCACAGGTACAAACCTGAGGCAGCGTGCCGAGGTCTGATTCGTCCGGCTTGTATGGCACGTTGTAGTTCTTGCCGATCTCGACCAGGTAGTTCTCCACCAGGACCCTGGGGGGGGCCTCCACGCTCAGCTTGTGCATCAGCCTGTCGTTGACGGCGCCGAGCTGGTTCGTCCGGCACAGGCGGCCGAACTCCCTGCCGTATTTGGCGCACAGCTGGTCGGACACGATCTTGAGCTCCGACACCTCCGACTGCAGGCGGGGGGCGGCCCAGATGAGGGTGGACACGGCCTCCTGCAGGCCCGGGTCCAGCTCCTTCATGGACTGGACGAGGCCGAAGCGCGCCAGCAGCAGGTCGCAGAACAGCTCAAGGATCTCCATGGCCTCCACCAGGTAGTCCTCTCGGATGATGTGCTCGACGCGAATCCGTGCGCGCTCGTCCTTCCCCGACGTCAGGTAATCCGCGATGTCTTTTCTGGCCTTCTGAGCGAGCTCCGTCTTCTTCTTCTCCAGGAGTTTGAGTCGGTTGATGACCAGTCGCAGGTTGACCCGGAGTCTCTCTGCCCGGAAGTCACCTCCCATGATGCTCAAATACGTTTTGCCTGTGTGGATTAAGAGGCCAGTAGAGGCCGTTAGGAAAGAGGGTGTGAGTGTTGATTTCTCAAAGTTGGAGGTTGATTATGCTATTTAAACTACTTGACTAATGAATTGGAACTAACCAATGATGTCTTCTACCCGTAGGAACGGTTATCATGTGACTGCCAGCAGGACATGTGTTAGTGGTTTGTCTCTGGATTGGCCTCTAATATGCTTGCTCTTTTAGGCGGGGAGGGATAGTGAAGGCTTGATCGCTCTACATAAGGTTTTATGGAATCATTAAGTATCTCTCAGGATACCGCCCCTCACTGTGTGGTCTTCCTTTAATCTGAGCTGTCCTCAATGCTTTCATCATCCACTATGAGGTCACCTATGGTCAAATAAGGAGTTCTATGTCAGACGGTGTTCATCTTCGGCAGTCTAAGTGCAGCCAGAGGGCCAGGCAAGACCCTCAGTCTCCTTTGGCTTTTTGGTACACTTGATATGCATTATTAGAGTCTAATGCATATCAAGTGATTAGACCATGAACCCCCATTTAAAATGATTGTTACCTCTGGGACCCCGATCTACACCGTGACATCCTCAGCGTTGCTTTAACTCGGAGTGTGTACAAATGGAATCAAATGGACCTGCGAGGGCGATTGGGCATGACTGTGCTTCGCGCTTGCTAGTCGATACTGAAATTATAGTAGTAGCCTAACAGTTATGTTTGTTGTAAGCCAAATTAGACCTTACAGGGGAACTACCTGTTGTACATGTCTGTATGTCTTTTACGCCCATATAAACATCTCTATCTGTCAGTCCTTGTCCCCGTTATGGCCATATATGGAGATCCTTGATTTCATCAGTATACCGACATATTGGTCGTATGGCGGTTTCTGGACAACCGGATCTCCAGATATGCCTATATATGGGATTGGCGGTTCAGGACAAGCGCCAGCCCAACCGAACGGCTGGAACGTTTTAGAGGTGCACGAAGGCCAGATAAGGATAAGGGTAATTACTTTTAACAGGTCGTTCATGAAAGTCCTTGCGGTCTTGTTTCCAATGAGAACCTGTGAGCAATTAGGGGTTAAGAGTCTTGCTCAGGGACAAATCTCATTTCATCGACACATATGCTGGCCTGGCCTGGAATCGAACCTGGAGTACCAGGGCCTCTGGCTCCCTAGGCGGGCTCACTCACCACTCAGCTATGGCCGCCCCCTCACACTGACAAGCGCGCGCGCGCACGCGCACACACACACACATCAACACACATAGATTTGATTCATGATTAGATTACATATATTGACATTGACTTCCATTATAAAAATTAAAATGATTAAATATTTCAAAAAGTATTAGAACATATATGTTGAATACTGAGTTAGCTTACAGGCAGTGTGCACAAGACATCTGACGTGGATAGGTTTGGTTTGCAAAGGTTAGCGAAGGACGGACGGACAGACAGACATTTGGAAATGCACACTCCACCGATGTATGTAATACCTGTTGTACCCCTCTGTCCATCAAGTGGTCCAGGGACCCCTTGGGGTCCAAATGGAACCCTAGCGGGTGTGTAACTCTTGAGAGTGTATACATGGATTTGGTTCCATTTGTAAACTCTGAGTTAAATTAACACAACATGCCATCAAAGAGGGTCTGTGGTGGAAATGAAAAAAAAGCTTGGGAATCACTGAGATAGGTACCCGTCTCGTGTCCTCCTAATGTTATCTCTTAGCACGCCGTGGGTCTCTATTAGTGTTAATGGTAACGCTGGTTGCGCCAGGGGGTCCAGTAGCATTCACCGGCGGTGCTGCGTTGCGACCGCCCGGTCGCCCAACACCCCCAAAGGTGGAATCGCGAGGCGGGTTGTTGGCGAATGATTGCAAGGTACCTGGCGGGGCGTTGTTAGTGCCTGAATTATTCTGATGAGGTGGATGGTGGTTTCCTCCCCCTCTCTGGTTCCGATCCTGCTTACCGGACTTGTTCTGATGCAGCTGATTATCCTTCTCCAAAAGCTCTGGGTTCGGCTCGCTGAAGTTCGGCACCTCAGAGAACACCATGCAGAACTCCCCGATCTTATGCAGCTCCCCCTCTTTTCCCGAGTACAGGGTGAGACATCCCCGGTATGCCTGGGTGTAGCCCCTGTCCAGCCGCACAATGTCCCCCGGCTGGATGAGAGTGCCCATCTCGTCCCACACCGAGATGGCGATGCTGCCGCTCTTGTCGGCCACCTTGAAGGAGCGCACCGTGTTGCCATCCTTGGTCTTGGACTCTCGCTCGATATCCAGCACAATGAAGACGATGTTCAGCTTCTTCTGTCCAGGCTTCACGTCCTTGATTAGCACCATAGAGGCCATAGGGGCCTGGTTTATGGGGTTTAAGTCTTGTGAGTGTTGATTTCTCAAAGGTGGAGGTTGATTATGCTATTTAAACTACTTGACTAATGAATTGGAACTAACCAATAAGGTTTTATGGAATCAATAAGTATCTCTCAGGATACCGCCCCTCAATGTGTGGTCTTCCTTTAATATGAGCTGTCCTCAATGCTTTCATCATCCACTATGACGTCACCTATGGTCAAATAAGGGGTTCTATGTCAGATGTCGGTATTCATCCTCGGCAGTCTAAGTGCAGCCAGAGGGCCAGGCAAGACCTTCAGTCTCCTTTGGCTTTTTGGTACACTTGATATGCATTAGAGTCTAATGCATATCAAGTGATTAGACCATGAACCAACCCCCATTTAAAACAAGGGAACCAGGAGACCTGGTACTGCCAGACCCATAGTGGTTGAAATCTGAATGGCCGGACTTCGCATGACGTGTGTGCAGAGGAAAAGAGGGACACACCGACCGACCGACCGACCGACCGACAAAGCCTCATGTGGGCCGACCCCCTGGGTCTGGCAATGATTGTTACCTCAGGGACCCCGATCTACACAGTGACATCCTCAGCGCTGCTTTAACTCGGAGTGTGTACACATGGAATCAAATTATAGTAGCTAGCCTAACAGATATGTTTTTTGTAAGCCAAATTAGACGTTACAGGGGAACTACCTGTTGTACATGTCTGTCTGTCTTTTACGCCCATAAATGGACATCTCTATCTGTCAGTCCTTGTCCCTGTTATGCCCATATATGGAGATCCTTGATTTCATCAGTATACAGACATATTGGTCGTATGGCGGTTTCTGGACAACCGGATCTCCAGATATACCTATATATGGGATCGGCGGTTCAGGACAAGCGCCAGCCCAACCGACTTCCCACCGGGCACCACACTCCCACTGCCCACGTGCCGAGTTTGAAGCTGGACCGTTTGTGGTGCGCGGAGGCCAGATACGCACACTGACAAGCGCGCACACACACACACACACACACACACACACACACACACACACACACACACACACACACACACACACACACACACACACACACACACACACACACACACACACAAAGAGTTTTGATTCATGATTAGATTACATATATTGACATTGGCTTCCATTATAAAATCCAAAAACTATTAGAACATTAATGTGGAATACTGAGTTAGCTTACAGGCAGTGTGCACAAGACATCCTGACGGGTTTGGTTTGCAAGGTTAGCGAAGGACGGACGGACGGACAGACATTTGGAAATGCACACTCCACCGATGTGTGTAATACCTGTTGTACCCGTCTGTCCATCAAGTGGTCCAGGGACCCCTTGGGGTCCGAATGGACCCTAGCGGGTGTGTAACTCTTGAGAGTGTATACATGGATTTGGTTCCATTTGTACACTCTGAGTTAAATTAACACGATATGCCATCAAAGAGGGTCTGTGGTGGAAATGAAAAAAAAGCTTGGGAATCACTAAGATAGGTACCCGTCTCGTGTCCTAATGTTATCTCTTAGCACGCCGTGGGTCTCTATTAGTGTTAATGGTAATGCTGGTTGCGCCAGGGGGTCCAGTAGCATTCACCGGCGGTGCTGCGCTGCGACCACCCGGTCGCCCAACACCCCCAAAGGTGGAATCGCGAGGCGGGTTGTTGGCGAATGATTGCAAGGTACCTGGTGGGGCGTTGTTAGTGCCTGAATTATTCTGATGAGGTGGATGGTGGTTTCCTCCCCCTCTCTGGTTCCGATCCTGCTTACCGGACTTGTTCTGGTGCAGCTGATTATCCTTCTCCAAAAGCTCTGGGTTCGGCTCGCTGAAGTTTGGCACCTCAGAGAACACCATGCAGAACTCCCCGATCTTATGCAGCTCCCCCCCTTTTCCCGTGTACAGGGTGAGACATCCCCGGTATGCCTGGGAGTAGCCCCTGTCCAGCCGCACGATGTCCCCCGGCTGGATGAGGCTGCCGATCTCGTCCCACACCGAGATGGCGATGCTGCCGCTCTTGTCGGCCACCTTGAAGGAGCGCACCGTGTTGCCATCCTTGGTCTTGGTCTCTCGCTCGATATCCAGCACAATGAAGATGATGTTCAGCTTGTTCTGTCCGGGCTTCACGTCCTTGATTAGCGCCATAGAGGCCTGGTTTGTGGGGTTTGACATCGTTCACGGTATCGACGGTAAGTGATTACAATAGGCGGTAATATGGTCAACTCTCCCTGGTTTGTCTTCTCCTTATCGCGTAAATATTCACGGGTCGTATCGCGATCGGCCCTCGTCCAATCGGCACAAAGCTTCACCTCTCGTCAATGCCCCTCCCGCTCTCCATGGCCCGCTTTTCATCAAAGCAGTCTCGATGCTTGCGTCTTAATGACGATGTTACTATGCCATGTCAAATATGGAGTTGTCTTGTGGAGTTATATATATACGTATATATATCATGTAACTGCTTGATACGTCACAAATGCGTGACCACATGCCCCATTATACATAAATCTTGTCAACGAACTCAAAGCCGAAGTTTTGCTCAGCGAGAGAGACAGGATGCAAGTCACGCCCGCATAGGCCATGGTAATCAAGATATACTACACCTCTGTCGCCGGCTCCAGGGAGGTCAAGTCCCAGCAGGAGGAGCTGTTGCGCTTCTTCGAGAGCAAGAACATTGCACATGAGCTCATCGACGTCTCCGTGGATGAGAGGGTCCGGGACCGCATGAGGGCGAAGGCAGGGAACCCCCGGGCGGTTCCCCCCCAGCTGTTCAACGGGGACAAGTACCTCGGGAACTACGAGATGTTCTCTGAGGCCGTGGAAGACGGCCGAATCATGCAGTTCTTGCGGCTGGCATGAGTTATGTGTTTTTTTCCACTGCCTCACCCTTCTAACTTCCATGCACCCTCCTGGAAAAATGCTTTACCCCCGGCTGACACTGCCCACCCATTCAGGCTGACACTGCCCACCCATTCATCTACAGTTGATTTAGTCGACTAAAATGTATTTTTGCGGTGCCTTGATGGTGTCGTAATGGCAGATTTTACACTTGGTTGTATGCTGAAAATAGCCGATCTACAAGCTCAAAACGCGTCGCAGAGCGACGCCTTGTGAGCTTGTAGACCTGCTATTTTCGGAGCGCAACACCCGAGTGCAACCAAACATAAAATTACTTCTCTTTTAGTTCTACTGGATCTCTTCTCCACTAGTCCTTCACTAACTTTGTAGTCTGTTTTATTTGTTGACGAAATTGTCATAGTTTAGTCATCGTAGCTTAGTTTTTATTTAGTTTTTATTTAGTTTCCGTCAGTGAAAAAAGGTAGTCGACGAACATTTTTCGTCTTAGTTTTAGTCGACGAAATCAACACTGACCACCAACCATGGTGTGTTAAAGTTGTTTTGTTTGATGTACTTCTGTGATGATTATTGAGGTTAGGTGAGAGCACCCGGATTGGCTGTTCAGCCTGAGCAAATCAGAACGCGAGAATCATCTTTGTTGTTATTGGTTTACAGGTGTAAAGACGTAGGTGTAATTATTTTGTTTTTGGATAGAGTTAGACCAGAAGAGAAAAGAACAAAATGCGCGGTAGAAGGCTCATAGAACAAATAAAAGATCTATACATCGATACAGATAGTGTATGTGATAGCATGAAGTTTAGAATATAGTCATAATATGCAGGTAAGTACATAAAAAGCCACCATGGAGATGAGAAGAGAAACGTGAGCGGAAAGCACAGTTAGATGGTTATTGACGGAGATTAAAAGGTCATGGCAAAGACCTAATTTTGATATGACACTTTGATAGTTCATATCGAAAACGATTGATATATTCAAAATCGCACCCTGTGTGAAGGAAGCGGTGCCTTTGATGAGTGGCCTCCTGGTGGCGCTATAATAGGGCGGGGCGGGGCTTACTACATTTCAGTTCGTCCCTATTGGTGGTCTGAGTCCACGTACCAAATTTGTACTCAGTAGCATGCTGTGAACTGGAGTTATGGCTGTTTAAAGCCCAGCCAATGGGAAGGCAGAGGGGGCGGGGCTTATGTAATTACAGTTGGTCCCTATTGGTGGTATTAGTTGGACTTGGTGGCATATGCTGCAAACTGGAGTTATAGCTGTTTAAAGCCAGTGGCCTCCTGGTGGCGCTATAATAGGGCGGGGCGGGGCTTCAGCAATCAATGCTCGTCCCTATTGGTGGTCTAAGTCCACATACCAAATTTGGACTTGCTGGCATGCTGCGAACTGGAGTTATAGCTGTGTGAAGCGCTGTGTAAAGCCAGTGGCCTCCTGGTGGCGCTATAATAGGGCGGGGCGGGGCTTCAGCAATCAATGCTCGTCCCAATTGGTGGTGTAAGTCCACATACCAAATTTGGACTTGCTGGCATGCTGCCAACTGGAGTTATAGCTGTTTAAAGCCCGTGCTCAAACGGACATAACGGACAAACGGACAAACGGACAAACGGACAAACGGACAAACGGACATACGGACGGACATAGTCAAGAGTAGAGCGGCTGGCACCGCTAAAAATCTATATATTCTAAGCTTTAAAGATAGCTTTTAGGAAGGCCACTCGACAAGCCCATCTGGGTTTTTTTGGCCTCTCCGGCACATCATGTTTGGATTTAGATTTATTTTCCTTTCAATATAAACATTATAGTTTTCCATTTTGTTTTGTTTTTATCTTATGTATTTTTTTTAAATGTGCAATAAACTAAACTAAACTAAACTAAATCTCTTGAACTGAATTGATCTTGTCCATTTTTGCCTTTCTCACAGTCAACATGCTCCTGTTTTTACTTTGTTTGTACTGAATTTTCCTTGCATGAAATTGCACCGTATTCCTGCCGTATTCCAGTCTACAAGTTTAACCCTGAGTCTGTGTAATGTGCCTTTCAAGGCCAGATTAATTGATTGATTTCATTGATTGACTTATTGACAGATTGACTGATTGATTGACTGATTGATGGATTGATTGACTGATTGACTGATTGACTGATTGATTGACTGGTTGACTGATTGACTGATTGATTGACTGATTGATGGATTGATGGATTGATTGACGGATTGATTGACTGATTGATTGATGGTGAAGGTATGATTTTTTTCAGTGGTTTATGTGTTGACGACCATGCAGTCTTATGCAAAGGTTTAACATAGCATGTTATTTCGGCAGATGCCAGGTCAATTTGTATAGTTTGTATAGTTTCATTGTACAGGTTACTTAAGTTAGTGAAGGCGGCGCACGCACGCACGCACGCACGCACGCACGCACGCACGCACGCACGCACGCACCTGGGTGAACCAGGTTAAGCAGTCAGCCTGCGGTGACCAGCACAGAGGTGCCAGTAGCCGTAAGGTTGCTGGTTCAAGTCCCTTCCTGGCTGGGGAAAGCGGGGCGAGAGGGATTCACACTCAGGCAGATATTTATGTACTAGGCTAGGCAAGACACGCACGCACGCACGCACGCACGCACGCACGCACGCACACACACACACACACACACACACACACACACACACACACACACACACACACACACACACACACACACACACACACACACACACACACACACACACACACACACACACACACACAGTGTAGAGGACACCAGCACACAGGTAAAGATGAAGGGAGCAGCTGCAATTTTGCCCTAAAGCAAAAAAGTCTGGACAGTGCAGAGGTTTGAAAGATTTATGTTTTAAACTGGGATTAGTGCGTGTGAGAGAGAGAGAGAGAGAGAGAGAGAGAACTTTGTATTACTATATTACTATACTGTATATAAATGATATACTTTCCCATTGAAAGGAGGTGTCATTCACTGCCGCCGCTTTTTCTCTTTCTCTTTTGTACAGTGTTTGCACGTGTTGATGGCATGTATTACTGTGTAACAGGCTTTGTGAGGACCATTTTCAGCATATTACAGCATATTTTTTGAGTTGGGCTAACGATTAGGAAAGAAAGACGGGAGAAAGACCTTTCAGGAAAAGTGAAGAGAAGTGTGAAGAGGTCAGTTACTTACTAGAGATTTAGTGTTGTTTTGCTGCAGCCCACACTAGCCCTTCAATCTATCAGACACGGCGGACATGCTAAAATGAGCTAGCAAGGTCTCAGGCTTTTTTAGGCTATAGCCAGAGAGCGGGATTCACCGCACATACCGATGAGTTTGGACATTTACCATTTACATTATACCCATATATGGAGATTTCTGTATTTGTCCCTTTTACATGATGCCCGTAAATGGAGCAATATGCAATATGAGTCCACATCATCCCCAACATCCTTATTCTGGGGGGGAGCATTTGCCCAAAACGTTCGCCCACCAGAAAATGCCGATCTATAAGCTCTACGATCTACAAGTAAAAGATTGAGCAGCTTTCCAGGCCTCGGCTTCAATGAAGGCGTTCCCGTCACCCCCTCTCTTCTGGCAGTAGCCAAGGAACGTTCCAAGTTGTGCTTCAAGGACGTCTTTCAAGAGTGCTTCGAGGTCCTCCTCTTCCCGATGGAGATGCTGCTCCTCTTCTCTCAGGGGGCTGGTGGAGCTGCCTGACTCCATCACGGTGGTGGCTGGGTTCCTCTGGCCGGCAGAGTCTTCTCTCAGGCTGCCGATGGTGGCGCCCGTCTCCATCATGATGGTGCTGGGGTTCCTCTGACCTGCAGAGCTCAACTGGGCCTCAGCAGCACTGGAGGTGGAGGAGCAGACCTGCTGAAGAACCACCGTCAGTGAGCACCGTGAGCAGGCCGGCTCCTCTGGAGCCGTTGAAGGTGAGGGTCCCCCTCCGTTGTCCTCTAGCCTTTTCAGCCTCAACACGGCGACGGGAAGAACGTCTTGCTGCTTAGGATGGCGGACGGGAAGATCAACTTCCTGCTTAGGATCGGCAGGTTGGAGTTGGACACTGCTGTCCAGCAGTGGCTCCTCGTCGTGAATGAAGGGACACTGTCGCCGTGGACAGACGGCCTGGGTCTCGTGGTTACATGGAATCCTCTTGACGTAGGGCTGATTCCGCCTGACAATTGGTCTGTATCGTCTTTTGGCCATTAGTTAAAATACACACACGTGCTGCTCACAGAGAAATAAGTCTTAGATGATTAGAAATGAGAACATGTTGACTATCTTACCGTTTAAATACTGTACCCGTCATCACAGCCTATGACATCACGTCATGTATGATGTCAGTCTGATGTCACTTTTAATCATCGCCATATTTGGGCATATAAATATATTATATATATAGTGTAGGTCAGTCGATGACATCAGTCATAGATGATGTCAGTAGGGTGACATCAGTCATCTCCATATTTGGGCATATCTATTGTAGCATCCATTAGTTTTGATTGATTGATCTATTGATTGAATACCATTGTACTCAATTCATCAGTATAAGACATACAATACAATACATATTGGTATAAGCTCCAGTAGCAGCAAGAGTTATATCCTTATGTTACAATTGTCTACCGGGAGCCACATCACTCTGACTCAGAGATAGCCATAAAGAAACCTGATACGCCCATATATAGACATATCACTATGACTTAGACATAACCATAAACAAAAGGGATATGCCATATGTCAGCCATTCTAGGGAGTCCAGATGTCTTGGAGGCCAGTCCTGAGCCACCTGTAACTCCATAATTGGGACGGGTGACCCCTTCAGTGATGTCATCCATATGACATCAGCCAGCTCCATATTTGGGTATATTTGGGCATGGCAGACAGACAGACGCACACACGCCTCAACCTATATCTGACACAAACATTGCCGTAATTATTGCTGCATCCTGGTCCTTAGCAACCACTGATCTGATTGGCTTTACACTCACTCACTCGCCTCGGTTCATCAGCATTACACACGCACGTCTAAAACTTGTACGTCGACTGGTTGAGCAAGTTCTTGAGATATGTCATGGGAGACATACTGACTTTCCGGAGACCTCAGGAATCTGTCTGGATCTTGGGGAAAGAGTTCAACGCGCTTACGGAACAGGACGACATTTCGTCCGCTGTCACTTCGCGACTCTGGTTCACATACAGAAGAAACTTCCAGCCAATTGGACCGACGGGACCAACCTCTGACACGGGCTGGGGTTGTATGCTGCGATGTGGCCAGATGATCCTTGGCGAGGCCTTAGTCTGTAGACACTTAGGTCAAGACTGGCGATGGGTCAGAGGGCAAGATCAGAGAGCAGAATACACCAGGATCCTCAATGCCTTCATTGACAAGAAGGACAGTCACTATTCCATACATCAAATTGCCCAGATGGGAGTTGGAGAGGGGAAGTCCATAGGTCAGTGGTATGGGCCAAACACGGCGGCACAGGTTCTTAAGAAACTAGCGGCATTCGACCCGTCGAGCCGATTAGCTGTACATGTGGCGATGGACAACACAGTGGTGATCGAGGACGTCAGACGTCTTTGTATGCCTCGGCCGGATCAAAGAGGAGCCTGTGTCCACCACCATCACCCAGAGGGAGCAGAGGAACATACCGGCTGCATGGAGGAGGGTGTTGGTGCCTGTGCCCTGGCTGAGGAAGAGCCCTGGAAGCCTCTGGTCCTGCTCATCCCCATCAGGTTAGGCCTGAGTGACGTAAATGAAGCCTACGTTGAAACCCTAAAACGATTCTTCATGCTGCCTCAGTCTCTGGGAGTTATCGGGGGGAAGCCCAACAGCGCCCGCTACTTCATCGGTTATGTGGGCGAGGAGCTCATCTGTTTAGACCCACACACCACCCAGCTGGCGGTGGAGCCACGTGAAGACGGGCAGGTCCCAGACGACACGTACCACTGCCAGGGCCCGCCTTGCCTCGTGCACATCTGCGACATGGACCCGTCTATCGCGGCGGGCTTCTTCTGCAAAACGGAGGCCGAGTTTGACGATTGGTGTATGCGCGTTCGAAAGCTTTCCTGCAACAACGGAGGCTTGGCCATGTTTGAGGTAGTCGACAGCCGACCCTTGCATGCGGTCAGCATGGATGTCCTCAACATCACGCCTGATTTCTCGGACTCCGACAGGTTGAAGCAGTTCTTTGACTCTGAGGACGAAGGGTTTGAGATCCTGTCCCCGTGAATGGAAAGAATGCTCAAACATCGACAATACAGGAGGTAGTCTGTACTTAATTTACCTCTATAATCCTATATTAGAATTGGATAATGGGAGGATGGGCCGGGTTATGTGTGAATCACTATGCCCATACATAACCATAAACAAACCTATTACGCCCATAGACAGGACAACGGCCACATCACTATGACACAGACCCAATAACCATAAACATAGATCCGACCGCTATGCCTATATGGCATCGGCATTGGAAAAACGCCTCGGATATGCGGTTGTCCAGAACCACCGATCCAACAATAAGCCTATATATGGGCATATACTGATGACATCAGCGATCTCCATATATGGGCATAAAAGGGACAAGGACTGCCAGATACAGCGATCTCCATATATGGGCAATTGGGCATAAAAGGTACACAGGTAGACAGACAGATACAGAGATCTCCATATATGGGCATAAAAGGGACATAGACAGACGGGTACAACGGGTACTCTGACAAAGCCCCCGACACTCTGACTTAGACATATCGGTCGGATCGGGGGTCTGAATCTCTAGTAATGAAACAAGACCAGGAGACCTGGTTCTGCCAGACCCAGAATAAATTCCCTTTTATGCCCATGTATGGACGAAAGGGGGACGAAATTCAGAGGTCCCTTTTATGCCCATGTATGGACGAAAGGGGGACAAAGCCTCATGTAGGCCGACCCCTTGGGTCTGGCAAATAGGTTTAATGAATAGAGCGATCTTTGTTGAATGTGTGCACATATATATTATTTTATCCCCCCTTAGTTCTTTATGGCCTCAGCCAAAATGTTTCTAAATGTTTTCCAGATGTATTAACAAAGTTCTACTTCTGTGATAACACTGTTAGGGAGTGTATGTTCCCTCAGCCCTAAGTTTCCCTCCACCCCACTAGTTCTCAACCTCCCAGGGGTCCTTCTGGGGGTTCCAGAAGGCCCCCCTTTCGGAAGCACTGACTCATATGTATCCCTATTAATGTCTTGCCCATACGTCTGTCGAAGCCATACATGGTTATGATGTTCCAACGTCACGTGATTGGTTGAGATGCCATAATGGTAATTTCAGAATGCCAATCTGTTCAAAATAATGTCTTTATGCATCTATTTGTATTTGGACCGTAGAATGTTAGCTTCACAGCATGAGTATTTTCACATCTGTTGCTGCCGTTCCCTTTTGGTTGATCCAGCAATACCATTGATGTCCTTAAGTGTAACAAGCCTGTACGTCTTTTTATGGATGCTCTTAAAGGGATATTTCACATATTTCAAAATGTTGGGTCATTTTATCGTCTACTCAGGCTTTTGTGAGACCCCCAGACCATTTTTAAGTTGATTGATTCAGTATTTAGATATTTGATATTCATTTTATCAGACACGCCCCCTTCCTATACAAACCAATTAGGAGGGCAGGGTGAGTCACCAGAACCAAGGACGGGTGTTTTAGATGAATCTAAAAGGAGTTAGAAGTTATAATGGGTTTGTATAGGAAGGGGGCGTGTCTGATAAAATGAATATCAAATATCTAAATACTGAATCAAGCAACTTAAAAACGGTCTGGGGCTCACAAAAGCCTGAGTAGACGATAAAATGACCCAAAGTTTTTTTGAAAGTGAAATATCCCTTTAACTTAACGAGTCAGCATTTTCCTACTGTCACTTGATACAGCAAATATCCCTATATGATCATTTAGGATAGTGGTTCTCAACCAGTGGTCCGGGGACCACCAGTGGTCCTTGAGGGGTTTCCACGTGGTCCCCAACTTAATGATGGAGACTGGATATTCATATTTTCCATTACGATACGTAATCTATACGTCACAGTTATGTCACGGCGTAGTGGCGAGTCTGGGTACTTATAGTGTGTGCTGGTCGTCCCATTTGATTCGATATTATGAATTCACAAGTGTGAAAGATAGAAGCAAAACACGCTCATTCGCTCCTTCCCTGTTTTCCCATTACGCTATGAATCCAAAGGTATCCTACATTAGAACGAAGCCGACGGAGAGGAAAATCAACGACATCTCCACGCAGTTTGTGTGTACCGGATTTAGCGATTACATATTCATAGTTGTCACACAATATGGCAAGATCGGGACGTTGGTATCGGTCAATCCTGTGCTCAAGACCGACGGCCAGCCCTCTCCCTATTTGATTACCAAGATCTTGCTGGGAGAGAACGACGCTCAGTCTTGTGAAACTGCAAAGGACATGGCACAGTTTGCGGTGCGAGAGGCAGGCAAGAGGGCCGTTCTGCTAGGACTATCACTTAAGGACACCAGCGCTGACTCCATAGAACAGATGAAAGATGTAATCAAATATTTGCTTAAATGGCTGCGTCGATGACCAATAAATAGCCCACATCACATGGGCTTCTAGTTACCTGTCCGATGTCCGGCCACCAGACCATGTTTCTTTGTTTTATAGTTATTATTTTATACTTTATAATCCCGCTGAAACTAGTTCTTGCGCCCTCATCTGGAGAGAGAGAGGAGAAGTGCAAGACAGACATGATGTGTTGGGGTTAGAATTGATTGAGTTAGACACGTGATTAGTGGGAATATAGTAGAAAGAGCTGATGTCTTACTAACATTCTTATCAACGTAAGTGACAAAGGCAGAGAGGGATATGCGGTCTAAGGAGCCGGAGGGTTGAAAGGGGCTTCCGGGTTAGAGGCAAAAGACTGAATCCTACCACAATAGAAAGAGGACTTAGCAGTCGTCTGCTACGGGAGCAGGCAGAATCGAGTGAATTGAAAGTAGGAGAATATGAATATGTTTAATAGAGCGATCTTCTCTGAATGTTAGCAATGGTTATTTTTTTAATGACATGGTTAATGACGGCCATAGACATTTTTTGTTTTGTTTCTGAAAGTCTTCCGGGTGTATAGGTCTTGCAAGTCTTTTGTGATAAGAAGTTAGTGTGTGGAGTGCATTATGTTCCCTCAGCCCTGTGTTCCCTCAACCGTAAACCTAACCTTGCCCTCCAGCCCTGCCTCCAATGCTAAACTCATGGAACACCAAGCTGAGACAATTGAATTGTGAGTTGAGTGAATCGTTACCTCCCTATTCATTCCTCTCCATCTCGGACCATCTATGTCGCCCCACAACTTTATCAAGGCCTGATGAAGGCCATAATGTGTGGCCGGAATGTTTTACCATATCTATGTGTTAATTCATTTTAAAGATTCTTCCACAACCATGGTTGTGCACATGTTTTCTTACATTTAATTTATTTTTCTGAAGCACTGACTCATATATCCAATAATTGTTTTGCCCCTCTTTCTGCCCAACCGTCCGCCATGATCTGAAAACTCACATCTTCAGGCTCCACCTCAGCCCGTAGCACTAGACCTGTGACGACCATGCAATCACACCGTTCTCGTTTTTGTTACCTTTTCTTGACCACTATGTTAGAATGTAGGTAGCAGGTTATTTAGACGGATGCCAGGTTCATTATTCACCCAGCATCCTATAGTTTCAATGTACATATTATTATTTTGATAGTAATTGTTTACACTGATGCTAGGTTCTTGGTTTATCTGATCCTATAGTTTACGGAGGCACTACACCGTCTCTCTGCATTTGATGTATGTGTGTTTACTCTGGATAAGAGCGTCTGCAAAATTCCTAAATTGTCTGTTAAAGCCATATATGGTTATTATTCCGACCTCACGCGTGATTGGCTGAGATGTGTAGCCTGGTGGCCAGTCTGGGTACTTATAGTGTCCTAATTTGCCTTTTCCACATCCTCCCAGCATCATGTCTACACACCAAGCATTAATTGGAACACAGCAGACGGAGCGAAACATAAATGGATTTCCAACGCAGGTTGTTTGTACCGAATTTAGCAATTATATATTCATAGTTCTCACGCAGTATGGCAAGGTTGGGACGTTGGTATCAGTGACGCCCGAGTCCAGAACTAACGATGCAATCTCTCCAATGTTCTCCACCAAAGTCCTGCTGGGCAAGGACGAGGCTCTGACGCACGTCTGTGCCAAACACCTGGCCACGTCCGTGTCACAAGAGGTGGGCAACAGGCCCGTTCTGCTGGGACTGTCGCTTAAGGACTCCTCCTTCGACTCCATCAGACAAATGAAAGATGTCATCAAAAGTATGGTGACGTCCGTAGCGCGCGATCGGAGTGGTGAGCGAGTGGAGGTCACGGTGGAGCTGCCACATTTGGACTTGAGCGGGGAGCAGGTTTTCAAAAGGGTTGAAGCGGACATCGGAGTGGACGTTTGTGAGGACATTGGAGAGGATATCAGAGCAGACATTGAAGAGGACATGTACAACGGTGCTGACATTGGAGAGGATATGTACATCAGAGCAGACTTTGGAGAGGATATGTACATCAGAGCAGACATTGGAGAGGATATGTACATCAGAGCAGACATTGGAGAGGATATGTACATCAGAGCAGACATTGGAGAGGACATGTACATCGGTGCTGACATTGGAGAGGACATCAGAGTGGACTTGGAAGTGGAGGACTGTCCTCCACTCCAAGCAACTCCGGCGACACTCCTACGAGAGCCCAATGTGGGACTATTTATGTAGTCCCACTCCCTCTGGATTTCTAACCACTCTTGCCCATGCCTGCAATGGTTTAGCTTCTGACCGCCCGCTCGCGGCCGTACTGCATGTACAAAGAAATGCGGTTTAGTCCTGCATAACCCTGCAATATGTAGTCTAGTCCTGCATAATCCCTCTGTATTTTCATTAGGACCCCAAAACATTACAACCAGAAACACATAATGAGAGAAAGAAAGCGACAGATATATATATATATATATATATATATATATATATATATATATATGTATGTCTTAAACCCACCAATATAACTGAGAATAAACCTTGAACACACCATATTCAGAGGCAACGTTTTAGAGGAATCTAAGGTGTCTCTGCTCTTCAGCAAACCGTAGCCATTCAGTGTGTTCCATTTGTCGGTGCATAAAATGACAAATGGAATCCTTTGCGCTCCATCAACAAAAGAGCGCTCAGACACAGGCTCCAGCAACCTGCCGTTTAATGTATGGAGTGGGTAAAAAAACCCTACAAAAAGAACAAACATCTCAGGATCCATATTCTGAGTTCTGTTCCTCCCATTGAATACAGTTTCTATTCAATGTAGAACAAGAGAAGAGATTAAAGGCCATGCTCTCATTTGTTGCCACAAAACTCTTGTGAATGCTGAAAAAAAAGGCTTGAATAATGTAATTATTTTTTGCCAGACCCAGGGGGTCGGCCTACATGAGGCTTAGTCGGTCGGTCGGTCGGTCCCTCGTTTCCTCTGCACACACGTCATGCGAAGTCCGGCCATTCAGATTTCAACCACTAGGGGTCTGGCAGTGCTCCGAGGAGCACTTTTTCTAGTTTAAGTAGGAATGTGGAGAATTTGGGGTGAATACCAGTGGGCAGTGGCCTAGAGAAAGTAAACGCTTTAATTGCATTCATATTACAAGGTGCTGTAGAATAAATCGCAATATAAAACAATACAATTAAAACAACTAGAGGTTCACATCTAGGCCCAATCAGTTACGTCACAGCTACGTTGCACCGGTGATCCAAGTGATATGGCCATATATGGAGATGTGCAGTAGGGTTGGGTGCTGTGGTTAAAATGTGAAATGTAGTTTTATATTAACCGTACAATATGCAAGTACATTGAAGGCGGGGAAATAAGCTTTAGTATTAGCCGGAGCACTGATCAATAGTCTGTGGCAGGTTTGGAGGCAAGAGGAGTGATCGTGTGCTGATCAACCCCGGACGTACTTTGGAGGTCATTTCACTTAAAGTAGTAGGATAGGATGACGATAAAGAACGTTAATACAAGGCAACGAGCAACAAAACATGAACCAGCACAGATTAAGTGAAACTTCCACCTTTAACCACTTGAGGCCTCTATTAACAGAGCTGAGTTAAAGCTGTTCTTGCTCCGCTATTGTCTCCTCAGCAGGCATTTTCAACAACGATACTCTCTGTGTTACCATAACAATGGCCTCCTCCCACCTCCTGCTCTGGTGGTGATGTCATACCTGGCTACTTCTTACAAGTGTGTGTGTGTGTGTGTGTGTGTGTGTGTGTGTGTGTGTGTGTGTGTGTGTGTGTGTGTGTGTGTGTGTGTGTGCGTGTGCACAGTGTATGTGCTGACCATATGCACCATTATCTCAGCATGGTGTTACATGCATTGTACCGCATAAACATGTGCTAGACCATATTCAGACACACAGGCAGACAGGCACACACGTGCATGTTTGCCTGTTATCTCTCCTATGGTACCAACATCAATACAGCATGGAATTGTGGACAAAATCATATCCAACGATAACAACAGTTTTTGGGTCCGAGAGCATAAAATTAAAGGTAGGGTAAGTGATTTTCTTTGGTTAAAATAAGTGTTAAATAGCTCTATGTTCTGATAGTACTCATTGCTATAGAGGAGTCTCCTTGTCTCTACAGAAAATGCATTTTCGTTTCAGTTTCAGTTTAATTTCCAATTGCATCCAATCAGGATAGAGAACTCAATCAGGATATAGATTAAACGAGTGAAATTGGAAGTGATGACACTAAGAAATGAGCAGGCACAATTGGAACTGGAACACTATAAAAATGAAGCTTAAAATGGGTACTTTCTCCTGATTGGCTGAGATTTTGACACCTACCGGAAAATGTGTTTTCTGTTTACTAAAGAGCTGGAGAGACGGGGAGACTCCTGTTACTGAACAAACACTCTATAGCAATGATTACTATCAGAATATAGTGCTTTAACCAACAAAATACTTTTTGTTTTAACCAAAAAATATCACTTACCCTACCTTTAAACCATATGGACCCTTATGGGTCCATAATAGTTTTTGGGTCTGAGAGTCTAAATCTCATCAAATGGTGGTCCGTTGCTCAAATGCCAAATAAATAATGGACCTTCATATGAAAAGGGTTGAAAACCACTGATTTAGGATAATGTCTCTGGGTGTAAGCGGTGTCCCATATGACATTTCAGGGGTCTGTCTGTCCTCCAGGCCAGGAGATCTGGGGCAGCTGTGATGCAGTTCCTTCTGCCTGAAACCTCTTCAATAAATTGTCCACACTTCCACCTGACTGGATATTCATATTTTCCATTACGATACGTAATCTATACGTCACAGTTATGTCACGGCGTAGTGGCCAGTCTGGGTACTTATAGTGAGTGCTGGTCGTCCCATTTGAATCGAGATTATGAATTCACAAGTGTGAAAGATAAAAGCAAAACACGCTCATTCGCTCTTTCCCTGTTTTCCCATTACGCTATGAATCCAAAGGTATCCCACATTAGAACAAATACGAAGGAGAGGAAAATCAACGACATCTCCACACAGTGTGTGTGTACAGAATTTAGCGATTACTTATTCATAGTTCTCACACAATATGGCAAGATCGGGACGTTGGTATCGGTCAATCCTGTGCTCAAGACCGACGGCCAGCCCTCTCCCTACTTGATTACCAAGATCCTGCTGGGAGAGAACGACGCTCAGTCTTGTGAAACTGCAAAGGACATGGCCCAGTTTGCGGTGCGAGAGGCAGGCAAGAGGGCCGTTCTGCTAGGACTATCACTTAAGGACACCAGCGCTGACTCCATAGAACAGATGAAAGATTTGATCAAATATTTGCTTGCAAAGCTGAGATGACCAATAAATAGCCCACACCACATGGGCTTCTAGTTTCCTGTCCGATGTCCGGCCACCATGTTTCTTTGTTTTATAGTTATTATTTTATACTTTATAATCTCGCTGAAACTAGTTCTAGCGCCCTCATCTGGAGAGAGAGAGGAGAAGCGCAAGACAGACATGATGTGTTGGGGTTAGAATTGATTGAGTTAGACACGTGATTAGTGGGAATATAGTAGAAAGAGCTTCTGATGTCTGATTAACATTCTTATCAACGTAAGTGACAAAGGCAGAGAGGGATATGCGGACAGGTAGAGGGGGTCTAAGGAGCCGGAGGGTTGAAAGGGGCTTCCGGGGTTAGAGGCAAAAGACTGAATCCAACCACAATAGAAAGAGGACTTAGCAGTCGTCTGCTACGGGAGCAGGCAGAATCGAGTGAATTGAAAGTAGGAGAATATGAATATGTTTAATAGAGCGATCTTCTCTGAATGTTAGCAATGGTTATTTTTTTAATGACATGGTTAATGACGGCCATAGACATTTTTTTGTTTTGTTTCTGAATGTTTTCCGGGTGTATAGGTCTTGCAAGTCTTTTGTGATAAGACGTTAGTGTGTATGGAGTGCATTATGCTCCCTCAGCCCTGTGTTCCCTCAACCGTAAACCTAACCTTGCCCTCCAGCCCTGCCTCCAATGCTAAACTCATGGAACACCAAGCTGAGACGATTGAATTGTGAGTTGAGTGAATCGTTACGTCCCAATTCATTCCTCTCCATCTCGGACCATCTATGTCGCCCCACAACTTTATCAAGGCCTGATGAAGGCCATAATGTGTGGCCGGAATGTTTTACCATATCTATGTGTTAAGTCATTTTAAAGATTCTTCCACAACCATGGTTGTGCACATGTTTTTGTACATTGCTATATATATATATATATATATATTTACAAATAATGAAATGGATAATAATAGATAACTACCGATAATAGGTACGTAGTCAATAGGTTATGACCATAGTAAGTACCGTAGATAATAGGTAAGTAATAACATAGTAAGTACCAGGGAAAGAATTTCATGGAGGCCAAGCCAGCCTCTTTGAATGCTTAGCGTGACGTTTGTGCCGGGCGTCGCGTGACATTCTAACACAAACAAACACATTTGGAACCAGGATAGTTATTACAACTTGTTCTAGTGCAACACATGGTCTGCCCTGCCAGGCACGCACACTCACATGCACATGCACATGCACAACACACACACACACACACACACACACACGCACGCCTCCTATCTATCTCCGAGCACAAACGGGAGAAAACGGCCCTAGCACATGTCTACATGCTGCACAACAGAATAAAGAGCTGTTCTAATTGGGCGCGAGAGAAAGTGTAGAGTTATTTTCAATCTGTCCTAATGGAAACGGATATTCTCCAAAATATTATATTTAGGGAAAGATTTACATATTTATGGACCGTAATATAGTGCTATAAAGTAACAAACAATGTCATTCAGGGGTGTTGTGGATGAAAAAGATATTTACAGAACTGCCCTTAGCCAAAAAAAAAAATCAAAAACAGTCATATTTGGCCATATTTAGTTACGAGACCTATGACATCATCGGTAACTGCTTTTAGCATCTGGCCAGAATGTATGAAAGAGCTTTGACATGTTTATTCTTCACACAAACACCAGAAATAATCCTTACAGTCTACTTTTTAAGCTTAATCTGTTTTCAACTGCCGTGCTACTGTCTTTAACTGCCGTGCTACTGTCTTTGGCGACTGGTTTTCCCTAGGGGGGGATGGCCACAACAGAGTTGTTTTATGATCATCTGTTCAAGGTTATCGTGATCGGTGAACCCGGCGTAGGAAAGACCGGTCTGCTCACGCGCTTTGCAGACGACACGTTCGCGGAGGAGCGCGCCGCCGCCGTGGACTTCAAGAATAAGATCATAGAGGTAGACGGCAAGGTGGTCAAGCTGCAGATATGGGACACGTCCGGACCGCAGAGGTTCAAGGCCATCACGAGGAAATGCCGCCGAGGAACCCAAGGCGCCCTCCTGGTTTACGACGTGACGCGGAAGGCCTCCTTCAATGCTCTGAAGCCGTGGCTCAGGGAGCTCGACAAGCATGTGGGCGTGAACGTCAAGAGGGTGCTGGTGGCCAATAAGTGCGACCGCGCCGAAGAGGAGGGGGTCGCGGGGTTCGACGCCGCCGCCAGGGCGTTCGCCAACAAACTGCAGATGCCTCTCATGAGAGCCAGCGGCAAAACCAACGTCAACGTGGAGGAGGCCTTCATGAGCCTGGCGACCAAGATCATGGGGGACGTGGAGTCCAAAGTGCTCGAAGGCTACGAGAGCATGGCGGCCGCTCTCGACAGGATGAGACAGAGGGCTGAGGGTGTCGGCAACGCCGTGCCAGTGGGCGGAGCCATTGTCGGCGACGCCCCGCAAGAGGGCGGAGCTATAGTCGGCGACGCCACGCCAGTGGGCAGAGCTATCGTCGGCAACGGCGTGCCAGTGGGCGGAGCTATCGACGGCAATGCCGCGCCAGAGGGCGGGGCTATTGTCGGCGACGCCGCGCCAGAGGGTGGAGCTATTGTGGTCAGCGGCCCGCCAGTGGGCGGAGCTATCGCCGGCAACGCCGCGCTAGAGGGCGGGGCTATTGTCGGCAACGCCTCGCCAGATGGTGGAGCTATCGTCGTCAACGGCCCGCCAGTGGGCGGAGCTATCGCCGGCAATGCCGCGCTAGAGGGCGGGGCTATCGTCGGCAACGCCGCCCCAGAGGGCGGGGCCGTGGTCAATGTTGCGGAGGCGGCGCCGGTCGGCGCAAACAATCGCAGAAAAAAAAAGATCCTAAAGACAAGGGCCTTCAAAAGTTTTCAGGGCCGAGGACCCCCCAGCTGAGAGAGAGAGAGAGAGACAAAGCATGGATCGACATATTTTTTTGAATTTTCAGATGTTTTCATAACAAAACGTTGGTGGCCCTCATGTAGCAACTCTGTTGAAGACCCATGTTATTGTCATCAGGCCAGTGGGTTCTCCCCGGGACCCAAACTAGTATATTATTATTAATTGTGGGCTCGCTGAAAATAAATAAATCTCTCCATGTAGATCTCCGGTTTTGGCACTCTACGCGACTGTTTACTGTAGACATACGGTTTTGGCACCCAATGGGTTAACTCATTCACTAAAAGCAATTAATGAATTAATGAATCTGTCTACAGTACCGTACCTTTGAAAAATCATGGAATATTCTCTATGAACCGGTCCAGCGTCACCGTCCTGAGCACGTCCTCTTCGCTCGTCGTGATTGTCGCCACGGCGCCGTCGTCAAACGGGAACGAGGTGGCGCTGTCCACCACCATGCAGCCGTGCCAGCATCTGGAGCGCACGCGCACCTTACGGGCGAAGCCCCTCGGTCGGCCGCACGAGAACACCCTGTTCACGATGGGCTCTCTGACGCTGAACAACAAGCGGCCGTCTCCCGGGCCGAACACCAGAGACTTGTTGTGCCGTTTGGTGATCCGCTCCACGAAGTACCGGTCGAGTGGGATGTCGAGGCCGTCGCCGCTCTGAGACGCCAGTCTCAGCACGTCCTCCACGGCCCGTTCCCCCAGCCTGTTGATGTTGTAGGACCAGGCCGTGGAGCCCGTGCCGGTGGAGACGCTCAGGCCCGAGCTCTTCTGCTTCTCCCATGGCCCGTCGTCCACGGAGATCTCATAGTAGGAAGCCACGGTGGACAGAGACTCCCCGATGAAGACCTCGTTCAGGCTCCTGACGGGGAGGAGGAGGACGGGCTCGTCGGGACCGCAGCCGTCCTGCGTCACCCCCGCGAATTGTCCACCGACGTCCGACGGGGCGTTCCGCCGCTCCAGGCTCAGCTGCATGTCGTGCAGGTCCA
>NC_139957.1:44963551-44986051 GCF_963454915.1 Gymnoscopelus microlampas | reverse complement strand
TTAGCGGGAGGGGCCCGTTTGACCAAAAATGCCATAAATCACGAACGAAACGTCCGGTCAATCCCAAATTTGAATCACATGTCGAGGGTGGTATACTAAACCAATCCCCAAAAGCATTTCTACTTTGATCCATAGGGGGCGCCACGAATGCTCAAAATGTAACCGTTTGATGCAAAAACCTTATTTTGGGGGGATCGATCCTCTCAAAATGAAACGCAAGCGATCTCAGGAGTGACGACACAATGTAATTGGCGCAGCCTCCGACGTTATTCCTCCCGGCGTATTGCTCGAGTCGCGGCGGCCGCGACCCGCGACCGGCGTCGGCGCAACCACACTCTGCAATTTCCCCGGAATTGCGACGCGTCTAGTTAGTGTGGTTGCCCAACAGGTTAATAGTTTTTTGCGAAATTATTATGAAAAGAATCACACCAATCGGCCACATGGTGGCGCTATAACAGCCCACTTTACCTTTTGGCCTTTAACTCTTGAACCGTAGGTCGTAAAATCAAAATTTCTTTTTCCCTAGATTCCTTGGGTCATTACGCAGCTCCCCATATAGGCCACGCCCATTTGCGTCAGGATAGATTTTCCGCCATTTTGAATTTTCTTCAAAACACACTTTTTGCTCCTTTTCCTACAATGTTTTTCCAAATCTCACACAAATCGGTACACGTGATCTATGGACCCCTGCGACAAACCTGTCCAAACGACATTATGCTAGTCCGACCGGCGTCGGCGCAACCACACTTTGCAATTTCCCCGGAATTGCGACGCGTCTAGTTAGTGTGGTTGCCCAACAGGGCAACCAGACTATAGTACTCTATACTCTTTATTTCTTTATTTATTTATAGATAAACTTTTTTTCAGACGCATCTCCTCCCACAGTTTTTATCCCCTAATGTTGTGCCATATATCAAAATGACCGTCTAAATCGGGAATCGTGCGCTTGTATAGGGCTAAGAGATTGGTTGAATAGTTTAATTGATATTAATTTATTAGTGCCATTAAATGTCCCCATCCGCTTTAATGGAAAAGTGCAAAAACTCAAATTCAAGTATTTTTTTCTCAGAAACCGTAAGAGCTAGAGTTATCAGATTTGGAGGGATAATTCATAATATTGTCCGAAATTATTGAAAAAAATATCACACCATTCGGCCTCATGGTGGCGCTATAACAGCCCCCTTTACGTTTTGGCCCGTAACTCTTGAACCGTAGGTCCGAAAATCAAAATTTCTTTTCACCTGGATTCCTTGGGTCACTACGCATCTCCCCATATAGGCCACGCCCATTTGCGTCAGGATAGATTTTTTGATATTGATTTATTTCTGCATTAAATTTCCCCATCCACTTTAATGAGAATTGCAAAAACTCCCATTCAAGTATTTTTTTCTCGGAAACCGTAAGGGCTACAGTTACAAGATTTGGAGGGGAGATTAATAGTTTTTTGAAAAATTATTAAGAAAATAATCACACCAGTCGGCCACATGGTGGCGCTATAACAGCCCCCTTTACCTTTTGGCCTATAACTCTTGAACCGTAGGTCGTAAAATCAAAATTTCTTTTTCCCTGGATTCCTTGGGTCACGACGCATCTTCCCATACAGGCCACGCCCATTTGCGTCAGGATAGATTTTCCGCCATTTTGAATTTTCTTCAAAACACACTTTTTGCTCCTTTTCCTTCAATTGTTTTCCAAATCTCACACAAATCGGTACACGTGATCTATGGACCCATGCGATAAACCTATCCAAGCGGAATTTTGATAGTCCGTACCGTCCGTAAATGGCTTCCAAAGTTAGCGGGAGGGGCCCGTTTGACCAAAAATGCCATAAATCACGAACGAAACGTCCGGTCAATCCCAAATTTGAATCACATGTCGAGGGTGGTATACTAAACCAATCCCCAAAAGCATTTCCACTTTGATCCATAGGGGGCGCCACGAATGCTCGAAATGTAACCGTTTGATGCAAAAACCTTATTTTGGGGGGATCGATCCTCTCAAAATGAAACGCAAGCCATCTCAGGAGTGACGACAGAATGTAATTGGCGCAGCCTCCGACGTTATTCCTCCCAGCGTATTCCTCGAGTCCCGGCGGCCGCGACCCGCGACCGGCGTCGGCGCAACCACACTCTGCAATTTCCCCGGAATTGCGACGCGTCTAGTTTATTTATTTATAGATAAACTTTTTTTCAGACGCATCTCCTCCCACAGTTTTTATCCCCTAATGTTGTGCCATATATCAACATGACCGTCTTGAACGGGAATCGTGCGCTTGTATAGGGCTAAGAGATTGGTTGAATAGTTTAATTGATATTAATTTATTAGTGCCATTAAATGTCCCCATCCGCTTTAATGGAAAAGTGAAAAAACTGAAATTCAAGTATTTTTTTCTCAGAAACCGTAAGAGTTAGAGTTACCACATTTGGAGGGGAGGTTCATAATTTTCTCTGAAATTATTTAAAAAAATATCACACCATTCGGCCTCATGGTGGCGCTATAACAGCCCCCTTTACGTTTTGGCCTGTAACTCTTGAACCGTAGGTCCTACAATCAAAATTTCTTTTCACCTGGATTCCTTGGGTCACGACGCATCTCCCCATATAGGCCACGACCATTTGCGTCAGGATAGATTTTCCGCCATTTTGAATTTTCTTCAAAACTCACTTTTTGCTCCTTTTCCTTCAAATTTTGTCCAAATCTCACACAAATCGGTACACATGATCTATGGACCCATGCGATGAATATATCCAAACGGCATATTGATAGTCCTTACCGTTCATCAGTAATTGGCTTCCAAAGTTAGTGGGAGGGGCCCGCTTTACCAAAAATGCCAAAATTCACCAACGAAACGTCCAAATGTCACAAAAATCGGTACACATGATATCTGGACCCATGCGATAAACATATCCAAACGGCATTGTAATAGTCCTTACCGTTCATCCGTAGTATAGTTTAATTGATATTAATTTATTAGTGCATTAAATTTCCCCATCCGCTTTAATGGAAAAGTGAAAAAACTCAAATTCAAGTATTTTTTTCTCAAAAACCGTAAGAGCTATAGTTACCACATTTGGAGGGGAGGTTCATAATTTTCTCCGAAATTATTAAAAAAATTATCACACCATTCGGCCTCATGGTGGCGCTATAACAGCCCCCTGTACGTTTTGGCCTGTAACTCTTGAACCGTAGGTCCTAAAATCAAAATTTCTTTTCACCTGGATTCCTTGGCCCCACGCCCATTTGCGTCAGGATAAATTTTCCGCCATTTTGAATTTTCTTCAAAACACACTTTTTGCTCCTTTTCCTACAATTTTTTTCCAAATCTCACACAAATCGGTACACATGATCTATGGACCCATGCGATAAAGATATCCAAACGGCATTTTGATAGTCCTTACCGTTCGTCCGTAATTGGCTTCCAAAGTTAGCGGGAGGGGCCCGTTTTACAAAGAATTCCAAAATCACGAACGAAACGTCCAATCGATCCCAGATTTGAATCACATGTCGAGGGTGGTTTACTCAACAAATCCCCAAAAGCATTTCCACTCAGACCCATAGGGGGCGCCACAAATGCGCAAAACGTAACCGTTCGATGCAAAAACATGATTTTTGGGGGGATCAATCCTCTCAAAATGAAACGCAAGCGATCTCAGGAGTGACGACACAATGTAATTGGCGCAGCCTCCGACGTTATTCCTCCCGGCGTATTCCTCGAGTCCCGGCGGCCGCGACCCGCGACCGGCGTCGGCGCAACCACACTCTGCAATTTCCCCGGAATTGCGACGCGTCTAGTTCAAAATGTACTTGAGAAAAAGTACAAAAATGCAAAGCGAAAGCAAACTGCAACATGCAAACCGAAAGTGAAGCGAGACCTACAGTACCCCACACACACTCTCACACACACACACACACACACACACACACACACACACACACACACACACACACACACACACACACACACACACACACACACACACACACACACACACACACACACACACACACACACACACACACACACACACACACACACACACACACACGACTATCTATTGTATATTAGGATGCATACCAATCTTTTGAAAATAGATCTGCTATTTTCAAATGGCCGTAAGGTATAGGGCTGAAGTGGTAAGTAAGAGTACTGAAAACTGGAAATACTCCAGTAATGTAAACATGCCTCAAAATTGTACTTAAGTACAGTACTTGAGTAAATGTACTTTACACCACTGCTGATTTACACATTCAACGGCCTCACTTTTCTTTTTCTTCTCTTCTATTTGATAGGGTAGAAATTACACAGTTTCTTGCAACATAATGTACTATGTGTTAATTAGAAGTGGGAAGTAACTAAAAGTACATGTACTCAAGTAGTGTACTTGAGTACAATTGTGAGGTACTTTTACTTTACTTACTATTTACAATGTTCGATACTTCATACCAGCTAGTGTTTCTCAGACGTTTTCGTGTCGCGGACCCCCACATTGCTATGTATTTAGCTGTGAACCCCCCCCCCCAACTGAAAATGGTTCGTGCCAGGGACCCCCAGAAGAGATTAGATTAGTGTTAAAAATTCTAATTGGCAGTCTAAAAAACATGTATTATTCACCTCTGGTGTTAATTGGGGGAAACATAAGAGTGCGGTCATGTTATCACACGTTTATTCATAACGATAACACTGTGACAAAGTCAGGTCGTTTTCTAAGCGTCTTCAAACACCCACGACAACGACTTAATTGTTTTGCATGGTTTCCGGCAAGAACATTACAATATGTGTTGTTAAATGGGTGTTTCAGTTAGTTAACATCTGACAGAGCAACTTCACTCACTGTTGAAAACTCTGATTGGTAGAAGAGTTTAAGAGGCACACACGCACGCATGCACGCACGTGCACGCGCACGCACACACACACACACACACACACACACACACACACACACACACACACACACACACACACACACACACACACACACACACACACCATATCTCTTTCCTTCAGTGACTCATACAGCAAAGCTGTGAAGATAGTGACCCAGAGTCTCTTGCACACAAACAGACAGCGCACTCTCACACACACACACACACACACACACACACACACACACACACACACACACACACACACACACACACACACACACACACACACACACACACACACACACACACACACACACACACACACACACACACACACACACACACACACACACAAAGCAGGGTGTGTGAAAGCTGATGTGACAGCAAGGTTTATTGGAAGTTAATTATTAAATATTGTCAGAGAGAGAGAGAGAGAGAGAGAGAGAGAGAGAGAGAGAGAGAGAGAGAGAGAGAGAGAGAGTGCCACTGTTGATGACGCCCACCAAGTAGTCTCGCGTAGCCAGACAACTATTCCACAATCTCTGAACGCTATATAGAGTCTGGAACTACAACTCCTGAAATCCGAGAGAGGAAGCTGGCACTTCCGTTCACGAAAATATCTTTTAAAATATCTTTACATTTTCTTTTTTAGTTTCCGTGTCTGCTAAGCAGCAAGCTAAATATACTTAAATGACTTTGATTTATAGTCGGATAAATTTGCGCGACTGTAAAAATGAAACGGAAGTGGGGAGGAAGCTTCACATCCGGTTTATATTCTAATCATGATCAGAGCTTCAGAGTCTGTTTGAAAATTGTGGGAGGCAACAGTCTGGCCACCAACCAAGGGAATACAGATGTAAATGAGCCCTATAGCTATTTCTGGTGCAATGCATTGTCCCTGTGCCAGACAATTAACACATTAACACAGAGAGAGAGAGAGAGAGAGAGAGAGAGAGAGAGAGAGAGAGAGAGAGAGAGAGAGAGAGAGAGAGAGAGAGAGTCCACTTCAGCCCTATATATATAATAGCAGATCTACAAGCTCACAATGCTTACACTGTGAACTTGTAGTTCAGCTATTTTCAAAAGGTTTTTTATACATTTTGAACTTGTGGAATCAAATGGGACATTCTGCACAATGTGTGGGCCTACTTTTACTTTTCATACTTTATGTACGCTTTTATAGCGATACTTTTGTACTTTTACTCAAGCACATTTTGAATACGGGGGTTTTACTCGTAACAGATTATACCTACATTGCAGTATTGATACGTTTACTTAAGTAAAACATGCGAGTACTTCTACAATCACTGGTCTTTGTCGTAGAAAAGTTTAGACACTACATTCTATCCAACTATTGCATTGGTTCTCAAAGTGGGGTCCGGGGACCCCCAGGGGTACTTGAGGGGGTTCCAGGGGGTCCCCAGCTAAATGATGGACAGGGACCAAATGGACCCTTATGGGTCTGTAACTCTGAGAGTGTACAAATGTAACCAAATGGACCCAACGGGTCCATTTGGTTCCATTTGTACACTCTCAGAGTTAAATTAACATTGATTTTACGATATGAATTGGGGTCCCAGAGACATACATGCCATTAAATGGGGGTCCGTAGCCTAATGCATGTCAAACTGGGGGTCCTTGAAATTAAAATGGTTGAAAATCACTGCTAGAGAGCCGTAAAAATCTTCTATTATGGGGGGTCCCTGGCTTATCTTTTCAAATGGGGGTCCGCGGGCTAATAAGTGTCTATTTGGGGGTCCTTGGCACGAAAAAGTTTGAGAACCACTGAACTATTGCATTTGTATTTTCTTATTTTTTATCAGCGTCACACTTCACTGCATTCAGATGAAAGTCGCTCCACATTTGCATCTTAGAATGCCTCCATGCCAAGGTCACTGTCATGGTTGAGTGGTTCATGATGAGAATCGGCCGATCATCATCATCTCTTCAAGTTGGTTCACAAATGACTTTGTTTTGAAAACACACAGAGATGGAGATAAACTGGGGTCTGGGTGTGTCTGTGATCTTTCAGAGAACTGCATAATTTAAGGGCTTATAAACAGAGTTCATGGATATCTTTCTCACAACGTACTTATTGCTATGACTTCTATCACGCATTTATATTAGCAGAAGCTCTCATCCAAGACACTTTAACTGACATAAATGTTGGTTTTTAAGGCATGCCATTTCTTTTTAATTACTATATTATTTTAGGAGAGTTTAGAGAGTTTAGGAGAGTATTATTTTAAGACAGGTGTCTTTTTTAAAGGTGTAAAGAAGTGAAAGTGAGATGATGTTTTTGTTGTAGCTGTTTGGTTGCGTGACCCAATTATTAGTTACTGTAATGTTTGGGCTGGGATGCTTTTCAGTAAAAGTGATGGTATTAAGGACGTGTGTTTGTATGTGCCTCGACGGAGTAGGGGCGGGAGAGTATCTGCAATCTGTACGCCGCTTGTGGTGGGCCGGTCTGGGCCAAAATGCCATGGGGCTGAATTTTGGTCCCAGTCCGGCCCTGATGGTAAACTATCCCTGTAAGACAGTTGGGTAGTGTGTGTGTGTGTGTGTGTGTGTGTGTGTGTGTGTGTGTGTGTGTGTGTGTGTGTGTGTGTGTGTGTGTGTGTGTGTGTGTGTGTGTGTGTGTGTGTGTATGTGTGCGTGCGTGCGTGTTTTTGTATTACTATACGTGTGAGGACCAAACGTCTCCACAAGTATAGTAGAATATGAGAAGTGGATGTAGTAATGAGGTGTAATTTATCTTGTGAGGACCATTTCCTCACAAGATAAATTGTTATTTTATGGTTGAACATTGAACATTTTTACGTTTACAATTAGAAAAAGATTCAGGTTGGGGTTAGGTTTAGGATTAGACCTTTAGAGGTTAGGTTTAGGGAGTTGGGGTTACATTTTCCCCTATTTTATACTTAGTTGTGCGGCGATGTCAAACACTGGAAAATAGCCGATCTACAAGCTCACAACGTGTCGCAGCGCGACACGTTGCGAGCTTGTAGATCTGCTATTTTTCGGCTTTAGACTTGCGGTTAAAAATGCCCCAAAAAATCATAAAGAAATCATAAAATCGGCTTCGTAAAAGGTTGATGTCCTCACAAGTATCGTAATACAAACGTGTGTGCGTGCGTGTGTGTGTGTGTGAGTCAAGGTGAGATAAAGGCCTGTACAGTAGAGTTACAGTAAGCGTGCGGTGGGTTCCTGTGGATCATTCAATATAGATTGAATACATCATAATGTGTTGAAGTGGAACACGCCATCTCCTCTGTGTCTCTCTGCACGCTCCACTGGACTCAGTGAAACCATGGTATGATGGAACTCTCTAGAAACGGGACAACACGCGGCCGCCGTTACACTTTCACTGTTCAATAAACCCATTAAAGGAAAATTCCGCCCGACGGTTTTAATACCATTCTTATGACGTTATGATATCCTAGGAGGAGTGGTATACAGTAGAGACATTTCATAACTCCATAACGGGTCGGCCACAGCTTAAAACATGCGCCAATAGGCCTTGCGCTAGATTGCGTATTTTAATAGCTTTTTTTTTATGAGATCTGACGTTCAGTGACACAACACAGTAAAAAAAAAACAAAAAAAGTCTCGCTAGACGAGATCGAGATTTCAATCTCGTCTAGCGAGAGATGGTTGCATAGTGTTCTGTCACTATGTCAGATCTCACCAAAAAAAGCTATTAAAATACGCGATCTAGCTGCCCCTGTGTGTGCATGTATTGCTGCAGACAGATGTGTATATTTGCTCATTAAACAGACATTGACCTTTAACTAATGAATGGAGATGTATCGAACACACAACAAAGATCTGTCTGTCTGTCTGTCTGTCTGTCTGTCTGTCTGTCTGTCTGTCTGTCTGTCTGTCTGTCTGTCTGTCTGTCTGTGTCTCTGTCTGTCTGTCTGTCTGTGTCTCTGTCTGTCTGTCTGTCTGTCTGTCTGTCTGTCTGTCTGTCTGTCTGTCTGTGTCTCTCTCTCTATGTCTGTCTGTCTGTCTGTCTGTCTGTCTGTCTGTCTGTCTGTCTGTCTCTCGCTCTCTCTCTCTGTGTCTCTATCTCTCTCTCTCTCTGTCTGTTTGTCTTTCTGTCTGTAATAGTCCAGGGGCCAACACTGATATTTTCACAAATTGGTACCACCTAAGGTGACCGTAAAGTTTTTGTATTTTTGTCTTCCTACATGTCTCTAGTTTATATTTTGGTATGATAACCCTTCCAATCTTGTAGCTTAATGGCAGTTATCACTACCTACCGGCTAATGTATCCGGTAGGAGACACAAAGTAGAATCTTTGTGTCTCCTACCGGAAACATCAAATTATTGCGACAAAAAACTAAATATATCCATGTATTCAAGGCTTCATGGGGTGTGCAATTGATAACTTCTCAGATTTTTGGTGTTTGCAAAAAGACTGCTTTCCATAAGCTTGTAAAAGTTGACCCTCCTTCGGTCTAGGGGGGTCATAGCTGAATGGGTAGAGAGTCCCCCTGGGAAACTTAAAGGAGGAGTTCACCCAAAAAAAATATTTTCTATCAATTGCACACCCCATGAAGCCTTGAATACATGGATATATTTTGTTTTTTGTCGCAATAATTTGATGCCCGGGTGTATTTCCGGTAGGAAACACAAAGATTCTACTTTGTGTCTCCTACCGGATACATTAGCCGGTAGGTAGTGATAACTGCCATTAAGCTACAAGATTGGAAGGGTTATCATACCAAAATATAAACTAGAGACATGTAGGAAGACAAAAATACAAAAACTTTACGGTCACCTTAGGTGGTACCAAAATATGGCCTGGCCCCTGGACTAAGTATCACTGCATGTCTGTCCGTCTGTCTGGCTCTCTCTCTCTGTGTGTCTCTGTCTCTATCTCTCCCTCTCTGTCTGTCTGTCTTTCTGTCTGTAAGTCTCACTGCATGTCCGTCCGTCCGTCCGTCCGTCCGTCCGTCCGTCCGTCCGTCCGTCCGTCCGTCTGTCTGTCTCTTCCAGACATCCAATCACAGCGAGGTTAAAGTCCAGTCTAGCGCTCAGGGCCTGGAATCCATTTCATTTATTTAATCAATATGAAGACGGAATTGTTGCTTAAAGCAACGGTTTCTCAAACCAGTTAATTCGAGTAACACCTGATTCAATCAGTACAATAACTATCTGAATATCACCTGATTCAATCAGTACAATAACTATCTGAATATCACCTGATTCAATCAGTACAATAACTATCTGAATAACACCTGATTCAATCAGTACAATAACTATCTGAATATCACCTGATTCAATCAGTACAATAACTATCTGAATATCACCTGATTCAATCAGTACAATAACTATCTGAATATCACCTGATTCATTTGGCCTTGAATGCATCTCTGAGCTGCATGCCAGCCTCTCCAACCCCGCACAACTTAAACACTGTATGGGTCTTCAACGTTGCATAGGGCAAGGACCCCTTAGCTGAGAGAGAGATGAAGCAGGACCCCTTAGCTGAGAGAGAGATGAAGCAGGGACCCCTTAGCTGAGAGAGAGATGAAGCAGGGACCCCTTAGCTGAGAGAGACAGATGAAGCAAGGACCCCTTAGCTGAGAGAGAGAGAGATGAAGCAGGGACCCCTTAGCTGAGAGAGACAGATGAAGCAGGGACCCCTTAGCTGAGAGAGAGAGAGATGAAGCAGGGACCCCTTAGCTGAGAGAGAGAGATGAAGCAGGGACCCCTTAGCTGAGAGAGAGAGATGAAGCAGGGACCCCCCACTACATATTGTATAATATGTGTATAATATCAGTTAGATGCACTGACAGACAGTGAGTCATTGAATTACACAAACACAGCTTCCATTGTTTACCATGTAAACAATGACCCTGACATTTACACTGCATTCTGCCTCGTGTTTTCACCAGCATTACAGTCTGTGTGTGTGTGTGTGTGTGTGTGTGTGTGTGTGTGTGTGTGTGTGTGTGTGTGTGTGTGTGTGTGTGTGTGTGTGTGTGTGTGTGTGTGTGTGTGTGTGTGTGTGTGTGTGTAAAAGCCAACCTTTCCACAAAGCACAGTCTGATTTGATGTGTTTGGCGTTTAAAAGAAAATACATGACAGGCTTCTGAAAGAAGAAAAGGCCATGATAGATAAAACACATTGGATGTTGTTTTGCATGTCTTCTCCTTCATTACTCCTTCTCTTCTCCCCTCCCCTCCCCTCCCCTCTCCTGTCCTCTCCCTGGAGGATGGATGGGGAGACGGGAAAGACAGACAGACAGACAGACAGACAGACAGACAGACAGACAGACAGAAAGACAGGGAGGGACATACAGACAGACAGACAGACAGACAGACATACAGACAGACAGAAAGACAGGGAGGGACATACTGTACAGACAGACAGACAGACAGACAGACAGACAGACAGACAGGGAGGGACATACATACAGACAGACAGACAGACAGACAGACAGACAGACAGACAGACAGACAGACAGGGAGGGAGGGACATACAGACAGACAGACAGACAGACAGACGGACAGACAGACAGACAGACAGACAGACAGGGAGGGACAGACAGACAGACAGACAGACAGACAGACAGACAGACAGACAGACAGGGAGGGAGGGACATACAGACAGACAGACAGACAGACAGACAGACAGACAGGGAGGGAGGGAGGGAGGGAGGGAGGGACATACAGACAGACAGACAGACAGACAGACATACAGACAGACAGACAGACAGACAGACAGACAGACAGACAGACAGACAGACAGGGACATACAGACAGACAGGCAGACAGACAGGGAGGGACATACAGACAGACAGACAGACAGACAGACAGACAGACAGACAGACAGACAGACAGAGAGATAAGAGTAGGTCAGAACATTCATCATGCATGTAAATCATCCTGGTGCACATGATGTATCTTTAAACACACCTGCACACGCACACGCGCACACACACACACACACACACACACACACACACACACACACACACACACACACACACACACACACACACACACACACACACACACACACACACACACACACACACACACCCTTTCTAAACATGCCATTACAACCACACACACACACTAACCCATTGCAAAAGTGCATTGTTAGAACAATTTCTACTCATTCACTTTTACAGGACTCACATCTGCCAAGTTTCAGGAAAACTTAGGAGTGAGACCTTAGGGAGGGGATGCTTATTGTGGACGGCGAGAATTCTTTTGCCTTTTTTAACGTCGATTAAGAGGAATATCTCAATTTAAATGAACATTAAGACTGTTGTGATGTCTTCACCCTCATGCCAGCTGCTCTCCTTGCACTGTGGGCCTCTTTGTGCTCTCTCTCTGCTTTACTCTGAATAGTGAACACGCCAGAAATATTATCGATGGCTAGAAATATCATAATTCACATAGAGTCCAGAGACATTAGGATTAGACTGTCGGATGTCATTATTTAGACTTACTCTGTCATTATTGAAGCAGCCTCTCCACCCAATTATTTTTGCAACTTATATAGTGTTAATAAGTGACCCGCACAAGTAGAAATGAAAACAATTGTAACAAAGAAAATACATTCAGCCTATTTATAAAATGTCAATGAATACAAAAAAGCCTTTAAAGAACATATAACAGCATTTTCCTTTAGTGCAATATGTTTCTTCCAGTCATGCTTTAACACATCAGTAACTCTTAACATAATGAAAAGCACATTTGCTCAACACCATATTTATTCTCAGTGATACTGTAACAAGATTAGAACCAGAACAATAATATCAGAAAATAAACAAAAACTAAACTAGATAAAGTGCTCCTCGGAGCACAGGTCTCCGCCAGGTCAGATACGTTATTGTGGCCTCCTGGTGGCGCTATAATAGGCCAATGTGAAAAGGGTGCCATTTATTCTTAGGTCGTTCACGGCAATCGGACACTGCATTCATGATTTGAAGCATTTTGTTCCAAAAATGTGTTTTGCTAAATTAGACCTGCTGGTGGCGCTATAACAGGCCAATGTGAAAAGGGTGGCATTTCTTCCTCGGCCTAGTGGGAATGTGCGTGTGAAATTTCACGGAAATCGCACGCTGCGTTCATGGTTTGAGGCAGTTTGTTCAAAACGGACCAATCCTGCAAACTTTGGATGGCAACCTTAACCAATAAGGATGGAATATGGGAAATCGGACAGATCAGGGTTGATCACATGACTATAGAGATACTGTGTACCGATTTGCATGACGTTTGGTTAAAAACTGTAGGAATAATGTGAAAAAAATGGGTTTTGCACAAATCGGCCTCCTGGTGGCGCTATAACAGGCCCATGTGAAAAATTTGAGGCAGAGGTTCTGAATTGGCATCCAGGGAGTGTGTGTGCACAGTTTCGCAGCGACCGGGCCAACGGTGCCGGAGATTTGGTGGTAACACACGGACGGACGGACGGACACACGGACACACGGACGGACACACGGACGGAGGGTAAAACATACTCTCTCGCCATGCCTTACGGCCTGGCGGAGACAATAAAAACTAAGCTACGATGACTAAAACTAAGACTACATATATTGACAATTTCGTGAACAAATAAAAACTAGACTAAAATGTTAGTGAGGGATCTAGTGGAGAAGAGATCCAGTAGAACTAAAAGACAAGTCATTTTATGTTTAATTGCGCTCAGGTGTTGCGCTCTGAAAATAGCAGATCTACAAGCTCACAACGCGTCGCGCTGCGACGCGTTGTGAGCTTGTAGATCGGCTATTTTCAGCATGCAACCAAGTGTAAAACTAGATAAAGTGCTCCTCGGAGCACAGGTCTCCGCCAGGTCAGATACGTTATTGTGGCCTCCTGGTGGCGCTATAATAGGCCAATGTGAAAAGGGTGCCATTTATTCTTAGGTCGTTCACGGCAATCGGACACTGCATTCATGATTTGAAGCATTTTGTTCCAAAAATGTGTTTTGCTAAATTAGACCTGCTGGTGGCGCTATAACAGGCCAATGTGAAAAGGGTGGCATTTCTTCCTCGGCCTAGTGGGAATGTGCGTGTGAAATTTCACGGAAATCGCACGCTGCGTTCATGGTTTGAGGCAGTTTGTTCAAAACGGACCAATCCTGCAAACTTTGGATGGCAACCTTAACCAATAAGGATGGAATATGGGAAATCGGACAGATCAGGGTTGATCACATGACTATAGAGATACTGTGTACCGATTTGCATGACGTTTGGTTAAAAACTGTAGGAATAATGTGAAAAAAATGGGTTTTGCACAAATCGGCCTCCTGGTGGCGCTATAACAGGCCCATGTGAAAAATTTGAGGCAGAGGTTCTGAATTGGCATCCAGGGAGTGTGTGTGCACAGTTTCGCAGCGACCGGGCCAACGGTGCCGGAGATTTGGTGGTAACACACGGACGGACGGACGGACACACGGACACACGGACGGACACACGGACGGAGGGTAAAACATACTCTCTCGCCATGCCTTACGGCCTGGCGGAGACAATAAGCCATTACGATGCCATCAAGGCACCGCCAACATACATTTTAGTCGACTAAATCGACTGTAGATTTAGTCGACTAGAATCTTATGATATTTAGTCGACTAAAACTAAAACAAACTAGATAAAGTGCTCCTCGGAGCACAGGTCTCCGCCAGGTCAGATACGTTATTGTGGCCTCCTGGTGGCGCTATAATAGGCCAATGTGAAAAGGGTGCCATTTATTCTTAGGTCGTTCACGGCAATCGGACACTGCATTCATGATTTGAAGCATTTTGTTCCAAAAATGTGTTTTGCTAAATTAGACCTGCTGGTGGCGCTATAACAGGCCAATGTGAAAAGGGTGGCATTTCTTCCTCGGCCTAGTGGGAATGTGCGTGTGAAATTTCATGGAAATCGCACGCTGCGTTCATGGTTTGAGGCAGTTTGTTCAAAACGGACCAATCCTGCAAACTTTGGATGGCAACCTTAACCAATAAGGATGGAATATGGGAAATCGAACAGATCAGGGTTGATCACATGACTATAGAGATACTGTGTACCGATTTGCATGACGTTTGGTTAAAAACTGTAGGAATAATGTGAAAAAATGGGTTTTGCACAAATCGGCCTCCTGGTGGCGCTATAACAGGCCCATGTGAAAAATTTGAGGCAGAGGTTCTGAATTGGCATCCAGGGAGTGTGTGTGCACAGTTTCGCAGCGACCGGGCCAACGGTGCCGGAGATTTGGTGGTAACACACGGACGGACACACGGACACACGGACGGACACACGGACGGAGGGTAAAACATACTCTCTCGCCATGCCTTACGGCCTGGCGGAGACAATCAGATGACTAAAATATGACTAAAACTAAATGGAATTGTATTCAAAAGACTATGACTAAAACTAAATCAAAATTTGCTGTCAAAATCAACACTGGGATTAAAGGAGAGTGCCGGTCATTTTAGGTTGTGTGTTTTATGTGTCGCTAAACACTCACCAACATACAAGGGAACGTTGAATTTTTCCAGATCTGCTCCTGTTGTCCATTCTGCAGACCCCTTACAGCGGCATAATGGGAGACGTGTGTAAGAGTGAAAATCGTCAACGCATGTTTGAGTATCATGAGACTTCACGATGAGCAGTAGTAGAAAAAAAACAACAACTTTGCATCGGTTATAATAGACGATTTTCACTCTTACACACGTCTCCCATTATGCCGCTGTAAGGGGTCTGCAGAATGGACAACAGGGGCAGATCTGGAAATATTCAACGTTCCTTTGTATGTTGGTGAGTGACTAGCGACACATCAAACATACAACCTAAAATGAGCGGCACTCTCCTTTAAGAGCATCTGCTAAATACCTAACCTGTTAAGTGCAAGTTATGGAAACACTATGCAGAAGTGAGAGGGAACATGACAGAATGAGCGTGTGAAATGGCAAGTGTGGGTGTGAGAAGAGGTTAAATTGTGTGAATCTCACTCTCAAAGGGTGAGACTTGAACTCTACCAAGGTGTTGAGTTTCTCTGAGGCATTATACATTGTTCACTCTGTGTTTATGTGACTATTTACCTTGTTGTTGTTTAATGACTACAGTTCATGCTTTACTCTGCTTATTCAGATCTGATAAACGGCCCAACTGTACATTGGAAAGGGACAGTTTTCTCTCTCTCTCTCTCTCTCTCTCTCTCTCTCTCTCTCTCTCTCTCTCTCTCTCTCTCTCTCTCTCTCTCTCTCTCTCTCTCTCTCTCTCTCTCTCTCTCTCTCTCTCTCTCTCTCTCTCTCTCTCTCTCTCTCTCTCTCTCTCTCTAATAATAATGCAGGTGTTTCTGAGTGTTTATTACCCAGGGTGCTCAGAGGCGTCTCCTAGGGGAGATGTGGCAGACTGACCTTCAGAATGTCACACTTATGACACGCACGCACACGCACACACACACACACACACACACACACACACACACACACACACACACACACACACACACACACACACAGCTTAAAACAGCCTCTTGTAAAGTGACAACCAGCTAAAATGTCTGCGTTGCAGGAATGTCATGTGATATGCCAGCCTCACACATACACAAGCACAATCACAGGCCAGTGGTGTAAAGTAACTAAGTGCATTTACTCAAGTACTGTACTTTAATACAATTTTGAGGTATTTTTTACTTTACTGGAGTATTTCCAATGTTCAGTACTTTTCACTTCTACACATCCATTTTGGCCATTTGAAAATAGCCGATCTACAAGCATTGTGAGCTTATACATCTGCTATTTAAAAAAAAAAAACTTATGAAATGGGAAGTTCTGCATAATGAGTACTTTTACTTTTGGTTCTTTAAGTACATTTTAGTGGCACTAATTTTTTTTGCACCTTTTGCATCTTTTGCACTTTTACTCAAGTAAAATTAGTATTTCTACATTGCAATACTGATACTTTTACCTAAGTAAAAAAATGGTGTACTTTTTCCACACACACGCACATACACGCACGCGCGCGCGCGCGCGCGCACACACGCACGCACACGCACACGCACACGCACACACACACAGTAGTGTGTGGGCTAAAATGGACGTGCTACCCATTTCTCTGCCTCAAGCCAGCCAAACCCAATTATGTGGTTATTTATATGGAGTAGATTTCCCTTTCATTAAGAAGACACAACATAGACACCATTAAAGGTCATAAACAGTATTAAAGTCAGATACGTGATCTAATTTAAGTCCACTCCTCCAAGTGTGGTAGTCAGTCCAAATACTTCCACTGCCAAGTCTCCACATTTGGCTCCAACAGCATCCATTGTAATAATGTACAAACACACTGTTGTTCTTTTAACACATATCTGGGGAGTTGAACTATAACCTCCAAATGATATTTTTACCAAAATAAAAACACAAATACTCCTTACTTTATTAACCCTTACCAGAGATTTCCATTATTTTACTGAACTTAAACCAATATTATTTTACTACCCTTAAACTTAAAGCTGCACAATGCAACGTTCATCTTCTGTCCCAGATTTGAACTCAGTTTCCGGGTTGCGCAAGTGCTGACATTCTTTACCATTGAGCTAATAGAGCCTGGCTGCTTGCTCAGAGGATAAATTGCGCCTTGACCGTCAGGTCAGGATTTGTGTCAGATCCCGTGTCTCAATGGAAAGAGCAGGGAGACGAAATACAACCACCCCAACTGTATACGTTATGGAGATCTCTCCATGTCCCCTTTATGCCCATATATGGAGATTCCTGATGTCATCAGTATATGCCTATATGTGGGCATGCCCCCTTTTGTGCCCCTATATATGTACATAAACAAACATATATATATATATGTTTGTTTATGTTGTCATAGTGACGTTTGCTGTGATTTGTTTATGTTGTCATAGTGACGTGGTCATGGTGACGTGGTCATGGTGACGTGGTCATGGTTTGTTTATGTTGTCGTAGTGACGTTGCTGTGGTTTGTTTATGTTGTCATAGTGACGTTGCTGTGGTTTGTTTATGTTGTCATAGTGACATGGCTGTGGTTTGTTTATGTTGTCATAGTGACGTGGTCATGGTGACGTGGTCATGGTTTGTTTATGTTGTCGTAGTGACGTTGCTGTGGTTTGTTTATGTTGTCATAGTGACGTTGCTGTGGTTTGTTTATGTTGTCATAGTGACATGGCTGTGGTTTGTTTATGTTGTCATAGTGACGTGGTCATGGTGACGTGGTCATGGTTTGTTTATGTTGTCGTAGTGACGTTGCTGTGGTTTGTTTATGTTGTCATAGTGACGTTGCTGTGGTTTGTTTATGTTGTCATAGTGACATGGCTGTGGTTTGTTTATGTTGTCATAGTGACGTTGCTGTGGTTTGTATATGTTGTCATAGTGAGGTGGATGCGGTTTGTGTATGATGTCATAGTGGCATTGTTTATGTTGTCACAGTGTATATGGGCATGCTGATATGCCCATATATGGAGATCTCTGTATCTGTCAGTCCTTGTCCCTCTCCTGCCCATATATGGATATAAATATGGATATCCCTGATGTCATCAGTATATGCCTATATATGGGCATGCCCCCTTTTGTGCCCCTATATGGAGCTGAGTGATTTGTTGAGGATAGACCACACACTCCATATTTGGGCATAGCTGCATTGGGAACTCCTTATGGCTGAGTAATGGTGACATGAGCGTAATGTCAGAGGTCCAACTGCCCAGGTTAGACAACACACTCCATATGTGGGTGTAGCTGCATTGGGAGCTCCTTATATGGTTATGGCTGAGTCATGGTGATATGAGGTCCGCCCACTGGCCAGCCAGCAGGTCTCCCTTAAGCTATTTTGGAGCGGTGCAACCGCTCCTATAAGAGGGTTTAGGGCCCATCCGTGGCGAAAGTTTTTCTTTCCGTCGTGAAAATTTGTCTTTCGCTGTGACGCCATGCTGTGGAAAACACGCCCATAGGCCAATCACAGCAGGACGTGCTGTGATTGGTTAGCGAGACACATGAGGAAATTAACTTCAAACTTCGCTGACGCGCTGTGATTGGCTAGCGAGACGCATGATGACATTAATAATAATGTAAAAAATTTAAGCACGTCACTTCGCAGGACGTATACTGTGATTGGCTAGTAAGACGCATGATTAAATTAATAATGCATAAATATCACCACTCACTTCACACTGGGTGTGATTTTTAATATAGGACTAGACAGTCCTCTCGATTGTCATAGGGCTTTGTCAGAGTATGCGTTGTACCAGTCTGTCTGTGTCCCTTTTATGTCCATATATGGAGATCTCTGTATGTCAGTCCTTGTCCCTTGTATGCTCTTATATCATGTATTGGTGGTATGGCGTAGATGTGAGGGCCTTAAACTTTAGAACCTATAGTAGGCAAAAAAAATTGAAGAATCGCCAAAAATAGTGAAAATAGCATCTCTACAAGCTGGCATCATATTGCGACGTGTTGTGACCTTGTAGATCTAATATTTCCACAATGTTGCTTCACGACACCGGTGTGTAACAAAGTATAAAATGGGGCTTAAGTGGCCAAAGTTTTCATTGTTGTTGTTTTGATGAAAACAAGCCTGAGGATGCTGCTATAGTCTGCCATGATGTTTCCCACAGATAAAGGCTCACAATGAAGGAAGGAAAGCCCAGGGTGATAGCACTGTCTGGGGTTATCTCCACCCACAATCTGAAGGCATTGTGTGTGTGTGTGTGTGTGTGTGTGTGTGTGTGTGTGTGTGTGTGTGTGTGTGTGTGTGTCCGTGTGTGTGTGTGTGAGTGTGAGTGTGAGTGTGAGTGTGAGTGTGAGTGTGTGTGTGTGTGTGTGTGTGTGTGTGTGTGTGTGTGTGTTAGTTACAGATGTGCCGGTGTCATGCCCTGAAAATAGCATATCTACAAGCTTGTAGATCTGCTATTTCCGGCTTGTTTGTGTGTGTGCGAGTGTGGGTGGGTGTGTGCGCTACTGTCTCTGAATGAACACAGAAGTGAAAACTGGAGCTTGTCACTTGCTGACCCATTTTTCACGCTCTTTTTTTGTTTTATAAGATACAACCTTTATGTTCATGTGACGGAGTGACGCTCAGAAATAAATATCACTTGTTTGACGCAACCAGTGGCGTGCACAGACATTTTGAGGGGCAGGTGCTCAAGTAAATTATAGGCCTACTTTTTTTTTTTACTCGGTCTGCTCTTTTTTCCCTCTACACCAGGGATGGCAAACTCATTTTAGCTCAGGGGCCACATGGAGGAGGGCCAGAGGGCCAGAGGGCCGGACCGGTACCGGACCGGTAAAATCATGGCATAATAACTAATAATAACAATAACAACAACTTTAGATAGTTTTCTTTGTTTGCTTTACTTAGTCTTAGTTAGTACAAGCACATTCTGAAAATGTAAACTTCACAAATAGGGATTGCCAAATGGAGACATTTTATTAACCTTTTACCTACCGTTAGGCCTTACCGATTAATTAATCGATAACCGTTAAGATTTTTTTTTTCTTTTTTTTTTTAGTGCCAAAATACATTTTATTTCAAAGGGCCAAGTCTACACAGTTTGTTTTGTGTCTCCAGCAGAGTTTCTAGTGTCTCTATCTCTCTCTGGAAGAGGTTGCACATGAACTCTGCAGCCGCACTGAGGCGCTCCAACACAAACAATACCAATACAAAGACGAGGAAGAAGAAGAGGAAAGTGGAAGTTACGTGTGGTTGCAGGTGTAGACTTGGCCAAAAAACAATTAAAACATTTTTGGCACTTTTTTTTTTTTTTTTTTATATTTTCAAAATCATCTTGCGGGCCGGATTAAACTAGTTAGCGGGCCCGATCCGGCCCGCGGGCCGTATGTTTGACATCCCTGCTCTACACCTATACCTCTTTGCCAAAAATAGCCGATCTACAAGCCCACAACGCCTCGCAGCGCGAGGCGTTGTGAGCTTGTAGATCTGCTATTTTTGGCTAAAGATCTCCTCAGAAAAGGGATGCTAGGTTTCGAGTGGTTATGGTAAAAAGAAAAATCATATCACATAAAGATTTGGCGGACCCCCTGTAGTAACTCTGAGGACCCCCTAGGGGTCCCGGACCCCCTGTTGAAGACCCCTGCTTTAAACTGGAAAAACAAAACTTTTTTTTCCTTTTTTTCAAAAGGGCACTTCTGGTCAAGAGGGCAAAGGGCAGGTGCTCTAGCACCACCTAGAGTCTATCTGTGCACGTCCCTGGACGCAACGTTCGGATCTCCATGATTGAATGTTTGTAAACAAGAAGAGACGCGAGTATTCAACAATAGACTGCAACACCGCAACACCGCCCGACCAACAGTGGCTTTATTTATTTGTTTGAAAGGCAACACTATTAGGCAACAAACTCAAGAACTCGCGGTGGAACAGGACAATAATATTTCCTATGAACTGCAAAACGGCTGGGAAACGACATTTCATTGAATGAACCTTGGACTTGGACGTAGTAAAGTTGTAAACAAAGGAATTTGCGAATGAAATGCTGCGCTGATGAACTGTTGTCAATGGATGCTTTGAAATGAATGGAGTGAAAAGCAAAATTAAATGAGCGAAGGAATGCTTTGCATACAACGGAAAAAGAAAAAGGAAGTTCTTATATAAAAATGTCTTTGATCAAACCCAAACTGTGTGGAGAACTTCATTCATTAACAATGAATGGGGATCGTGCACCCGTCTGCACTCGTAAAATGAAAGAGGTTCAAACTATGCTGGTACCAGGTGGAAATGTTAAAGAAGTGAATGACGATGTTGCCTCATTTATTCAAAATCTCCTGACAGCTGCAATAAAGGACGAGGATAGAACGCAACGGTATGAGCCAAAAATGTCTGTGTACTTTTCCACCACTGGTACGGGCATCGTGTTTAGAGGCAAAGCAGGCTAAATTGCTAAAAGCCAGACTGGAACAGATGGAACTGGACATCTGCCTGGCTGAATCCGATGCTAAATAAAAAATCCTGGCGGGTCTTGAGTCCAGGTCACAACCACCACCACCAGCACTGCTTACATTACAACCATGTTACAGTCACCATCACAACATGATGCCATGCATGAGTGTCTGGAAAGTCAAGACCTAAAGCATCAATATGGACTCATGGAACCATTTCCAATTAATCCAATTAATCCACTTGGAGCCAGACAACACACACTTACTGATATGTTAGAGTTAATTTCTATATATGTGATTTGTGTTTGACCCCCCCCCACACCCCCCCCCCCCCCACCCCCACCCCCCACACACAATTTTTTTTTGCCATGCGGCTCCGCTGCACGCCCATGATAGGTGTCCCTTATTTAAATCTCTGGGAGTCTGCAACCCTAACCTTGCCATACTTTAGCTTTTGCTGAACTGATGCCACTGCAAGTGAGCACGTGCGCGTGCGTGCGTGCGTGCGTGCGTGCGTGCGTGCGTGCGTGCGTGCGTGCGTGCGTGCGTGCGTGCGTGCGTGCGTGCGTGTGCCGTGTGTGTGTGTAAGTCATGTCCCCCGCTGAGTGTTGGCACTGAGAGCAGCCATTACTACAGTGTTGTGTCTCGGTGAGTGTGAACATATTGTGACATGAGATAAATGAATTCTGGAGCTCAGCATGGGGCCTGCCTGTTAGGCTGTCATTTACTCTGTGTGTGTGTGTGTGTGTGTGTGTGTGTGTGTGTGTGTGTGTG
>NC_139957.1:44898551-44958551 GCF_963454915.1 Gymnoscopelus microlampas | reverse complement strand
ATTCTAAATGTTACAACAATCATATTCTTTGAGACACATCAGAGTTTTTGCCGGGTCAAACAAAGGCATCATGTGATGTTGATCCCCTTCTCCTATTCGCTCATACTAGGACATGACATTTGGTAGAGGCCGAATAATAGGCCACTTTAAACTTTAAGCACCTTTAATATATATATATATATATATATATATATATATATATATATATATATATATATATATATATATATATATAATAATAATAATAATAAAGAAATACATCACATGGATGCAACTGGGACGCATCATCAGTGTTGTAGCCTGGGGTCATAGGGTGTTTCGGGTCTCGCAACATACAACATACACCCTCGCCCAGGTGACCCAGCCAGGGTTGATCAAGCCCCGAATTACGTCCCAGTAGCACCCACGGTCAGTCCTATAGGGAAAGACAGGGCCACTCAGTCCGCTTCTCCGGAAGTACTCTGCCGGGACTCGGGGAGGCTCTGGCACGTGGAGGGACTAGGCACTGTGGGTTGTCTCCTGGCCGGGCTCCTCCTTCGTCTCACCAGGTCCAGGACCTGAGCGCTGCGCCAGATCAGATGCACCGCCCCGATCCAAACATTTCCTTCTGGCGTGATGGTTCCTTGGGCCGATACCACTAGATTGGGCCGTCTAATGGTATTAGCTCCGCTTGCGGTACGCTGGAATGGAATGGCCCTCCTAAAGGCCTCACCGCGGCCTCATATATATATATATATATATATATAACCACACACACACAGCCTATTTCCAAAAGAAATCTTGGAAAAAAGTTCCAAATGTGGAATATCTTTAAGAAAATGTACACAGATTATCTTCTGATAAATAATGTGGGAGGTTCTTTGACATGAAGATGTTTGAGAACCACTGGTTCAAACAACATTAGGCTATATGAAACAAGCCCAAAAAAGCATCTACACTTTAGAAACAAGCTCCCTCCAAAGAAACGCAACCTGCTGTAACTACCAATATATACAAGCAACTTCACACAAAAACAACCCCAAAGTTAAAGTCGCTTATATAACAGACATGGCAACACCTCTCTCCCTCTCATGCTAATCCCCCCATCCGTACCCCCGTCCCCCCCCGTCCCCCCGGTATAAGTCTAAGTGGAGGTGATAGTGCGGAGGCGAATGGCGTGTGGGGAAACCTCCATGTTCCCTGCATAGAAATGGACCAGTGATGTATTCATCATGTCACAGCCAATAAAGCTCTGCTGTGCCGCTGTTTGCATACAGTATAGAGCTCTCTGTCGGGCAGAAACCTCTTATCTACATATTCTTATATTTTTAGTTTTTTTCGTAAATTACAGTGGTGGAAAAAGTACTAAAATGTTTTACTTAAGTAAAGGTATCAATACTGCACAGAGTGATTTGATTTGATTTGATTTGATTTATTTGCACAACATTTTTTGTATACATTTACAGGACATGTTAGTTATTTCCGAGGGAAACATTACGTGATAGTTGTTGTGCCGGTGAGGTAAGAAACCCTGGGGGGCTTATGTAAGAACCTCACCGTTTACATTACATATAATGAGAGTTATTTAATATTAAAAACAAAGACAGAAAAAAACAAAAAACAAAAAGAAAATATAAAAGTATATACCTATGATAAAGGGTATAGGACATTGATAAAAATAAAAGTACAAGACTGAGCAGAAGAGACAGAACAAAAACAAAACAAAACAACAAAAAGTATTGAACAAAGCAAAACAATTATGCTGTTACATATTCATGTGAATAAGGATTAAATTATTTGGAAGCTGGTCTAGTTTTCCATTTGGGTATTTAACTTACTTATTAGGCTTCTTTTATAGGTAGGTAGGGAGGATGTGGTAGCCACCAAACTGAAATGGGCGTTCCATAATGAAACTCCTTTGTACTTAATGGCGAACTGCCCCCTATTGGTGGTACATAGTGGGACATGCAGTTGGTTTGCTTGCCTAGTGGGATATGGGTGAAAGCTGGAATTTGGCTGGAAATACAATTTAAAATGATTTGGGAGGTGGGTGTATTGGTATTTAGTTTTATATACAAATAGACATGTTTGGAGTACATTTATATTAAAGATTGTTAGTATACTGAGTGTTGAAAAAAGGGGTGAGGAAGGCTCCCGTGGACTAGAATTTGTGGCTAATCTGACAAACCTTTTTTGTAGTATAAATAATTTATGGAGACAAGAAGGATAGGTACTAGCCCATACAATATTACAGTAGGTTAAGTAAGGATATACTAGGCTGTAGTAAAGGGTTTTTTAGACTGGCTCTGTTTATGAATGGGCTGATTTTTCTAATAATCCCCACTGATTTTGAGACCTTTTTTGTTACCTGGTCGATGTGTTCTTTCCAACAGTATTTTTCGTCTATCATTATTCCCAAAAACGGGGTGGAGGGTACGCTGCTTATTTCGATACCGTCAATACTCAGCTTCGCTTCCTCCGGGTTGAATTTCTTCCTACCAGGAAATATTATAAATTTAGTTTTTTTTATGTTTAATGACAGTTTATTAAGTTGGAACCATATGGAGAGTATTTGCAGACCTTGATTCGCTTCGGTGATAAGTGTATTGAATTTTTTTGTGGGAAAGGATGACGCCTCGCTATGAGCTTGTAGATCTGCTATTTTCTTTTTAAATCATGAAGATTTGTACAAATCTTTGAATATATATATATATATATATATATATATATATATATATATATATATATATATATATATATATATATATACACATACACATACACATACATATATATATATATATATATATATATATATATATATATATATTATAAAAAGCAAACATTTGTAACTCAAATCTTTGCTTCTGGGGGATTCTACAAATGTATTCTAAATCCTAACAGTTTTTTGAGAAAACACACGTTGCTATAATATCAGTGGTTCTCAACCGTGTCAAGGTTGTCTCATGTCAAGGACCACCCAAAATGATATGTATTTTGCCGCAGACCCCCATCTCAAAACATGCTGTTCCAGGGACCCCCCAGAAGCAAAGATTTGAGTTACAAATGTTCGCTTTAAAAAAAAGTATATACATTCAAAGATTTACACACATTTTTACGATTTTTCAAAAAAGCAGCAGATCTACAAGCACTCTGTTCCGCGCTATGAGCTTGTAGATCTGCTGTTTTTGAAAAGCCCAAAGTACCAAATAATGGTTAAAGTGGTTACACAGATGCGTTCCCGGTCTTAATGGGTTAAAAGTCAGAGTGTGTTTATGTATGTGTGTGTGTGTGTGTGTGTGTGTGTGTGTGTGTGTGTGTGTGTGTGTGTGTGTGTGTGTATGTATGTGTGTATGTGTGTATGTGTATGTGTGTGTGTATGTGTTTATGTGTTTATGTATGTGTGTGTGTGTATGTGTATGTGTGTGTGTGTGTATGTGTATGTGTGTGTGTGTGTATGTATGTGTGTATGTGTGTGTGTGTGTATGTATGTGTGTATGTGTTTATGTATGGATGAGGCACCAGATGGTGTTTGTACCGTGGTGTGTGCGTCGGTCGTAGCGTGTCGAGCGTCTCCTGTGTGAATGCATTCCATCAAAGTCGTTATGCAAAGATCTAATTAAAGCAGTGAGGTTCTCAAAACCTTCTTCATGTCAAGGACCCCCAAATTGATACAGTAGGTGGCCAGTGACTTTGGACATTTTCCACCTCCTGCATGGAGCGTGTGATCCGAGATGATGCTGGTTTGAATCCAGCACACAAACACCAATGGTTTTGATCATGTGGATTGTGGAAGTTAAATGGTGTTTTTGTGGATATGGACTCTATATGAACAAACTTATTGTATCAACAAAACGCATGGCATTCTGTTTGTGTGACATGCATGATGCAAAGGTATTTAAAGTGAACCTGGCCAAAGTCACTGGCCACCTACTGGATGTGTTTGGACCCACATCTGAACATAATTATGCCGTGTCTGATATTTTTTTAAACAATTATAATTAAGTCAAATCTTTGCTTCTTGGGGGTTCCCTGGAACAAAATGTTTTGATGGGGGTCAGCGGACAAAAACATATCAGTTTGGGACCCCCAAAATGATATGTATTTGACCGTGGACACCCCTCCCCCATATCTCAAAATACGTTGTTGTAGATCTGCTATTTTCTTTTTTTTAAATACATTTTAGACATAATTATAACTTCTGAAACATTCTGCATAACGAGTACAAGTACTTTTTGCCAATACTTTGGTACTTTTACTCAAGTAATTTTCGAAAATTACCAGACTTTTACTTGTATAACAGAGTATGTCTGCATTCATACGTTTACATAAGTAAAACATTTGAGTACTTTTTCCACCACTGGTGAAAAGGGAATATATGCGCTGGGCGAGCAACTCCATACAGGTGAATGGGTGGGGATTTCCGGTGCCCTCTATGTTATTTTTTAACTCTCTGACGTACACACACACACACACACACACACACACACACACACACACACACACACACACACACACACACACACACACACACACACACACACACAGACAGTGTGTCTGTCTGCTCTCATCATGTGCCTGGGCTCCTCCTCAGGATGTGTGTGTTAAAGCCTGTAGTGTGCTGTAGGAAGAAGCACGCCATCTCACTGTACTCTGTCCTTTACACTCACTTCAACTCACATAACGTCTCTGTCGGCAGGAAACCTCATACTGTATATGTTCCTAGCTCCATTAAGAACCTCTCATTCACTCCACCATACAGCTCCGAGATGAGGTCCTATGTGGATGTCACCCAGAATCGGTAGAACGTCCGCTAAGGCTCCGCTGTTTACCCTTTTGTATACATCGTGTCCAAAAAATAATGGTAGCATACAGATGTTTAAGGTTTGGTTGGGTGGAAAATATTTTAGGTTGGGGCATGAAATAACCCTTTAAATCTCTTATTTAGTCAGCCTGTGGCCATGTTTCCCATTCCATTTTTATCATCATTTGAAGATTTGCTGCTCCATTCACTTCTTGTTTAACTTATTACTGAAAAAGGTTGTATCTCGGCTCCTGAGCACTTTTTTTTTACTATGTATTTTTCAATGTTATTTTCAAAAGGCAGACAATTAATGTCAACAAGGTCCAATGACCTCGTTGACATTTGTGAAACCACACAGTGCAACCCTCAGTGATTAGCACCCATCCGGGGATTGATTATACTGGAGATAAATATTCTGTGACTATTTGAAAAAAGTATAAGAAAATAAAAAAATTGCTGGCACAGTTCGCAATATTATTTTTTATTTCATTGGCACTGACATACTGTAGCGTCACAATCATTTTAACCACTTAGCTTTGGTAATTCAAAAATATCAGATCTACACCGAGTGCCGCGCTATGAGCTTGTAGATCTGCTATTTTGTTGCTAACCACTGCTGTAGTGTGATCAAGTATGGCCGTTATTTTATGAAAAAAAAAATAAGCACAAAAAGTTAAAATATGGATATATGATGTTTCTGCTCGACAGCAACGATATGCTTTTTAGGAACACAATCATTCTCATATTGCTGAGGCAATGGAATTAATGACATGCGGTACGATACAGAGATTATACGTATTGTACACACCCCTGTACCATTCCCTGTCTTGACTACCCCCCCCGCCCCCCCTCCATGGGGGGTTCTGAGAACGTTACATAATCTGCGAGGAGAGGAGGCCACGCATTAACAAATTGTAAATAACACCATTAACTTTTAATATCATTATTATCTCATTATGTTAATCACTATTGTTTATTTCCATTCACCTCTCTCTCTCTCTCTCTCTCTCTCTCTCTCTCTCTCTCTCTCTCTCTCTCTCTCTCTCTCTCTCTCTCTCTCTCTCTCTCTCTCTCTCTCTCTCTCTCTCTCTCTCTCTCTCTCTCTCTCTCTCTCTCTCTCTCTCTCTCTCTCTCTCTGATGTCTCTGTTACAGCTCGCTCGCCCTGGGCATCATAATTAATGTATGTAATTAATCCCCAATTATTCAGAAGTGCCACTGTACTGTACCGTGTGTGTGTGTGTGTGTGTGTGTGTGTGTGTGTGTGTGTGTGTGTGTGTGTGTGTGTGTGTGTGTGTGTGTGTGTGTGTGTGTGTGTGTGTGTATATCATAAGTGTCCTGTTCTTCCAGAAATACAATAAGGTTAATGAATAACACTACTCCAGTGCCACACTACCGCCGTTATCTACCCGGAAATACACCTTTGGTTGTGGTGATGTCATGATGATGTCATGATGATTCAGTCTATACACATCGACTACATGTCTCAGGCTTAGACATTACCAAATTACTACGTGTGTCCGTGTGTGTGTGTGTGTGTGTGTGTGTGTGTGTGTGTGTGTGTGTGTGTGTGTGTGTGTGTGTGTGTGTGTGTGTGTGTGTGTGTGTGTGGGGGGGTGTCTGTGTCCGTGTGTGTGTGTGTGTGTGTGTGTGTGTGTGTGTGTGTGTGTGTGTGTGTGTGTGTGTGTGTGTGTGTGTGTGTGTGTGTGTGTGTGTGTGTGTGTGTGTGTGTGTGTGTCTGTGTGTGGTAGAGGAAGCAGTCTCAAGTGCAAACAACAAGTGTGTCATAAAGTAATAATATCCTAAGGACTTTGATCCAGAATATAGTCGATGATAACACACTGGAAAATGAACAATTCATGTTTAAAGTGGTACGCACGTCACAGAGGAGAAAAAAAAACTCTTCAGCTCTACTCAAACAATCACTCTGTCCATCTCATAGGAATGACTGTAAGAAAATGTGAATTTAAATGTAAATATTGTATTCACATTGTTCTTCTACTCTTGTCAACCTGTCAACACAGCACTAAAGCAGTCCAGTGAAGGGTTAACGTTGACAGGGTGCGAATGTTGACAAGGAGATAAATGATGTGTCATAACCCAATGGTAAAACCGTTCCACACGGTCTGACAGCTCAGATCATCGTTCTGTACAGAAACAGGAATTATCCATTAACACAGAAGATTTCAACGACGTAGCCTGGTGAGTACAGTATAGATATGTACTGATAGATATGTAGATATCAGTACGCAACGCGTAACAAAAATGCCTGAATTTCCACAGTTGTTCCATTTGTCTGAATTAAGAATCAAGAAGGGCTTCATTTGTACGCAACACAGTGTCGGTTGGACCTGTTCCACAGAATTGTGCTAGCATAATAATACAATACAAAAATACAATAAGGATTAAATATTGGATGTAGCCTAGTGTAAATAATAGTTTAGTGTTAGGGTCTTGTCTTAAGGGACGTTCACTCCGAGTGACTAACAATACAAATAATAGTTTTAAAAATAGCTGTAAGTCAAGAGGATGGCAGAGCTCACACCAGAGCATGTGAGCAGAGTGGAGTTATTTCTTACTTAATATTTTACAATTCTGCCAATTGGTATTAAAAAGGTCTTAAAAGTCATTAAATGGTAACTTTAGAAATGTGCAGATATACCCTGTATACCCATACTATATGTTTTTGAACGTCCCTTTAGACAGGTACAATATCTTTTAGCAGCAGTATTTCAGGGATGTATACAGTCTAAATGTCCTTAATACACCAGGAGCCATGCAAAAAAAAAAAACATGCCATGATTAATGTGAATTACTTTATTATGTTTTTATTTTTATTTTTAATCCTCAATTGTCTTAACCCTGGCATGTTGTGATAGTTTCTAGCAATTGTATAAATCTGAACAAATATTTGTATTCTCAGTGTGTAGAGATGGCGTCTGCCAGCAGTTTGCTGTCTGAAGAGCAGTTCCTGTGTTCCATCTGTCTGGATGTGTTCACTGATCCCATCACCACTCCATGTGGACACAACTACTGCAACACCTGCATCACACAGCACTGGGACAGCGTTGACGTGTATCAGTGTCCACTGTGTCAAGAAACCTTCCATAAGAGGCCACAGTTCTCTGTTAATAAAGTTCTCTCAGAGATGGCTGATCAGTTCAGGAAGTTGAAGCAGCTGAAACAATCTTCCAACACAAGCCAAGAGCCTGCTAAACCAGATGAAGTGTCCTGTGATGTCTGCACGGAGACCAAACTCAAAGCCCTGAAGTCCTGCCTGGTATGTCTGATCTCCTACTGTGAGACTCACCTGGAGCCTCATCAGAGAATCGCGGCATTAAAACGACACAAACTAATCGACCCCGTGAAGAATCTGGAAGACGTTATGTGTCAGAAACACAACAGACCTCTGGAGCTGTTCTGTAAGACTGACCACATGTGTGTTTGTCAGTTCTGCACCGAGTCAGACCACAGGTTACATCAAATTGTATCTCTGAAAGAGGAATGTGAAGGAAAGAAGGCTGAGCTGGGAAAGACAGAGGCTGAAGTTCAGAAGATAATCCGGGAGAGAAAACAGAAGATTCAGGAGGTCAAACACTCAGTAGAGATCAGCAGGAAAGATGCAGACGGAGAGATAGCAGACGGTGTGCAGGTCTTCTCTGCTCTGATCAGCTGTATTGAGAGAAGTCAGGCTGAGGTCATTCATGTGATTGAAGAGAAGCAAAAAACAACAGAGAAACAGGCTGAAGGCTTCATCAAGGAGTTGCAACAGGAAATCACCGAGTTAGAGAAGAGAAGCTCTGAGCTGAAGCAGCTCCAACACACTGAAGACCACCTCCACCTCCTCCAGAACTTCACATTCATCAACAAATTCATCAACACCCCTCCACCCATCAAGGACTGGACACATGTCAAAGTCCATCCGTCCTCATATGCAGGGACTGTGCGGACAGCTGTAGTTCCGCTGAAGAAGACACTCAGTCAAGAGATGGCGAGAGAGCTGCGTGATGTTGCTCTGAGAAGGAGCCAGCAATATGCAGTGGATGTAACTCTGGACCCTGATACAGCACAACATAAACTCATCCTATCTGAGGATGGAAAACAAGTGTATGATGGAGGCAGAAAGAAGATTCTCCCATTAAACAAAGAGAGATTCTCTTCATGTGTCTGTGTCTTAGGAAAAGAAAGCTTCTCCTCAGGAAGGTTCTACTATGAGGTTCAGGTTACAGGGAAGACTGACTGGAGTTTAGGAGTGGCCAGAGAGTCCATCAACAGGAAGATATTCATCACACTGAGCCCTAACAATGGTTACTGGTCAATATGGTTAAAGAATGGAAATGAGTACTGGGCGGCTGCTGGCCCCGATGTTCTCCTCCCTGTAAAAGAGAGCCCTCAGAAAGTGGGAGTGTTTGTGGATTATGAGGGGGGTCTGGTCTCCTTTTATGATGTGAAGACCAGAGTTCTTCTTTACTCTTTCACTGGCTGCACCTTCACAGAGAAACTCTATCCATACTTCAGCCCTCATCCTAATTATGGTGGTGCTAATTCTACTCCTCTGATCATCTCTCCTGTCAATCACACAGATTTGACTAATCCTCAGCTTGACATGAACGGTTAGTTTTAAGACAAAAAATGTGTATATTGAGGATTTCAGTCAGCTGTGACTTCAAATCAAGTCTTTAACTGTTGTCCCTAACATGTATATTATAATGAAACACAAAAACTTAAATGTACAGCCAAATATTATGGTAAAAGTAGTTATCAACTGAATCAAGAATTACATGTAATAGTAATTAGGATGTGGAGGTGGTCCAGAGCTATAAGTATCTGGGGGTGCAATCGGACAATAAACTGGACTGGACTGGGAACACAGATGTCTTATACAAGAAGGGCCGGCTTTACTTCCTGAGGAGGCTCAGCTCCTTTGGTGTGTGTAGGACTCTGCTGAACATGTTCTACCAATCAATGGTGGCCAGCGCAGAGCTGTATGCGGTGCTATGTTGTAGCACCGCAGCACCACAGCTTGTAGGTTTACTATGCTTAGATGTTTTAGATGTGTTATATTATAATGTGTTTTATTAATGTCTCTATGAGAGCGGCTGTAACACTTCTATTTCCCCTCTGGGATGGATAAAGTTCAGACCGACCGACCAACCTACCCACCTACCTACCTGCATGTTATCAATTATAGAATATATACAATGGGATTCTTCTAAATGAATCAGCAATTGTAATTAATGGGAAAAAGCACGTACATGCCGTGAATTTCACTCTTTGTATTGTAAAAATAATAATAAATAGACTTTAAGGATTACACTCATTGGGGGTGTTTTCTTAGAATGTAGTATGTCAATGTATGTGTATATCTTATTCATACACACCTTTTGTTACATTTGGGCTAAATTGCATCACTGGGAAATACATGACACCAATGTCAGTACATTGGTGCACGGGCTGATATGCTGTACTTTATGTATACCCCACTGTAGTGTTTGATCTGAGTTCCACGGGTGTTGATGCTATAATTAACCACTTAACACATTGGGTGCCTGAATTTTTTAATAACTACATACCGTGGGTGCCAGCAATCTCACCATTGACTGCGCTTTGCAGTGATGACCCTGGCTACATCCTCGAACGATTTCACTCGCGAGTTACAACGGGGAGAAATCGCGCATCGCGCATGACCGGTTTTCCCCACCGGAAACAGATTCGGAGATACAGACGTTTTAAAGAAGGATATAGACAGGAAGCAGATGGGGAGCCATGTTTTTTTTTTTTTCAGTGATCCATCTGGCCCTTCCTTCTCAGGATCACAATGGGTACTCCCAGAACTGCTCTAGCCCCTCCCGTGTGGAAAAAAACGAAAACAACAAAAAGACACAAAAACCATACCATTACGGTTTTGGCACTCCGCGTCACTTTTTGCACCCTTTGCAAAACCGTACATATACGGTTTTGGCATTGTGTTAAGACAGTGGTCCTCAAAGGGGGGTCCGGGGACCCCCAGTGCTCCTTGGAGGTCTCCAGCAAAATGAGTTCATATAACATTACGCTATTGTATACTTTAGATACTCAAAAATAGACAATCTACAAGCTTGTATGCAGCATGTTAGCGCAGAGCGCTGTAGTGAGGACAGGGGGGAGGGGGGGTGCAGAGGAAGTTGCCTCCAGTGCAAACAACAAGTGTCATAAAGCAATAATATCATAAGGACTTTGATCCAGCATATGGTTGATGATAACACACTGAAAAATGAACGATCCATGTTTAAAGTTGTACGCACGTATATGATCACAGAGGAAAATAACACTTCTTTACCTCTTCTCTGACAATGACTCTGTCCATCTCATAGGAATGATTGTAATAAAATGTGAATATGAATGTAAATATGAATTTAAATTTTTTCCTCCTGCTCTTGTCAACCTGTGCAACACAGCACGAAAGCAGTGCAGTGAAGGGTTAACTGTTGACAGGGTGTGATGGGTAAATGATGTGTCAGAACCCAAAGGTAAAACCGTACCACACAGTCTGACAGCTCAGATCATCGTTCTGTACAGAAACCTCACATCAACAGGAGTTGATCTTTAACACTGAAGACTTAACAACATAGTCTGGTGAGTACAGTATGATTTTCTGAGCGCTAAACGTAAAAATGGCTGAATTTCCACAGTTGAAATAAGAATCAAGAAAGGCTTTATATGTCACCTACTTATACGAGTTCAGGCAACAGGATGTTGGTTGGACCTGTTCCGCAGAATTGTGCCAGGATAATAATACAATACAACAATACAACACAGATTAAATATTGGATGTAGCCTAATGGAAATAATAGTTATAGGGTATAGGGTCTTGTCTTTAGGGCTATTCATACCGAACACTATAACTATAAAAAAGAGCAGAGCTCACACCAGAGCATGTGAGCAGAGTGGATAACTGTGTGTGTGTTGTATTGTTTCTCTCCAGACATCTTGTCCCAGACTACAGTGGCAGGTCATCATGATACCTTCAGCCTCTCTCCTCCAAACTAGGACAAGGACACACATGAAACAATAGTACCACTGGACGGAGTCCTGGCCCTGACACACACACACACACACACACACACACACACACACACACACACACACACACACACACACACACACACACACACACACACACACACACACACACACACACACACACACACACACACACACACACACACACACACACACACACACACAAACATCCTCAGCAAATACACCCGCCATGTGTGAAGTCGATTGGATGAAAGCGAAGGACAGACAGACAGACATTTGTGGAATTTGTAGATAACCTTGACATCTAACGTGCAGCCTTTCTACCTTTCAGTGCTCATTGTGAGTTGTTAAGCAACCAGTTGGTATATATACACTGTAGAGCACTTTGGGATGCTTTGCACCGACAACATATAAAGTGAGCTGGCCTTTTCTGCCAAGAGACTCTTGAAAGGCCTTGATAGAGCGAGTGGGCTTTATAGACAAATCTTTAAACAAAACATCAATTTAGCACGATTTTTCTCTTTCTTTTTTCTTTTTTGTAATCTGCCACTGTATGTTTTCATTCATTTTGTAAAGTTAAAACAGCGTTTGAAAAAAAGCACTTTTCATTTCCATTCAAAGTGTCTCAGAGGCCAGTTTGTTTTGTGAGGTCTGTAGTTGTGTTTTTAATGCCTTTGAGGCGCTAACATACCACGAGGTGCACGCATAGTCGAAATGAAATTGGATGAGTGCTCCTGCTAGTGTCCTCAGTGTCTTCCTATACTGACCACAGAGGAGATCCTGAATAGAAAATGTCTTCTTTGGTTGACTTTATGGACAATTGTTACACTAAATGTATAATAAATACACATGAATTAATTAAAAACAAATGAACCAATGACTCCAACCACATTCACCGTGGTCAGAAGTGTTCACATTCTGCATGTACAGTACAGGCCTACACAGACATGTCTGCAAACATTCAACCAATTTGACCGAACCATCTGTAACTCGTGCTACAGTTTGCAGGGAGAGGATGCTCAACTAATGAGAACATGGCTGTCTGTCCATCATCCATCATCCAGCAAACTGCCCCAGGATGCTTCACAATCAGTTTGATGAGACAGCTGGCCGACCCTTCCCTCTCCCTCTCCCTCTCTCTCTCTCTCTGAAAAATTACTACATTTTTTTACTTAAGTAAAAGTGCCAATGCCGCAATGTAGAAGTGCTCTGTAACAAGTAAAAGTCCTGAATTAAAAATGTACTTGAGTAAAAGTACAAAAGTGTTGGTATCAATATGCACTTAAAGTACCAAAAGTGGAAAGTACTCATTATGCAGAATGTCCCATTTCACAAGTTTTCAAATGTATACAAATCTTCTGAAAATAGCAGATCTACAAGGTCACAATGCGTCGCGATGTGATGCATTGTGAGCGGCTATATTCAAATGGCCGAAATGTATGTCGGGCTGAAGTCAGTGGTTTCGTAATAATAATATAAACATAACAAAAAGTTGAAAAAGTTGAAATATGGAGATACAAGTTTTTTTCCTTGACACTAAGCTAGCGCTCTCTCTCTCTCTCTCTCTCTCTCTCAGTGTCAGGTATAATTAAGTCCTACAGCATTAGCTTGATGGGCCAATTAAAGTGGACATGGATCAGCTGTTATACCCTCCAGGGAGGAACGATGGCGGGAACCATCACCCCCGAGGCTTTTAAAAGACCTTGTACAGGTAGGGGTGGTCTACTGAGGTGTCCTACTCAAAGTGTACTCCGAGGAACTTGATCTCGCTGACCCTTTCCACTGCAGTGCCATCGATGAGGACGGGCTCATGATCTCTCTGCGGCCTCCTGAAGTCCACCATCAGCTCCTTGGTCTTTAACGTTAAGGGCGAGGTTGTTCTCCCGCAGCACCAGAGAGTTGATCTCATCTCTATAGTCCAGGGGTCTTCAACGTTTTCTGGCCAAGGCTGAGACCCCCTAGCTGAGAGAGAGATGAAGCAGGGACCCCCTCTATATTGTATAAAATAAAATGTTTACTTGGTCTGCTCTTTTTTCCCTCTACACCAAACACCTCTTTGCCAAAAAATTGCAGATCTACAAGCTCACAACGCCTCGCAGCGCGAGGCGTTGTGAGCTTGTAGATCTGCTATGTTTTGGTAAAGTTCTCCTTAGAAAATGGATGCTAGGGTTCAAGTGCTTAAGGTAAAAAAGAAAATCATATCACACACAAATTTGGCGGACCCCCTGTAGTAACTCTGAGGACCCCCTAGGGGTCCCGGACCCCCTGTTGAAGACCCCTGCTATAGTCAGACTCGTCATTGTTGACAATCCAAGTTATCACTGTCGTGTCGTCCGCACACTTTATGATGGTGTTGGAGTCATGTGTGGCTGTGCAGTCATGCGTATACAGGGAGTAGAGGGTCAGGGGGTCAGATGTGACGCTGCCCATTCTCACCACTTCATGTAGGTTGGACAGGAATTCTTGTATCCAGTCGCACATGCTTGGGTGTAGCCCTGTAGGTCTCTGGGCTTTGTGTTAAGCTTTGCTGGGACAATGGTGTTTAATGCTGAGCTGTAAGCCCACAAACAGCATACGTTCATATTTGTCCTTCAGCAGCTTGTTATCCATGTGCGAGAGGACAAAACAGTCTCACTCCCAAGAAGTCACAGGTTGACTTCTGTGCAGAACACCTTCCAGTCACATTGTGACTGCCCAGCAGTACAATGTGACTGGAAGGTATTCTGCGCAAACCGGCCTCAAAAGTCATGATATGACTTTCGGGGCTCAGAAGTCATTATATGACTTTCAGAGTAGCTTGTGTTGGAGAGCCATGGCAATCGCGTCATCGGTGGATCTGCTTTGACATTATGCAAACTGCCACGGGTTCAGCGAGGCAGGTTGCGTGGACGATGTTCGGGTTGAAGTGGTTAATGTAAAACAATAAAAATCCTATCACCCAAAGGTTTGGGCTCCCCCCCTGTAGTAACGCTGACCCCCTCTGTTGAGGACCCCTCATCTACACTGTAAAAACTCCTCAGGTGCTAATTTAACTCTGAAAGCGTACAAATGGAACCGAATGGACCCGCATGTATATAAATAATCATTGCTTGCCTCACTGTGAGTCATGTTCAAAGTAATTGTTGGCTACAGGGCAAATAGTGGCCCAATTAATCTAATGCATCACAATATACCAGCCCACCTAACACGCACTATAGTGTTATTAATGGGCTCTGCTCTGTGTGTGTGTGTGTGTGTGTGTGTGTGTGTGTGTGTGTGTGTGTGTGTGTGCGTGCGTGCGTGCGTGCGTGCGTGCGTGCGTGCGTGCGTGCGTGCGTGCGTGCGTGCGTGCGTGCGTGCGTGCGTGCGTGCGTGCGTGCGTCACATAGACATATTTCGCCTTAAAGGAGTAGTTCACCCCCCCAAAAAAATCTGATTTTCTATCATTTACACACCTACTGTATCAATTTTTGTTTTTGGCGCATTCCCTTAAGCCAATAATTTGGATGGGGACCCCCTGCCCTAGTGCAAAGGAAGCCTCTAGTGTGTGTGTGTGTGTGTGTGTGTGTGTGTGTGTGTGTGTGTGTGTGTGTGTGTGTGTGTGTGTGTGTGTGTGTGTGTGTGTGTGTGTGTGTCATTGATAGATGGCCCAACACACACTCTTCACACAATACACACACGGGAAACAACAGCTATTCACTGCATTCCACACACACACACACACACACACGTATGCACCTGATGGTCATTTTGTTCATGTGTGTACATGTGTGTGTGTGTATACTGTATATGTGTACATGTGAGTAAGAGGTATAGACATTGTGATAGATGCTTCCCATTAAAAGGAACAAAGATGATTGAGCGAGCAGGGGAACACAAGGGAGAACGAGAGAGAGTTCTCTCTGTGTGTGCGTGTGCGTGTGCGCACGCGTGCGTGTGCGTGTGTGCGTGTGAGAGAGAGAGAGAGAGAACACAGAAGGCGTGTTCTTTCCTTTCGTTCTCTCCTCATGTTCAGGAAACAATATACTGTATGTTTGTGTGAATTCATGTCACTCAGATGGATATCGTTGCTGTGAGGCAGAATCCTCTTATCTCCACATTCTAACATGTTTTTCCCGTAAATTAATGCTCCTCCTTAGAGGGTCTTGGTCTTCAACCGAGTGCAGAGCAGGGACCCCCCCCCCCCCCCCCCCCCCCCACTACATAGTGTATACAATTGTGTTGCAGATTAAACGTTTTCATAGATTCATAGACTGACATAATCAGTGGTGTGTACAAAAGCTGTCTTTTTGTTTTGTTTATTTGTTTACACATTATCTGTTCTATTGTTGGATTCACGTTCACGTGTAACGTCACACATTTAACCACTTAACCCCTCAACACTTGACTTTTGACTGTACCGGGTCCGCTCTTTTTTCCCTATACACCAGGGGCCACTAGTTGCACCAACTCACACTAAGTTCAAACTTAGCCTAGTTATAGCTTAAACACATTCAATCCGGGGACGCATCTCTGTCATTTTAGATTTCTTTGGCTATTCACACCGAGTGCCGCGCTATGAGCGTGTAGATCTGCTATTTTTTTTAAAAATCGTGAAAATGAGTGCAAATCTTTAAAAAAAAAATATATATATATATATATATATATATATATATATATATACATATATATATATATATATATATATATACATATATATATATATATATATATATATATATATATATATATATATATATATATATATATATATATATATATATATATTAAAGATTTGCACACATTTGTACATAAAAAACAAAAAAATAGCAGATCTACAAGCTCACTGAGCTTGTATCTGCTGTAGTAAAAGTATAAAGTACTCAAGTAAAGTAAACGTACCACAACATGGTACAGCAACACGTATCAAGTACAGTGCTTTACTACGTGGTAAATGTGTTTACTTCTCACCACGGTGGATGAACGCTCATTGTGAGCAATGTCACACATGGACTGAAACGGTCTCTGCCAAACTTTAATGGCTTTTGGAGTGTGTCTAAGAGCTGCAGCGTGTACAGCCCTGTGATGGAACGTGTGCTCAGAGTTTCAATGCTATGACAACGTTACAGCCCATGAGAAACATACCGCTGCACAACATAGTGTGTGCAGTCTGTGTACTTCACACTATTTGTGAGTTATACCACATCAGGAGGATTTTTATTTGTTTACGTTGTAGAGTATATGCTGTAAGGGAACACTCTACAGCATTGGTTCTCAAAGTGGGGTCCGGGGACCCCCAGGGGTACTTGAGGGGGTTCCAGGGGGTCCCCAGCTAAATGATGGATAGGAACCAAATGGACCCTTATGGGTCTGTAACTCTGAGAGTGTACAAATGGAACCAAATGGACCCTAACGGGTCCATTTGGTTCCATTTGTACACTCTCAGAGTTAAGTTAACATAGATTTTACAACATGAATTGGGGTCCCAGAGATAGAAATGCCATTAAATGGGGGTCCGTAGCCCTAATGCATGTCAAACTGGGGGTCCTTAAAATGTATCTTTTCAAATGGGGGTCCGCGGGCTAATAAGTGTCCATTTGGGGGTCCTTGACATGAAAAAGTTTGAGAACCACTGCTCTACAGCACATACACACGCGCGCGCGCACACACGCACGCACGCACGGGCACGCACACGCACGCGTGCACACACACACACACACACACACACACACACACACGCACACACACCCTAGTAACAAAACTTGTGTTGGAATGCTCATTATGTAGGCTTGTCATCTGATCGTCACAAAAACAAATGTATCTACCAGAAGGTCACAATTAAGGGGAGCTAGTTTTATTTCCCTTGGAAAGGAGGTGTCCTAACACTACCACCCTTTTTCTCCTCTGTATATATAGCTGTGTATATGTGTTGATGACATGTAATAATGTGTATTTATTACGAGGCTTGGTTGAATGCTTTATTCTGATTGGTCAATCGTTGAATTCAGCGGTGTGTTATTTGTGTATGTGTGCAGCTGACGCTTGTTGACGTACTTTGACTAAAGTACTTACACTTTAACTAAAGTACTTACACTTTAACTAAAGTACTTACACTTTAACTAAAGTACTTGCACTTTAACTAAAGTACTTACACTTTAACTAAAGTACTTGCACTTTAACTAAAGTACTTACACTTTAACTAAAGTACTTGCACTTTAACTAAAGTACTTACACTTTAACTAAAGTACTTGCACTTTAACTAAAGTACTTACACTTTAACTAAAGTACTTACACTTTAACTAAAGTACTTACACTTTAACTAAAGTACTTGCACTTTAACTAAAGTACTTACACTTTAACTAAAGTACTTGCACTTTAACTAAAGTACTTGCACTTTAACTAAAGTACTTGCACTTTAACTAAAGTACTTGCACTTTAACTAAAGTACTTACACTTTAACTAAAGTACTTGCACTTTAACTAAAGTACTTACACTTTAACTAAAGTACTTACACTTTAACTAAAGTACTTACACTTTAACTAAAGTACTTACACTTTAACTAAAGTACTTACACTTTAACTAAAGTACTTACACTTTAACTAAAGTACTTGCACTTTAACTAAAGTACTTACACTTTAACTAAAGTACTTACACTTTAACTAAAGTACTTACACTTTAACTAAAGTACTTGCACTTTAACTAAAGTACTTACACTTTAACTAAAGTACTTACACTTTAACTAAAGTACTTACACTTTAACTAAAGTACTTGCACTTTAACTAAAGTACTTACACTTTAACTAAAGTACTTACACTTTAACTAAAGTACTTACACTTTAACTAAAGTACTTACACTTTAACTAAAGTACTTACACTTTAACTAAAGTACTTGCACTTTAACTAAAGTACTTGCACTTTAACTAAAGTACTTACACTTTAACTAAAGTACTTACACTTTAACTAAAGTACTTGCACTTTAACTAAAGTACTTGCACTTTAACTAAAGTACTTGCACCGCATTAGCCCTTGTAGTTGCCTCATATTTCACCAGGAGTATGTATCTATACTTTGACTCACGTGCTGGGGGCGTTGAGTACTTACTGAATATTCATGAGCGTATATCTGCCTGGTCATGCATTATTCATGACCTCTGTGTGTCGGTGCGATGACCCGGCGCTCTGTGCGCGTCACGTGTCAATGTGTGTCGACCCGGCTGGATGGATGTGTGTGTGTGTGTGTGTGTGTGTGTGTGTGTGTGTGTGTGTGTGTGTGTGTGTGTGTGTGTGTGTGTGTGTGTGTGTGTGTGTGTGTGTGTGTGTGTGTGTGTGTGTGTGTGTGTGTGTGTGTGTGTGTGTGTGTGTGTGTGTGTGTGTGTGTGTGTGTGTGGACCCAGCTCGATGGATGTGTGTGCAGATAAACATGAGAGGATATGATGAGTGTGATCATGAATAACATCAGATATTAACCCTTTCAAACCGGGAACGCATCTGTGTCATTTTAGATTTCAGCTGTAGATAGCTATTATATTTTATACTTTGGCTATTCAAAAAATAGCAGATATACAAGAGTGCCGCGCTATGAGCTTGTATATCTGCTATTTTTTTTAAATCATGAAAATCTGTGCAAATCTTTGAATATATATTTTTTTAAAGCAAACATTTTTAACTCAAATCTTTGCTTCTGGGGGGTCCCTGGAACAAAACAATTTGAGATGGGGGTCCGCGGCCCAAATACATATCATTTTGGGAGTCCTTGACATGAAAAAGTTTGAGCACCACTGATATAGCAACGTACGTTTAAAAGAAAAACAACGATTAGGATAGAAGACATTTATAGAATATATATTCAAAGATTTTCAATAAATATTTTTCAAAAATTGCGATTTCTCCAAAAAAAATTGCAGATCTACAAACTCATAGTGCGGCACTCTGTGCACTCTGTGCCGCGCTATGAGCTTGTATATCTGCTATTTTTGAATGGCCAAAGACATCTTGAAATGACACAGATGCGTTCTGTTCGCATCTGTCGCATTCTGTCATGAAAATTTGTGCAAATCTTTGAATATATATATTTTTAAAGCGAACATTTGCAACTCAAATCTTTGCTTCTGGGGGATTCTACAAATGTCTTCTAAATCCTGAAAGTTTTTGGAAAAACCTTATAGTATCAGTGGTTCTCAAACTATTTATTTTCAAGGACCCCCAAAATGATATGTATTTTGGCCGCGGACCCGCATCTCAAAATATGTTGTTCCAGGGACCCCCAGAAGCAAAGATTTGAGTAAAAAAAAAATTGCTTTAAAAAATATATATATATTCAAAGATGTGCACAAATGTTCACGAATTTTCAAAAAATAGCAGATCTACAAAGCTCATAGCGCGGCACTCGGAGCTTGTATATCTGCTATTTTTGAATAGCCAAAGTATAGAATAATGGTTAAAGTGGTTACACAGATGCGTTCCCGGTCTTAATGCGTTAATGGCCTCTCCAGAGGACCGCTTATGCCCTTCCTCCACACGGCCAAGGTCAGGATGATGTAATTGCAGCAATGTGTGACGGCAGTGGTGTGACTGTGACCCCGAACCAAGCATTTAAAGCAGGAGGGGGGCAGAGGGCCACTGTATCTCCACACTCACTCCAGAGGCCACTATATGTCCACACTCACTGCAGAGGGCCACTATATGTCCACACTCACTGCAGAGGGCCACTATATGTCCACACTCACTGCAGAGGGCCACTATATGTCCACACTCACTCCAGAGGGCCACTATATGTCCACACTCACTCCAGAGGGCCACTATATTTCCACACTCACTCCAGAGGGCCACTATATGTCCACACTCACTCCAGAGGGCCACTATATGTCCACACTCACTCCAGAGGGCCACTATATGTCCACACTCACTCCAGAGGGCCACATTGCATACTCTTGGGCAGACAGTGTAAGTATGACTTAAAGCAGATGGTGAAAAATATGACGTAGGAAATTAAACGATACACAGTGATGTGTGTAATACATTGATTCACACAAAAAAGCCTTTAAAATGGAACATATACGTAACATAAACTTCTCTCAACCAAAGCTGTGGTAAAAGGCACTCACCAAAAAAAAGCTCAACATTTACCGCAGTAAAAAGCCTCTAAAGTTGAATCCTTCCAGACTGAAGGCAATTATAATTAAGGCATAATAATGTACAGTCAGGTGGTTATTATTGCAAAATGACTCCCTGTCAGGGTGTGAAACATTTATTACACAGCCGAGCAAAATCAATGATTTGACACGGACATTATTAAATGGTTTCATTAGCTGACGAGCCTTCCGTTTCCGTGGCAACGTAAACGGAGGAAAAACAGGCTCGCCTGCTACCAGGATATAACACCTGCTTCCTCCATTGACCAATCAGAATCAAGAATTTCAACAAAGCTGTGTAATACCTTATATGCCCAAAACTGTTCCTTTTTTTATTATTTAAACAAAAAAAAATAGCCAATCTACAAGCTCACAGCGGGTCAAATTGTGACACGCTGTGAGCTTGTAGATCTACTACTTTCACTACTTTTGTGTGACACTCTTGTATGATTAACAGCTGCCCGACAGCAACGATTATAGCCAATCTACAAGCTCACAACACGTCCATTGTGACATACACACATTTATTTTTAAATGAGCGGACAATAACATTACAAGAAACACATATTCCTCTAGCCGTGAATGACCTTAACGGGTCTGTAACTCTGAGAGTGTACAAATGGAACCAAATGGACCCTCACGGGTCCATGTGTACACTCTCAGAGTTATGGGGGTCCTTGCAAATAAAACGTTTGAGAACCACTAGTACTATAGTTGGACTCCTAATGTGCCATAGTGTCTTTAGTAAATCAGTGTCATACATATTCTGAAGAAAACCTGGAGACTTATAAGAACATTACAATGGTGTCTAAAAAATAACATCTAGAATTTGCCACGGACAGGGCCAAGTCTTTGCCACCAACACATGTGTCCGTGTACGGACATATTGATGACCCCTGCATACGCACATTCAGTTTTATTATAGTGCCGAACCACAGCAAGTTGTTTCAAGTCACTTTTTCCATCACTGTCCCACCCTGAGCCAGCAGTTTAGTGATGGAGGCAGCCGGGCGGCCATCTGCCTCCACTGTGTCAACGTAGAGAGACAGGAGACAGACAGACACAAGACACGTGCACACACACACACACACACACACATCCAACCAAGGTATGCACACACGTGCACAGACAACATCCTATTTTATACATAGGCTATTTGAAAATAGCAGATCTACAAGCTCGTAGATCGATGCGACGCGTTGTGAGCTTGTAGATCTGCTATTTTCAAACATTTTAGTACTTTTACTTTTGGTACTCCAAGTACATTTTGATGCCAATACTTTTGTTCTTTTACTCAAGTACATTTTGAATTCTGGACTTTTACTTGTAACAGAGTATTTTTTATATTGCAGTATTGTTCTTAAGTAAAGAATTTGAGTACTTTTTCCACCACGGCTCACGTGCAACGGACATGCCCGGGCATCTGACCAACCACTGTCCCACAGCCCTAGCATGAGTAGACAGAAATGGCGCCTGGTCTTACACAGAGCATTAGTGAGAAGTGATTATATGAAGGTAAGGTTGAAAATGGGTGAAGTGCTGCTTCAAGGAAAGGCCAGAGAGAAGACACACCATGAGGAGGAGAGAAAAGAAGCAAGAAATGAGACAAAAGGGTGAGAGAAGAAAAGGTCACGAGATCTGATTAAAAAAGCAGATCATCATGACAGGATATGTGAGGGACGAGCTGGTAGTCAGTGGCTTAAAACTGAGAGAGAGAGAGAGAGAGAGAGAGAGCAGATCTTGTAGCAGATAATTAAACACCTTGTCAAATCCCTTCTCTTCCTCTCTGCACTTCTTCTCCACCATGTCAAAATAATGTTCTTTCAAAGTTAATCTACATGGTCCTATCCCCGTACTTCACTCCCCCTGTTCTGCCATAAAGGTCATTTTATTATACGGTATTCTTTCACTGGTTATGGACTATGGAGAGCCATATACCAGAGGACAAGCTCACAACGGGTTCGCTTTGTGAGCTTGTAGATCTGCTATTCGTTGGCCAACGTTCCCCTCCAGAATGTGGATGTTGGTGGTTCAAGTGGTTTGAAGAGTACAGACTGCGTGATAGTTTTATACAACTAGATTCTGACAAGTCCCGGAAAAGATGCGCTGGGATTGGCCAGTAGTCACTTTGAGTGGCAGTTGGAGCAAACGCTCACCCCCAAAACTTGATTTACGATGCCGTGCCTATCGGTACATAACTCGGACGGCGCTGAGTCGGCTCAAACAAACTTTGCAATGTTCGGCACGGCGACTCTCTCGCTTGAGGCGGCGTGGTCCAAAACTATACTTTATCGGCAAAAAGAAAGTCCCTGGTTGTCGGAAAAAGAGTGCCAGCAGCGGGATTTGATAACGGGAGGTTGGGATTGGCAGTCCAATGCTCAGCGAGGCACGTGTCTTCTCCTCCACGTCATCAGCGCCCATACCCTAGGTGGGGTTGGCGAAAGGGCCTACTCTGTGTGGAGTTTGCATGTTCTCCCCATGTCTCTCAGGGTAGTTAATACCCTCACAAAAACATGTAGTAATCCTGGTCACTATACCGCCTCCCCCATGACAGCCGGGGCGCCTGATGGAGGGGAAAGGAACTGGCCGGAATAACGTGTTCCTTCCACGCGCTACGTCCTACGGGGGAAACTCTCCCCTGTCAGGTAATAAGAAGGTCAGTTGGCTCTCATGCATTGAAGGAGGCATGAGCTCGGCCCTGGGCTCCCTAGGCTGGCGGGGGGAGTGTAGCGCCCAGGATCACTTAATTGGCACTGGGTAAAAAAGGGTTACAAAATTGTGGGATAAAAAAAAATATATAGAAAAAAAATGGGTATCGATCTGTATTAGAACGTGACAACACCCCCACCGTCGCATCTGGAGGCGGAGTCCTTGTTTTCTCGTGTTTGCGTTCAGCCAATCACAAGGCAGGCAGGGTGGGGCTTGGTAGAATCTAGTTACCATTAAATAATACGTGTACACACTCCCGTTTCGATTTTGCATCACAGGCTCTTAAATCAACAACAGCTGCCTCACCTAAACTTAATTAGTTAGTCACACATGCACGTAGAGGAGTCTCACAGCTGACCTGTTGCGTTACACCGTTAATGGACCGTGAGGCAGCTAGCGCAACCGGCGACGCACGCACACTAGCGATACTCTCACAGACATACAGTAGTGTTGCTGGCGGGCAGAAACCTTATTATCTCCCTGTTTCAACTTGCTTATGTCTTTTTCGTCACTTAACTCATTGACTGCCAATGACAAGATTCTCGTCATGTGGTGTTTTCAGTGGTTTAAAATAGAGGGCGCTCTAAATTATTTTTTATTTCTACAAAAAAATGTATCCCACAATTGTGTAACCCCTATTTTTCACCCAGTGCCAATGCCTACGCGTGTAATCCTGGGCGCTACTTCCCCTCTGCCAGCCTGGGGAGAGCCCCGAACGCCTGTGAATGATGATGATGATGATGATGGGTACACCCATAAATCACGTGATCACGAGTGGAAGGTACTATCGCGACGGCATCCCCGATTCTCCGAGACCCCCCCCCCCCCCACGTCTTTTGAGGTGATCGTCGGGGGGATCGTTGTGGAGAATGATATTCTATGATTTTTCATAAGTAAAAATGCTCAAAATCACCGGCAAGGGCAGCTATAGACAATGTTTTAACTCTGGCAGTTAAAAAGTTAATGCCCTTATTCATCACACGAGAGTTTCACAAAATAGTTAAAATAGCAGAGCTTGTAGATCGGCTATTTTCACTATATCTTCAAATGTTTTAAGAACTTTTTTTAAAGGAACGGTTTCGGACATACAAGGTTTCCACCAGACAGATAGCACCAATTATGCAAGATAACTGGCTCAAGTGCACACTAGCGTACTTCCTAGTGACGACAGGTACCTTAAGCATGCAACATCTACCCACACACACACACACACTGTTCACTGGGGCATGTGACAGGTATCATGCTATATGCTAATGGCGCCGTGTTATCTGCAGCGATAACGCCTCAACGGATACAGTACATTATGAGCCCGGAGGCTCGCACGCACGCACGCACACACACACACACACACACACACACACACACACACACACACACATATATTGCATGTACTCTAAATGCGTCATGGTGCCTATTTTAGACGGAATGGAATGGAGAATGTCGGAGTCCCATTACAGTTTCTACCAACTTCTGTCACGAAATGTGCATCGACTTTATCTGTCTGTCTGTCTGTTTGTCTGTCTGTCTGTCTGTCTGTCTGTCTGTCTGTCTGTCTGTCTGTCTGTCTAGTTCTCAAACTGTGGTCCGGGGACCCCCAGGGGTTCTTGAGGGGTTCTTGAAATACCAAACCTGAACCTATAACCTAGAGGGCCGTGGAAAAGATGATTTCAGAGGGTTAAACCCTAGACTGTTGTTTACTTCTCAAATGATGGATCTGTCCGTCGACCTCGTTGTCCGAGGGGCTCGGTTCAACTGAGGGGGGGGGGGGCTACCTTTACTTAAGTAAATGTAGCAATACCACAATATTAAAGTACTCTGTTGTGTTGCAAGTAAAAGGCCTGTGTTTCAAAGGTTACTTGAGTAAAAGTACAAAAGTATTGGCATTGAAATATGCTTACAGTATACCAAAGTTAAAAGTAGGCCTACAAAATGTTTGAAGATAGCAGATCTACAAGCTCACAACGCCTTACATGCCTACTCCAGGGGTTACAGCCAGTGGTGGAAGAAGTACTCAGATATTTGACGTAAGTAAAAGTAGCGATACCTCAATATTAAAATACTCTGTTGCAAGTAAAAAGGCCTCTGTTCAAAATTGTCGCCTTGCTAAACTAAAGGCCTATGTCATTTTTTGTTTTAACTTTCAGGAAAAATTTAAAAAAATGATCCAAAACAAAACTGTATGATATTTCTTAATCATTTCACCAAAAATGTTTATAAGAAATTATGACTATTTAAATAGAAATAACACTGTCTGTCAGTTATGTAACATAAGAGATTTAAATAGGTTTATATAGGTTTAGATCTGACTTTGGCCAAAAGAAAGAAGTAAAAAAAAATGGCCTTAATCAGTAAATAATTTGGCCTAAGTCACAAAACCATGTGACTTAGGCCTAAGTCACACTAGGCAGTTAGGTCATTATACTAAAAGGGGAGTGAACATCATGATCCTTTTCAATTAGGAGATGGGCCATTTTACCAGAGGTGTCCAGTGTCATGAGGAGCTGACTTAAGCAAAAATATCATTTTCCTCAAAAAATGACTTAGGCCATTAGTTTAGCAAGGTGACGAAATGTTACCTAGTAAAAGTACAAAAGTATTGGCATCAACATTATACTTAAAGTACCAAAATGAAAAGTACAAAATGTTATATGATAGCAGATCTACAAGCTCACAACGCATCGCCATGCAATGCGTTGTGAGCTTGTAGATCGGCTATTTTCAGAATCAGAATCAGAATCAGGTTATTGTCACATCACAGGTTTACAAGGTAAAAAAGTGGGTGAAATTCGTTTTTGTACAACACTCCCATCGCAACGTTAGATTCCGTAGAAAGAAGAGTGGGGAGAGAGAAGAAGAGAGGGGTAGGGGGCAAGTGGGAAGGAGATCAACAAGAGAACAATAGAAGGCCAAAAACTATGGCTTAGTCTATTTCAAATAGACTATGGTATAAAATAGGGATAAAGTGATTAACACATTGAGTGCCAAAAACGGTCCGGACCGTTTTTCATAATCCTAACATGGTGTGCCAAAAACGGTTATGGCCGTTTTTGGGGAAAAATATGAAAAAAAAAGAAAACCCTGTTATGAAAAACCCCTGGCACTCAATGTGTTAATGTATGTTTTATAATATTATAATCATTTATATCTGCAAATAAACTAGTAACTAGAGTTTTCAAATAACACTAGTGGAGTGAAAGTACACATTTACCTCTGATATGTAGTGCATTAGAAGTAAAAGTAGCCTACTGAAGACTGGAAATACTCCAGTAAAGTAAAACAAAAAAAACACAAATCTGTACCTATAAGTAGAGTACTTGAGTAAATGTACTTAGTTACTTTACACCACTGGGGGGCCACCTGCATGCCCACTCATGGGTTACAGCTAACAAAACGGCGAAGATTTTTAGCTGACCTTATTTTGGAAGAAGATCTATGCACCTGCTTGGTGTAATATATGGTTTTAATATATAACTTTTGCTAACTTTTTATTTGTATATGTACCTTGTTGTCCTCTGTAAAACCATTGTTGTAAATGTCTTTTTGTACACAGGGCACCACTGAAAAAGAGACCCTGGTCTCAATGGATTTCCCTGAAATAAAGGTTTCAATCAAAAAAAATCAATCAATGTCTGTCAGGCACGTAGCAACAGGACGTTATCGATTCACTCCACAGGTGGTAAATTACGCCCTAAACTGTACAACAGGACAGCTTCAGAGGACATATCAGAAACAGACAGACAGACAGACACGTCCCCTCCGTGTGTGAAGAACCAATACAAAATAAAGAATGTCTGGAACAAAAGAAACCAGACAAAAGAAGGACATAGAATGGATGAAAGAGAGAGAGACAAAGAGAGAGGCAGACAAAGACAGTGTCCATTGCATCGATGTTAACAAATGGTTGTCGACTTTTTCAGTGACCGAAACAAAATAAAAAACTACATTAATTAATACGGAATGCATGCTTTTGAATGAGGACCCTACACCAGTGGTCCTCAAACTTGTTCATGTCAAGGACCCCCAAATTGACACTTTTTAGCCCACGGACCCCCGTTTGAAAAGATAAGCCAAGGACCCCCATAAGAGAAGATTTGTACGGCTCTAGCAGTGATTCTCAACCATTTTAATTTCAAGGACCCCCAGTTTGACATGCATTAGGCTACGGACACCCATTTAATGGCATTTATATCTCTGGGACCCCAATTTATAATTTAAAATCAATGTTAATTTAACTCTGAGCGTGTACAAATGGAACCAAATGGACCCGTTAGGGTCCATTTGGTTCCATTTGTACACTCTCAGAGTTACAGACCCATAAGGGTCCATTTGGTTCCTATCCATCATTTAGCTGGGGACCCCCTGGAACCCCCTCAAGTACCCCTGGGGGTCCCCGGACCCCACTTTGAGAACCAATGCCCTACACACCCACGCATTACATCAATAGATGGAACGCACCATCAAGGAAGTCGAGGACTTTAAATATCTAGGTCAGGGGTGATGCAACTTTGATGATTTCGAGGGCCACTATATTTTCACACTCACTCCAGAGGGACACATTACATATAGTGTTGGGCAGACACATCTTATCTCCGTATTGTAACTTTTTCCGTGAATGAATCCCGTACTTCGCCATTCTATGTCACGCAAAAGTAGCAAAAATAGTAGATCTACAAGCTCAAAATGCGTCGCAGTGCGATGCATTTTGAGCTTGTAGATCTGCAATTTTTAGCGGCGCTGGCGCCGCTCTATACATAGTATAGAGCGGTCCTGCTCTATACCTGGCTTTTCCGTCAACGTTCTGATTGGTCAGGTCCGTCAACGTTCTGATTGGTCAGGCCCGTCAACGTTCTGATTGGTCAGGCCCGTCGAGGTTCTGATTGGTCAGGTCCGTCAACGTTCTGATTGGTCAGGCCCGTCAAGGTTCTGATTGGTCAGGCCCGTCAAGGTTCTGATTTGTCAGGCAAGGGGACTATTCATGACATCACTATGATGTCATGAATATAGAATTAGATGTCTATATAAACAATGACTAAATAAACAATGAGTAATATCTAGAAATATTTAGTAATTTCATTTTATTAAAGTCTCCTTCTAGGTACGTTTTTTAAAGTTAGATCCTCAATTTAACTTTAAAGGCGCCGCTACCTTCACACAGGTGTGATTTTTTTTATTTTAATCCAGATTTATTTATTTTTTGTTGCTTTTGCACACACACACACACACACACACACACACACACACACACACACACACACACACACACACACACACACACACACACACACACACACACACACACACACACACACACACACACACACACACAGTACCTAAACACGTGGTGTAAACAGCATTGCTGGCTAACTGACACCTTGGTGCTCATAGCATCTACCAACATACAAACAGCCTCTGGGCATTTAGGGGGAAAAAAGAGAAAACGTTTGACAGAAGCCACATTACTGAGGAGGGACGAGCAAGACACCAAAATGACGAGAGAGAGAGAGAGAGAGAGAGAGAGAGAGAGAGAGAGAGAGAGAGAGAGAGAGAGAGAGAGAGAGAGAGGTGCGCCGACCTGGAGGGTTGTCATGGAAACTAAGAGATGGCTTTTTGTGGAGGTAAAGTATCGATGCGGTCGGGGTAGAAACCTTGTATGTCCAATAGTTATACTTCTCAAGAAATATATACAAATAAGTATTGTTAAATCATGTAGTTATTATTTTAGTCACAAGCTCTTGTAAATACTCTTCATTGGTTCAATATTTATAAAACCCACAGACATACTTAACCACTTTACCTTAAAAACAACAAAAAGCAGATCTACAAGCTCGCGATGCGTTGCTTGTGGATCGGATATTTTTGCTATACTTTTACATGACAAAGTAGGGCATTAAAGGGATAGTTCACCCCCAAAACTTTAGTGTTTTGGTCTCATTCCTAAGGCAATAATTTGATGACCGGCAGCGGTTCCGGTAGGACAGTGGTTCTCAAACTTTTTCTTGTCAAGGACCCCCAAATTGACACTTATTAGCCTGCGGACCCCCATTTGAAAAGATAAGCCAGGGACCCCCCATAAGAGAAGATTTTTTTACGGCTCTAGCAGTGATTCTCAACCATTTTAATTTCAAGGACCCCCAGTTTGACATGTATTAGGGCCACCCCCATTTAATGGCATTTATATCTCTGGGACCCCAATTTATATTGTAAAATCTATGTTAATTTAACTCTGAGAGTGTAAAAATGGACACTCTCTGAGTTACAGAACCATAAGGGTCCATTTGGTTCCTATCCATCATTTAGCTGGGGACCCCCTGGAACCCCCTCAAGTACCCCTGGGGGTCCCCGGACCCCACTTTGAGAACCAATGCGGTAGGAGACACAAAGAGTCTCCTTTGTGTCTCCTACCGGAGTGGTTCTCAAACTTTTCCATGTCAAGGACCCCCAAAATTATAAGTATTTGGCCGCGGACCCCCATCTCAAATATGTTGTTCCAGGGACCCCCCCCCCAGAAGCAAAGATTTGAGTTAAAAACGTTCGCTTAAAAAAAAATATATATATATATATATTCAAAGGTTTGCACAAATCTTCACGATTTTTCATAAATAGCAGATCTACAAGCTCATAGCGCGGCACTCGGTGCCGCGCTATGAGCTTGTAGATCTGCTATTTTTGAATAGCGAATAGCTATTTTTGCTGCCTATCGATAGAAGCAAAGTCATGTCGGGGGGTGAACTATCCCTTTAATTCACAAAGAACATAACAAAAGTTGGAATATGGAGATACAAGGTTTCTACCCGACAGCGTCGGCACGGTGTCTCCACTTTACTGGCAATTTGGGACGCAGTCTGATTGTTTCTCTGTCTCTGCCGCGCTACGAGCTTGTAGATCTGCTATTTTTTTTCTAAATCGTGAAAATATGTGCAACATTTTTAACTCAAATCTTTGCTTCTGGGGTGATTCTACAAAATGTCTTCTAAATCTACCAAACAGTTTTTGTTTTTTTTTAAAACGTATGTTGCTGGTTCACTTTTTCATGTCAAGGACCCCCAAAATTATATGTATTTTGCCGCGGACCCCCATCTCAAAATATTTTGTTCCAGCGATGCCCCAAAAGCAAAGATTTGAGTTAAAAAAATGTTGCTTGCTTGTGCTTTAAAAACATATATATATATTCAAAGATTTGGACACATGTTCACAATTTTTTCAAAAAAAGCAGACCTACAAGCTTGTAGATCTGCTATTTTTGAATAGCCGAAAGAAATCTCAAAATGACACAGATGCGTTCCCGGTCGAAATGGGTTAATATAGAAATGATGATGCGTTCAGCATGCAATGCAAACACCTCAACACACTCTCTAGGACGCTTACATCCATATAATTAGCGGGTGTTCAACTCTGCATCGCTAATGAAGCAGAATCTCATTTTAATCACCGGCCCTTCAACAAAGATCAGATTACAGTAACTTAGTAACCGCAAGGAACAAGTTTCTGCCCTGTGTTGGGTAGGTACTGTATATTGTTTCTCTCCTTTTCCCTCTTCAATGTGCAGAAAGGAACAAATAGATTTGCTCTACTTTTTTTTTCCCCCTTTCTGAAAAAAAAAAAAAATCACCCAATTCTCTACACCTGTAAACCTGTGATATGACAATAAAGTTGATCCTGACTCTGATTCCGATTATTGATCCAGAAGGACGTTCCAGAGAAGCCAAAATATAAATGGGACCAGCAGAGGACAAATTGACATGAGTAATAACCCAAAGGCATCAAATACCTGTCTGGATAATTGCGAGAGGAAAACTGGATTTGTGCTTTCAGGAATCCATCTATGTTTGCCCTTCATGTACTGTATCCTGAGAGTAATGTCTATAAGATCCCTTCATGTACTGTAGCCTGAGAGTAAAGTCTATAAGATCCCTTCATGTACTGTAGCCTGAGAGTAAAGTCTATAAGATCCCTTCATGTACTGTAGCCTGAGAGTAAAGTCTAGATCCATTCATGTACTGTATCCTGAGAGTATAGTCTAGATCCATTCATGTACTGTATCCTGAGAGTAAAGTCTGAGATCCATTCATGTACTGTATCCTGAGAGTAAAGTCTGAGATCCATTCATGTACTGTATCCTGAGAGTAAAGTCTGAGATCCATTCATGTACTGTATCCTGAGAGTAAAGTCTATAAGATCCATTCATGTACTGTATCCTGAGAGTAAAGTCTGAGATCCAGATGAAGTTGGTATATACGTTTCTCAGGCAAGAGCCATACAGTACGCATCAGCAGCATATTGTATCTGTTGTATTTGTATCAGGGGCAACAGAAACAAGACCAATCAAAGATCAATTCAAAAATCTAAGAAAGAAAGAAAGAAAGAAAGAAAGAAAGAAAGAAAGAAAGAATGAATGATGGCCATGAGGAATATTCCTACATAGACATGTTTTGCCACCGAGCCAGTCATGAACCAATACATCCACCCTGTCACAACATCTCACAACCTTCAACAACAGCCACAACCCGACAGACACGCGTCTTCCATTGAAAATTGACATTTGCAATCGATGTCAAAGCTCAAAACCTCTAGCTTGAACTTGAAAAGGAAATAGCGAACTCACACATAGGATAATTGAAGTGACCAAGAGCCACACACACACACACACACACACACACACACACACACACACACACACACACACACACACACACACACACACACTCACACTCACACTCACACTCACACACAGTTCTAAATGTCATATCAAACCCATCCCTAATTGGGGCCCAATATGACATCAACAGTACACCAGCTTGAATCACATTAGGATCCACACAGCATACAACACAAGCTGCAACAGCAAAGACAAAAACAAAACAGAAAAAAAACAATGTTCCTACCTTGAGCCGTCTTCTACTTGACAGTTGATGGAAGTGATGGCCAGGGTCAAACTTTGGAACCCATGGATGGAGAGATGGAGCCCCCCTCTCTCTCTCTGCAGTTCATCCTCGGATGAGCCCTCCAGAGTCGTCTCCAGTCATCTCCATCCTCCATACAACTGGCTGGCTGGCCGGTACATTCCTCCCCTGCTGGGACATCAATGGCACCTGGTCATTATTTTGAATTACAATTATTGTCTCAGGAATGACACAAAAACAAGAAAAAATCTCTACGAATTCCAGGCTTCGTGGGGTGTGTAATTGATAGAAAATAAGATTTGTTTTGGGTGAACTACTCCTTTAATCCATTAAGACCTGACTCTACAAATGTCTTCTAAATCCCAACAGTATTCTGAAAAAAAAAAAAACATATGTTTCTATATCAGTGGTGCTCAAACTTTTTTTATGTCAAAGACCCCCACCAAAATGATATGTATTTGGCCGCCGACCCCCATCTCAAAATGTTTTGTTCCAGGGACCCCCATGAAGCAAAGAATAAAAAAAAAAAATTAAAAATGTTCGCTTTAAACAATATATATTCAAAGATTTGCACACATTTTCACGATTTTTCAAAAATAGCAGATCTACGAGCACGTAGCGCGGCACTCGGTGCCGCGCTATGAGCTTGTAGATCTGCTATTTTTTAATAGCCAAAGTGTAAAATAACGCTTTATCTTTTAAAATACTTTTTTTATTGGGGATAATTAAATTGCATTATGGCAACAGCCATTGCATGTCAAGTCACCCCCATGTTTTTTGTTTTCTTTTACACATCACGAGACAAACCCCCCCCCCCCCCCCCCCCCCCACAAAAAACAACAAATAAACAGAACAACAAAACAAGACAACGACCTAATGGAAAATAAGTACTCATAAATGAAAATAATGCTTTTTTAGCTCAAATGAAAGTGACACAGAAAAGCGTTCCAGGTCTTCATGGGTTAAACATCACAGCAGTGCTTTATCCTGACTAGTTTTAGTTTTACCAAGTAAAATAATAAAAGTGACATTATTATTATTACACACAACTCAGGGCTCGACTTCATGTAGCCTCCATGTTAATACGTAGCACAGGTAGCTATTAGCTAAGCTAACTCACCTGGAGAGCAGTTAACACACAGGTGTAAACAAAACCACCCAAAGCTCTTTATCATGAAGATTAATAAACGTCTCTTCTAACCGTCACACATCATGTGACTCAGCAGTTTACACTTCCTAACAACCAAGGCCACTCTACTGTACTGTCATGAGGTCTAACGTTACATTATACGTTGTTTATTTCACTCTTTTTACTACCAAACATAAGGAGATCCTGTCTCTCTGTGTGTCTGCAGCAGGAGTGTGCGCGTGTGTGTGTGCGTGCGTGTGTGTGTGGGGAGGGGGGGAGGGGGCGGGGCTACCAGAGGGTTTTTAAAGAGCCCGCCTGAAGCCTGCTTAGGGAGTGTCTACCAATACACTGGACTGTCTCTACTTTCTAGGGAGTATCTGACAATAACACATATTTGTTGTGTCTCTAATCCAGTGGTTCTGAAACTTTTTCATGTCAAGGACCCCCCAAATTGACACTTATTAGCCCGCGGACCCCCATTTGAAAAGATACGCCAGGGACCCCCCATAATAGAAGATTCTTACGGCTCTAGGAGTGATTCTCAACCATTTTAATGTCAAGGACCCCATTTAATGGCATCTCTATCTCTGGGACCCCAATTTATATTGTAAAATCAATGTTAATGTAACTCTGAGAGTGTACAAATGGAACCAAATGGACCCGTTAGGGTCCATTTGGTTCCATTTGTACACTCTCAGAGTTACAGACCCATAAGGGTCCGTTTGGTTCCTATCCATCATTTAGCTGGGGACCCCCTGGAACCGCCTCAAGTAACCCTGGGGGTCCCCGTACCCCACTTTGAGAACCAATGCTCTAATCTATTGCCCTTTTGGACGTTGCCCCCCCCCCCAGATGTTAACAAGCACACTTTTGCTTAATAAACAACAACAAAGATAAATACTTTGTTTGATTTGTATAATGTTTATTCAATTGTACCAAACACAAATAATACAGTCATAATGAAATAAGACAAAATAAGCCATAAAACTACAGGCGAGTAAATAAGGTCTGCCATTATGTTAGATAGCTGTAACTTTGTAACAGGATGTATGTGCTAAAAAAAAAAAAAATGACAATAATAATAAATGTATTTATTTATTGTCAGATTTGAGTGTTAAGGTTCTCTACTATTACTCTTCTTCCAGTGAAACAATCATATCAATGGTTTGACGTGACTTCAACCCAGGTGGCATAGTCGTGATTCTAATTATGAAATAATAAAGTCAACTTCATTATTTCATAATTAGAATCACATTCCCTGCTGGAGTACTGCATCATGTAGTAATACATACAATAAAATATATTCATTACATCCTGTTTCAGGGTCACAGATGCAGTGGTGTAAAATAACTGAGTACATTTACTCAAGTACTGTACTTAAGTAAAGTGTTACGGTCTTTTTTACTTTACTGGAGTATTTACAATTTTCAATACTTTTCTACATCTCAGAGGCAAATATTGTACTTTTACTCCACTACAATACAATGTTGCTATAATATCAGTGGTTCTCTGGTGTGTTTTTTTCATGTCAAGGACCCCCAAATAAATAATATGCATTTGTCCGCAGACCCCATCTGAAAATAATTGGTTCCAGGGACCCCCAGAAGCAAAGATTTGAGTTAAATATAAATATTCAAAGATTTGCACACATTTTCACAACTTCAAAAAACATAAATAGCAGATCAACAAGCCGCGCTATGAGCTTGTAGATCTGCTATTTTTGAATAGGCCAAAGAAATCTTAAAATGACACACATATGCGTTCACGGTCTTTAATGTGTTAAGTGTGACTTTCCAGGCTGACACAGAGCTCCCCCGGTAACAGCCTCAGGTAATCTCCATCGTCTCCGTTGTAAAACAGTGGGAACAGTGTGTGGGTGAAGGTGTGTGTGAAGGTGTGTAGGAGTGTGTCGGAGTCGCAGTCGTAGAAGGACAGTCTCCCTCGCTCCCAGTCCAGCTGGACTCGGATCCTCTGGACGTCGGTCACTGACAGATACGTTGACCCCTGTGGGTACCAAAAAGCACCACACGTTTTTTTTTTTTTTTTTTTTAAGTACTCATTATGCAGAATGGTGTTTTTTTAAATGAGTCAAAAACGTTTGAAAATAGCATATTATACAAGGTCTCACAATGATGACATTTTACATAAATAATTGCGATGTAACAATTTAATTACATATTTAAGACCGGGACCGCATCTGTGTCATTTTATAGACTTCTTTGGCCATTCCAAAAATAGCAGATTTAAAACCTCATAGCTTGTAGATCTGCTATTTTTGGAGATTTTCTTTTTTGAAAATGTGTGCAAATCTTGTCTGCTTTAAAAAACATACATATAACATATTCAAACATTTGCAAAAACAAGATTCACGTTTAAAAATATATATATATATATACTGTAGCAGATCTACAAGCTTGTAGCACGGCACTCGTGTTGCACTATAAGCTTGTATATCTGCTATTTTTTAATAGCCAAATAAATCCTAAAGAGGTGGTGCTATGATGTTGCACTCTTTCTGTTTTTCATGTGTCTATGAGGTTGATAGAACTTCATTAAGCCCCCTGGTGATGTTTTTATGGTGTTTTATGTCTTCTCTGACTATTTTGAGTTTCTTCCTGGAGGCTGAAACCTTGAGGGTCAAACGTGCCAATAGAAAAACAGTGCTTTAATGACACAGTAGAAATATAACCCCACCCCCCTCATTATCATAACACATCAGGTGTGGGCATGAGGAGGAGGAGGGACTAGGACAGGAGGGTGGTGCTAAGGTGAGAACCAGGTATGCTTAATGAACTGGAGGCGTGTCCACATAAAAACATAATTGTAACACTTTCTGTACACTTTTTTTGAAAAAAATCTCCCTCCTAGTATAATCATAATACCTGATGATTATGTTTTAGGGGGGGGGGATCACTGAAAATCATGGCACCCCGTCTTTAAGTTTATTGACAACAGGCCCATTACCTGTATTACCTGTGAGGAGGAGTGGGCCATGTGTTACCTGTGAGGAGGAGTGGGCCATGTGTTACCTGTGAGGAGGAGTGGGCCATGTATTACCTGTGAGGAGGAGTGGGCCATGTATTACCTGTGAGGAGGAGTGGGCCATGTATTACCTGTGAGGAGGAGTGGGCCATGTGTTACCTGTGAGGAGGAGTGGGCCATGTGTTACCTGTGAGGAGGAGTGGGCCATGTATTTTCCGTTGTAGCGCATGATCTCCCAGAAGCCCCCCTCGCTGTCCCCCGTCCTCCTGTAGGCGTCGGCCATCACGCCCAGCACCCAGCGGTCACACCCCCCCGTGTCCACGTCCCAGCTGTGAGTCCCCGAGGACACGCCCTCGGAGCCCAGGACGTTGTGCCCGACGTCCTGCTGCCCGGTCCGCTCCGCCGTATCGTCGGGAACCAGGAACCAGCTCCCTTTACATGTGTGTGTGTGTGTGTGTGTGTGTGTGTGTGTGTGTGTGTGTGTGTGTGTGTGTGTGTGTGTGTCAAAACATAATCCATGTCAAAATATGAACTGTTGGCTTCATAAAAAAAAGCATTGGATGGTTTAGGGCTTAGTTCTCAAAGTGGGGGTCCGGGGACCCCCAGGGGTCCCCGCTAAAATGAGTTAATAAAGTATCACAATCATTTTAACGCCTTTATCCATATTTTATACTTTGGCTATTCAAAAATAGCAGATCTACAAGCTCGCACCGAGTGCCGCGCTATGAGCTTGTAGATCTGCTTCATCTCTCTCTCAGCAAAGGGGTCCTTGGCCTGAAAAACGTAGAAGACCCCTGGTCTAGGTCTCTCTATGTAATTATTTTTTTCGCCGCGGACCACCCATCTCACAATACTTTTGTTCCAGGGACCCCCAGAAGCAAAGATTTGAGTTACTAATGCTGGCTTTAAAAATACACTGCAAAGTGTTCCCAGGGTTGTTCTGGCGAGCTTGTTTATTTGAATAAACGCTTTGCTATGCTCTGACACAGGGGTCTTCAACAGGGGGTCCGGGACCCCTAGGGGGTCCTCAGAGGTACTACAGGGGGTCTCCCAAATCTTTGTGTGAATTCTTTTTTTTTTTTTACATAAACCACTTTGAACCCTATTATCCCTTTTCTGAAGAGAACTTTAGCCATAAAATAGCAGATCTACAAGCTCACAACGCCTCGCGCTGCGAGGCGTTGTGAGCTTGTAGATCGGCTATTTTTGGCAAAGAGGTAAAGGTGTAGAGGAAAAAAGAGCAGACCAAGTAAACAAAAAAAGTTGAATCTGAAACACAATTTTATACAATATAGAGTAGGGGGTCCCTGCTTCATCTCTCTCTCTCAGCTAGGGGGTCCTTGGCCTGAAAACGTTGAAGACCCCTGCTCTAACAAATAAACTGGCCTTTTGACCTTTTTGACTCACCGATCACGTCGAGATCCCTGGACACGATGAGCCCCGGCCCGGCCGTGTTGGGGTCCAGGACCACGGGACTGTAGGTGACCACGTCCTTCATCTTGAGCCACACCTTGAAGGCCAGGTTGCCCAGGTGACCGGCCACGTCTACCAGCGCTCCTGAGACTGGCCGGGGGTCCTGCATCAGTTATAAGGTGGTCACCATCATCACATCATTTTACATTTATTGGCATAAACATAATTGCGATGAAAGATTTAATTGTGTGTTTTTTTGGTATTGAACATCATTGAAACATACATGCAATTTAAATTTTTTATTTTTTTTATTTAACCTTTATTTCACCAGAGAAATCACATTGAGACTAGTGTCTCTTTTACAAGTGTGCCCTGGCCAAGAGAAGAGGCAAATAAAATGTTACACAGCTCTGCCAGTAACGACAATACAGGACATAACAAAACAAAGACAAACATGACATCCGTAATACCAAAGACCTACTACCAATAGCACCAATACAGACTATTTAAATTACTAATAACAACAATACATCATAAAACTAATAAACTAATATAAGACTAAGATCACAGCATTTGCTACTTGTCAAAGCAGGAGCAATGGTTGGAGAATGTGCCCATGGCAATCCTCTTAAAAGACACTAGAGGGATCAATGAAGCCAATTTTAATCTGGTCTGTACATCGTTCCACGACCAAGGCCCAAAAAACGCAAGTTTTTTTTTCCCTGCTTCAGATTTAGTAGTGGGTACGACATAGCGCATCCAGGCATTCGATCTGAGGTTAAGCGAATTTTGGACAAGATTAAATTTTGAACAAATGTACGAGGGGGAATTTCCAAGAATGGCTTTATATATAAAAGTGTACCAATGTAGCAACCTGCGAGATGCTAAGGAGGACCACCCTACTAGGGAATACAGAATACAATGATGTGTCCTATAGGTGGAGCTGGTAATGAACCTCAACGCAGCATGATAAAGGGGATCAAGTCTACCCAATATTGAGGGACAGGCGAATCGATACACAATGTCGCCATTGTCGAGTTGCGACATAAACAGGCCAGTGACCAGCCTTTTCCTTGAAGCAAAAGAAAAACAGGACTTCATTCTATAAAAGAAGCTTACTGTGAATTTTAACTTCTTAATCAACGCTTCAATGTGATGATTGAAGTTTAACTTGTTATCCAACCAAATTCCCAGATATTTGTAAAGCACCACCCATTCGATGGTTACTCCTTCCAAGGTGGTGATATTTGGGGGGATAATGTCAGCTCTATTTGGAGTAAATAGCATGGCCTTGGTTTTTTGGCCGTTTAATAGCAATTTGCTATTTACCAATTCATGCTGCAATGAGACAAAATCAGAGGCCAAGTTTGACACTGCTACATCAAAAGAAGGAGCACAAGAGTACAGAATTGTGTCATCGGCATACATATGATACTTACAATGCTTAGATTGACTACAAATATGATTGACATACAAGAGAAAAAGCAATGGACCAAGAATGGAACCTTGGGGGACTCCTTTCTCAAGGGTGATGGAATCGGAAATGGTATCACCAAATTTGACACACTGTGTGCGGCCAACTAAATAGTTTTTGAACCAACCAAGCACATTTTGGCAAAAACCAGCTTTAGAAAGGACCTTGAGCAGTACGTGAGGATCCACGGTATCGAAGGCCTTACTCAAATCAATGAATAAGGCCGCACAAAAAGATTTCTTACCCAGGGCTGCCCTGATGTCGTCGATAACATTAAGGCATGCCGTTACAGTGCTATGTTTTGCTCTAAAACCTGACTGCATGGGGTTCAAAATAGAGTATGAATCAAGAAAAACCTTTACCTGATTTGATACTTGGCCCTCTAAGATCTTTGCCAAGGTGGAAAGGTTAGAAATGGGCCTGTAATTGTTTACATCACAAGGATCGCCAGCCTTGAGAAGAGGGGAAACATTTGCTTGTTTCCACTCTTCAGGTAGACTTTGAGTGGCTAAGGAGATATTGAACATATCAGTGACAGGTTGAGCAATGATAGCCGATGATAATTTTAGGAAAAAAGGGTCAAGGCCGTCTGGGCCTGCAGATTTTTTAGGGTCTAAGGTAGACAGGGCGTGTAGAACATCCGATACCAGGATGGGAGAAAAGTCAAAAACAGAAACAGAAACAACAGATGAGTCAACGTTATCATCATGGGCGTCTTGATGAGGAGCATTGGCAATTTGCTCATCAAAAATGTGTCCCGCCCTTTTAAAATGCGAATTGAAAGCATTTGACATGATTTTTTTATCAGAAATAAAGGACTCGCCCACCCGAATCTTAGGCGGGGGGCCTGCTGCTCCTTTCTGTTGCAGGGATTTGACTACTCTCCAGAAGGTACAATGATTGCTAGAGGTATCAGTAGTGAGAGATAAATAATGTTCCGATCTTAACTTCCTGGTGAGGACCGTACATTTATTTCTCAAGACACGAAACAGAAGCCAATCATGACTTGAATTAGACTTTCTTGCAAGTGACCATTGTCTATTTCTTTCATGAATCAGATCAGCCAGGTCCCTAGAGAACCAGGGATTTGCACGGTTCTTAATTCTGATTTTTTTGAGAGGTGCATGTTTATTCATCAGGTAGAGAAACTGTTTGTGAAAGAACCGAAAGGCCTCATCCATTGATGGAATTAAGGACATGCGAAACCAATCAACTGCAGCCAAATCATGAAGAAAGGCTTGTTCAGAGAAGTGTTTAAAGCAGCGCCTGATGACAGTCAGGCCTTTGGTTTTGGGCAGCTTAGTGTTTCTGACACATGCAATAGCACAGTGGTCACTCAAGTCATTTGCAAACACACCAATTGAGGCATATTTGTGCGGTGCATTTGTTAGAATAATATCAATCAAAGTGTCACCATCCGGTCTGGCAGGGTTTAATCTAGTGGGGCTATGGATGATCTGTGTTAAATTTAGGGAATCGCATTGCTGTTTAAAACTAGCAGATTTATCAGTCAACTAGTCCGGGAGGGTTAGCGTCGGAGCTTGGACAGCAGGGGCGCGGCCACTGCGTTGTGATTCAAATCAACAGCCAATGAAGAAAAGGGGGCGGGATCCACATGCAGTGGGTGATGCATCTAAATAGGATCGACGGGAAGCAATTTCCCCTTGAGAAATTTCGGCCGCCATTGTTGTGTACTGCTGTTTGCCTCTCGTCGGACTTTTTAGACGAGTTGCACAGCTCTCAGACCGGTAAGAGGCGTGTCCGCTCAGATTCAGAGCGTGACGTACATCCCGCCCACAAATACCAGGGCTGTGGCCCAGAAGTTCCTCGCCAGAGCTGGCGAAAACTTCTGGGAACTCAGATTATCAGTCAACCAATCCCAATTCAGATCAGCGAGAAGGGCAATCTCGGAACTAGTACACTTAGAAATTAAGTCTACTAGGTTTCCCATAGCTTCACTAGATGCAGAAGGAGGCCTATAACAGCAAATAATAGTCAAAGGAGAGTTAGCCACAACTATCTGGACGGCTAAAAATTCAAACTGCCTAGGTATAGTTACAGAATGAAGAACAGACCCTTGAAATCTATCAGAGATGTACAGAGCAACTCCCCCACATCTGCCTTTACGATCGGTTCTATAGATATTATAGCCAGGCACACGAACCACATTATCAGTAGTGCCAGGTTTTAACCAGGTTTCTGAAACCGCGACCACATCAGGCTTGGCTATTTCAAACCAACAACGAAAAGTGGGCAATTTAGGCACCAGGCTTCTAGCATTAAAATGGAGGAAGCCTAGGCCATGTCTACAGCTAAAATCATGGGGGGTAGACAACATTGGTAGGGCCTCAAAGAGGGGGTCCGGTCCAGGATTAATGTGTACATTACCTGAGATAAACAGCATTAGTAAAATCAACAACCTTGTTGATGTTCTCCTAAACACTGAAACAACACCAGGGGCTCTGGAGGAAGACATGCAAGAGTGAGCAGTACAACAGGGATCGCGCCATAATCCAAGAATCACCATATCCAAAGCAGGCTGAGAAAAGCAATTCAGAGAAACACGTTTACATGGTCTTTGTGGCCAAAGTACATTTTCCAGAAATCCGGATGTAACGCGTGTTTTACCAGCAGTGTTTAGGTTCGAGTGTGGCAAAGAAGTGGTGTTACCCAGATGGAGAGTGTCCAGTGACATGAGACCCATGCCCAACGAGACAATCAACACAGCCAACATATTGCAAGGCAACATGTTAAACATTTCACCACAGGGCATACACAATACAATGAAAACAAAAACAAAAACAGCCACAGAATATTATGCACAACGTTCAATGAAGCATGTAGCATAAACAATGAAATGAAAACAAAACAACCACAGAATGTTTTGAGTTGTGTTTTGTGCGACCAACCATGCGCCGTACTGGAGCAGGAGGAGGAGAACTGTAATCCAACAGCAACAGCCGAGGAGGCGACGAGGGGAAACGGAGAACGGGCCGAATCCGAGGTACAGAAACTGTTCAATCCGTGGAAGAGAAGCAGGGCAGAGGCTGGAGGCCTCGCAATTCGACAGGCTATGTAGCACAGTAGAGCAACGAGATTAGCGTGCCATCTGAACTAGCATGCCAACACGAGGACGCCGGCAACAACAACAGTGCTCGCCGTCGCAGAAGCCAGAGATAGATGAGAGACGAGACCGCCGCACAAGCCAACCTGGAGGCGCCGTTTATATCCACACATCCACCGCAGTCCCTCCTCACAAAGCCCGAGAAGAGGCAGGACGCAGAGCCACGGATCAGCAGGGCAGGCGAGCCCTCCGAGCAGCAGCAGCAGAGCAGATCCGGCGCAGAATCACCGTTGATAGCGAGATCACGGCCGCCGAGTAGCCGCGAGGAGAAACGCTATAATTGTACTAGCGTTTTTGCCACAGCCAGCGGTGGTATAAACACTATGTCTAGTGAGCAGCACAAGCTACGATGAGCTAGAGTTGCCACCCAGGGTGATCCCAGCACTCAAGGCCAACCAGACAGGAACGGAGCAGACAGTCCAGGGGACACCCTGGCCTCACAGACACAGCCCCTTGGTTGAGGTGTAATAGCGTCGTACACCGGGTCAAAGCCGGCAGACACCAGGCGGATTGTGGAACAGGCTTCTCAGAGGTAGACTATCCACTATTTCCTAAACTTCAGCTAAAATAAATCCCAGGATATCACGATAACACCGAACTATGTTTAAAATATCACTAAAAAGAAGCAACAATAAAATTCGCGAGGCATAGATGACTTAAAAACATAGAAACATAAAACCTAGCAGAGCATGTAACATTCTTGCCGCCATCTTGGATCCTGACCTTTCTGTTTGCCTTCTTTGACCTTTTAAATATATGACAAATAACGTAAAGGTCTTATGACATTTATTTTTGTCTCCGCCAGGCCGAAGGCATGGCGAGAGAGTATGTTTTACCCTCCGTCCGTCCGTGTGTCCGTGTGTCCGTCCATCCTGTCTGTGTGTTAGCAGCTAATCTCCGGCACCGTTGTAACTAAAGTAGTAACTAAAGTTTTCAAATAATTGTAGTGGAGTAAAAGTACAATATTTGCCTCTGAGATGTAGCGGAGTAGAAGTAAAAGTATTGGAAATTGGAAATACTCAAGTAAAGTACAAATACCTCAAAATTGTACTTAAGTACAGTACTTAAGTAAACGTACTTATAGCTACTTTCCACCACTGTTCGCGACCCATGAAACAATGTGTGTTTGTTTGTGATCCACTGTACTGTACTGTACCTGCAGTGTGAGAGCCAGTCTTTCCTCCGCAGGCTTGTACTTGCACAGGAACGAGGCGTGGTCTTCATCCCTCAGCTGGTCGTCCACGGCTCGGATGGCGTCCATCAGGGTCGCCATGTCTCCGCTCAGCCCCTCCGCCTTCGCCTCCGTCGCCCGACTCTTCCGCGTGGCCTCCTCCCTCAGCGCGGCCACCCTGGCCCTCTCCTCTCGCCGCAGGAAACCGAAGAGCGAGGCCATTCTCTGGCGAACGCCCGCCTCCGTCTCCCGGAGCTTGTTGTGGCGTTTCTCGATCGGGTCGGAATTCGCTCTGCCTCCGTCTAGGGCTGTCACGATTACACATGTAAGTTGACGATTAAAGGTAGGGTAAGTGATTTGCTTTGGTTAAAATAAGTGTTAAATAGCTCTATATTCTGATAGTACTCATTGCTATAGAGTGTTTGTTCAGTAAAAGGAGTCTCCTTGTCTCTCCACCTCTTTATAAAACAGAAAATGCATTTTCGTTTCAGTTTCAGTTTCATTTCCAATTTTATCCAACCAGGACAGAGAACTCAATCAGGATATAGATTAAACAAGTGAAATTGGAAGTCATGACACTAAGAAATGAGCAGGCAAAATTGGAACTGGAACACTATAAAAATTAAACTTAAAAATGGGTACTTTCTCCTGATTGGCTGAGATTTTGACACCTACCGAAAATTGTATTTTCTGTTTATTAAAAGAGCTGGAGAGAAAGGGAGACTCCCATAGCAATGATTACTATCAGAATATAGTATTTTAACCTTTTATCAAAATACTTTTTGTTTTAACCAAAAAATATCACTTACCCTACCTTTAATTGTCACTCAAATAATTGCAATTAATTATTTCATTGTGCGTTTGGCCATTGAACACTGGAACATATGAATAAAAAACCTTTTAGGCTTCGTAATCAAAAATTGAACAGGGCAGATAAATTAATATACATGGAAATTATTGACATATTAAATCATTTTATACATTTAAAAATAGCAGAAATAGCTGATCTACAAGCTTGCAACGCGTCCCGAAGTGAGTAGATCTGCTAGTTTTTTTTTTACAACGCACAGTGACGCGTTGTAAGCTTGTAGATCTGCTATTTATGCTTTTTTAATATTTGAAAATGTGTGAAACATTTTTGAACATGGAAACGTTTATGACGATTATGCAAAAAAAAAATGCGATTATCTCAAATAATTGCGATTAGACGATGATGTAATAATTGTGACGGGCCTACAGTAGCTACCTTGATCCAAAACCTCCGCTCTCTTCTTCAACGGCCTCAGCAGCTCCCGGAGCTCCTCTCTGCGGCGTCGCGCCACCTCCTCGACGGGTTCGAACCGGTGTCTCTTATGTTCGTCGCAACCGCGACACACGACGCACGCCAGCCGCTCGTCTTCCAGACAGAAGAGGCTGAGCTTCTGGCCGTGTCGAGGGCAGAGGACCTCGGGTCTCCTCGCCGGCGTCAAAGCTGCGGCGAAGTCCTCACAGAGATGATTTGACGCCATTAAGCTCATAGGAGGTTCGTTCTCACGAACCAGACATTCCAGACAGGCCTCGCAGAAGCTTTGGCCACACAGGGCAGGAGAACAACGGGATGTTTGAGAACGTCACGGCACACGGGACAACAGAGGAGCTCCTGTTGTTCCGGATGAGTCGGGCGAGTGTTGAGCTTAGTTAGAAGTGTGGTGTTCCACCTCAGACTGAAGCAGACTGGCAGCTGACAGTGGTTTGAACTGTTTCTTTACATAGCGGTCAGACAAAGAGACTTTGATCGCATCATTCTTTGGCCCACAGAGAACTGTTAACACTCTTATCTCTCTTATCATGTGGAAAATGAAGAGGACAGTCAGTGAGAGAATGTCCTCCTCAACCAGACGTGTGTCTAAATCAGCCCAGCCCTCTGTTCTTGAGTTAATCAACAACATTGAGTCATTCTTCAGTGTGGTGACATTACAGTCGTCATCTTTTTTTTTTACTTAAGTAAAATTAGCAATACCACAATGTAGAAATATTCTTGTTACAAGTAAAGGTAACTGTTTACAATTTTTTTAACGAGTAAAAGTAAAAAGTAAGAAGTACTGGAATTAAAATGTGGGGGCTTGGCTGGTTGTAATGAGATGGACAGTGAACAAGATGGCATGTTATTTAGGCCCTAAATAACATGTTTAACATAGTTTAGACTGGCAGCCAAATCCAGCCTAAATCACATCCATGCCATAATGCCACATCCAGATTGGAATCCAATGTGTTTTATGACGTCTGAATAGAGACAGGTCACATGGAATCCCATTTTTACAACATTCAGAGGTGGTTTAAAATCTGATTCTAAAGACGCGTCTCAGTCTGAACACAGTAACCTGCTCTAAACACCCCAAGTCACATATCAAACTGTCCAAAACGTCACTTGCAGCGTGACCCGAGCATCACTGACGTCATTACAGAGTGCGAGGATTTATTTTGATTCACGAGAGCGCAAGGGGTGTAAAATGAAAATAAAACAATAGTGCAGCATGAGTTTTACAGAAAAAAATGGCAAGCAGCATTCATTCAGTGGACAGACGGAGAAAGTCAATGTCTATAGCAGGGGTCTTCCACAGGGGGTCCGGGACCCCTCAGAGTTACTACAGGGGGTCCACCAAATCTTTGTGTGATATGATTATTGTTTTTTTTACCTTAACTACTTGAACCCTATAGCATACCTATAGCATACCTTTTCTGAGGAAAAGCAGCAGATCTACAAGCTCACAACGCCTCGCGCTGCGGGTGCAATACGTTAGTCCGACAGCGCATTCCTCCGACAGCGCAGTGCTCCGACATTAAACAGTAAACCCGAACCAAACCCGCACCCTAACCCTAACCGCACGCGGATGCCACATAGTCGGAGAAAAGGTCTGTCGGATTAACGCATGCCTCCCCGCGCTGCGAGGCGTTGTGAGCTTGTAGATCGGCTATTTTTGGCAAAGAGGTTTGCTGTAGAGGGGACGCAGGGCGGCTTTGGGTTGACGTTGTTTAAATCAGTCTGAACACACAGATCTGTGAGAGGTCCGATCTGGTCACTTGCAAACGCAGTGTGAGCAGTCGGGTCTAAAGACCGGATTTGAGGAATAAATCAGATTTGACTGGATTTGACTGCAGTCTAAGAGGCTAAATCTCATCAGACGGTGGTTCCGTGGCTCAAATGCCTTAATAAATAATGGACCTTGACATGAAAAGGGGATTCAATTCTCCATGGGGTGACTACTCAATAGAAATAAATATATTGTTTGGGTGAACTATCCCTTTAAGGTTCGGAATAAGTTTAGGTTTAGGCATAGTTTTACTGAGGTTAAGGTTAGGTTTAGGCATAGTTTTACTGAGGTTAAGGTTAGGTTTAGGCATAGTTTTACTGAGGTTAAGGTTAGGAATAACTGGTGGCGACTGTTCCAAGGCGGTCAGATTTGACCCGGGGCGAGCGTGTTTTGGGGCAAGCATTCTTATATTCCTTTTGAATACTTGACATATGTTTTAAACCAAGCTACACCAGTACTAAGTCAAGTACAAATTTGACTGAGCTTTAACTTTCACTTGTAGTCGAGTAATATTTTGACCAGAGTATCAATATTTTTACTCAAGTGGTGCGGGTTGAGTACTTTGTTCAAGACTGGAGTTTCGTCACATGGAAGTGTAATGGGTCTGACCCCCCCCCTCCCAACACAGGAAGTCATGTGAGCGATTCTGTCCCTGCGTTCATGTTCACATAGTCTCGCGTCACCAGACAACTATTCCACAATCTCTGAATGCTATATAGAGTCTGGAACTCCACTTCCCTAAAGCTGTGTAACGGAAGTTGTTCAGACCGGAAAGACATTCGACCAATCACGACGCGGTGCCCGCGGACCTGTAGTCCTAGTGGAAACAGAACCGAGGCGGAAGCATAGTCATAGGAGCGGTAGATTCATGTTATTTGTGCGAGGATTGTTTATCACAGAAAACTGAGAAAGGTATCATGGAATTAACGCCGAAAAAACTGTGAAAGAAGACACTAGTAGACATAAACGATGTTTATGAGATTCGTTGATTCCAGTCGGACTCCTTTGTGCCACTGCACAATGCTGAAACGGACGTGGGTAGGGGAGGGGCATCCGCTTTCCCCTTACACATGATCAGAGCTTCCGAGTCCCAGACTGTATGTCGGAAACATTTGTAAATTGTGGGAGGCAACAGTCTGGCCACGCGAGACTAATGTTCACAGAACTTCGAAGAGGCTCCCGGCTGAACGTCGAAGAGGTCGAGTAACGATCCGTACCGCTGAGGACGTGTCAGGCGGTAACGTGATCCCTCATTGGAGACACCCATTAATTGCACCTCCAGCCATGAGAGGGTTAGGGTACAGATACAGCCATGTATCATTCAGACAGCCTCTCACAGCCAGGCTGTCTGATCACTCAACCCCAACCAGCAAGAAGAGGGCTGGGCTGAAAGGTCACACAGAGAGGTCAGACAGGCCACAGGCAGTGGTGTACAATAAGTACATTTACTCAAAGTACTGTATACTGTACAGTTTTGAGGCATGCTTACTTTACTGGAGTATTTCCAGTTATCAGTACTTCTACTCCACTACATCTCAGAGGCAAACATTGTACTTTTACTTAACTACAATTATTTGCGAACTTTAGTTACTAGTTACTTTTCAGATATAAATTATGACATTATAAAACATACATTAACCACTGTAGCCTTATTTTATACATAGGCTATTTGAAAATAGCCGATCTACAAGCTCACAACGCGTCGCATCGCGACGCGTTGTGAGCTTGTAGATCTGCTATTTTCAAACATTTAGTACTTTTACTTTTGGTACTTTAAGTAAATTTTTATGCCAATTTTAACTACTACTTCTACCCCACAACATCTCAGAGGCAAACATTGTACTTTTACTCCACTACAATTATTTGAAACCTTTAGTTACTAGTTACTTTGCAGATATAAATTACTATATTATAAAGAACAAGGAAAACTGTGGCGCTCTTCTTTGTCCTTTGGTCACGGTTGACTGCAGGTGTGGTGGTCTCAAAAACACAAAGGAAAACTGGTAGAAAAAGACTCGCTCACTGCAGAAAAGTTAAGGAAAACTCCTTAGACAGACTTAAGAAAATATAATGTCTTTATTTTAGATGAATGAATGAATGAATGAAACCTTTATTGCCCTTACGGGAATTTGCTTTGCACACAGAGAGCACACATAAATACTACACAGACTAAAAAACATGACATGAGCATGGTAATACATACTGTACATCATAAAAAGCAAAACACTGCATGATCGTCAGGCTCCATACTGCAAAACAATCTTAAAATAAAGACTTGTCTTTGTTTAGCAGCTGAATGCTGCGTGGAACAAAGGACGTAATGATTCGCTTAGTTTTTGCCAGAGGCATGCCGTACCTCCGCCCTGAGGGTAAGAGTTTATACTCATACCATAGTGGGTGCAACTGATCAGCTATGATCTTTTGTGCTAATCTCTTGGTATACAGATCTGACATGTATGAGATACTGCACATTACTTCACCTGTTATCTTACCTCCTAATTTAACCACCCTGTCTAACTTGTTCTTATTCTGCAAACTTAGTGCTCCCCCCCAGCACTGAATACAGAAGGTCAGTAGACTCTGGATGCAGGTCTTATAGAACAGTATCTGCAGGGTTTTATCCACTTTAAAGCTTCTAAGTTTCCTTAGGAAGTACAGGCGTTGTTGAGCCTTTGCAGATCTGGCATTGGTGTTAGCGTTCCATGTTAGTTTACTGTCGATAATGGTGCCAAGGTATTTGTACTCCTGTACTATTTCGATGGGAGCGTTATTCATAGTTACAGGAGTTAGAGAAGCAGGGTCTCTTCTAAAATCAAATACCATTTCTTTGGTCTTTTTTGTATTTAAAATCAATGAGTTAACAGAGCACCAGCTATAGAAGTGATCAATCTCGGCTCTATAACTGGTCTCATCATCAGTAAGAAGGCCTATCAGGGCCACATCATCAGCAAATTTAATCACTTTACAGTAGTCCTGGTGACTAGTCAAGTCATTAATATACAATATGAACAGCAGAGGCGCGAGGACGGATCCTTGTGGCACCCCTGTCTGAGTGCTGATGTACGATGATTGTCCTCCCTGGACGTGGACATACTGCAGCCTCTCAGTAAGGAAGTTGTTTATCCACCTTATGAGGATGGGATTTACTCCCATACTGCCCAGCTTCTCTGACAGTCTGTCTACCTGGACGGTGCTGAAGGCAGATGAGAAGTCAGCAAACAGTATGCGCACATAAGATGACGGGGTTCCCAAATGTTTGTAAACATTGTTCATGAGTGTTACCGTTGCATCCTCCACGCCCCTCTTTGCTTGATATGCAAATTGTAAAGCATCCATGTGACCACTGGTTTCAGATTTCAGGTGGGATAGAACTATGCGCTCAAAGCATTTCATTACCACTGGAGTTAAAGCTATCGGTCTAAAGTCATTTAATTCAGTGGGCTTTGGCTTTTTTGGCAAGGGGATTATTTTAGACGTTTTCCATAACTTTGGAATTATTTGAGAGTCCAGTGAGGCCTGGAAGAGTCTGGTGAAGACAGGGCTTAGTTGTTCACAACACTTCTTCAGTGTGTTTCCCTCTATCCCATCAGGGCCGATGGCTTTCCTAATGTTTGTCTGGTAGAGTGCACGCTGTACCTCCTCCAGTGTTACACGTATTGGTGTCCCACCTTCTGTCCAGTCACCTTTGGGCTCCAATAATCTGTCAGTCTCGTAACGTGCAAAAAAGGTATTCAGGTTATTGGCATCCCCTGCTGTTTGTGCAGAGTCGGTCCGCTGTGGATTCATGCCCACCATTGTTTTTATTCCTCGCCATGCCCCCCTTGCATCATTGTCCTTCAACAGTTGCTCCACTTTCAATTTGTAGTTCCTCTTCGCTTGATTTATGTTTGTCTGTATTTCTCTCTGAATTCCTTTTCCCTTAAGTCTGTCATTTGCTTTAAAAGCACGCTCTTTTTCCATTAAGAGCTTTTTAACATCAGCAGTGACCCAGGGTTTAGTATTTGCGTACACTTTTGTTTGCTTGGTGGGGATCACATTATCTACACAGAAATGAATATAAGATGTAACCACATCTGTGTGTTCATCTATATCTGGGCTATCAAATACCTCCCAGTTTGTACAGTCAAAGCAGCCTTGCAGGGTCTGTACGCTGTCCTCATCCCAGACTTTCACTAATTTTGCTTTAGGTTTTTCAGTCTTTAATTTTTGTCTGTAGGATGGTAATAAAAACACAGTGTCATGGTCAGATCCGCCTATCGGTGGTTTTCTAATTGCTTTGTAGCCAGCTTTAACATTGCCATAACATAGGTCAATAGTTTTATTTCCCCTAGTGTAACATTTTACATACTGCTGATAATGCGGCAGCACTATGCTCATATTGTGCTCTCTGCTCATAATTTAAAAAAGCAAACGTTTGGGTCCTGGGACCTTCGTCAGTGCTATATCTGATCAAATTATATTATAAAACATGCATTAACCATCACAGCCCCATTTTGTATACATGGGCTATTTGAAAATAGCCGATCTACAAGCTCACAACCCCCAGTTCATATACATCATTATTTTGGGGGGTCACGGCTTGAAAAGAAAAGAAAAACCACATGCTTCGATTAGACAGCGGTCTGTTATTGAGCTCAGCGGTCATTATATGCAGAAATAACACACCGCTGAATTTGGTGATTGACCAATCAGAACCAACCGTGTAATAAACTCAAGTAAAGTACAACTACTTGAGTACATGTACTTATACTGCCAGACAGTCTGTCACAGTCATGCTGTGTGATCGTTCAACCCCAACCAGCCTGGAGAGAGAAGGACTGGAGGTCATACATGAGGGCAGTAGCAGATCTACAAGCTCAAAAGGCGCCGCGTCTCGTCGCGCCGCGTCTCAACACGTCTCGAGCTTGCAGATCTGCTACTTTTGATACTTTTATGTGACGCTGTAGTATGATAAAGTGTGTGTGTGTGTGTGTGTGTGTGTGTGTGTGTGTGTGTGTGTGTGTGTGTGTGTGTGTGTGTGTGTGTGTGTGTGTGTGTGTGTAGCTGCTTGACTCTCTCGTAGCACGGCCTGTTCCCAGCAGCGTTGGGAGGAAGAGGAGTGTTCCGGAGCAAACTTTCCCAAGTGTCCAACTGTCACTGAGCGTTATGACATAACGCCCATGTGGAACCACTCAGTGTCCCTGTCACTGCACACACACACACACACACACACACACACACACACACACACACACACAGCCAGTGTCCCCTTCACTGTCACACAGCCTCTACGAACAGCCCTGCGGGGGGCTAAGCTGACACAATGACAAACGCACGCACATGCACACGCGCACACGCACATGCACACACACAAACTCGCCACCTGATTGGCCAACTTTTGCTGTCAATCACAGAGCGATGAGCGACGACGCTGATAGGCCAGAGTCCATTTGGTGGACGGGCAAGAAACGCCCAGGTAAGCCTTCAGGCCACACCCAATTCCTGAAATCAAATGCAAATTAGATTTCCGGAAAGGCAGCGGGGGGGGGGGGGGGGGGGGGGGGGGTTTACCAGACTGGTAGCTGTTTCGGGTAAGTGGCCTGTGTATATAAATGCTAAATGTGAATGGTCACACAGAGCAGTCATAATCTACCTTCACACAAATGGTTGCATTGCACGGTGTCTGCTGTTAAACCATTAAATCTGGGAACGTTTAGCTGTCATTTTAGATTTTTCTTTTAGCTATAACCCTTATTTTATACTTTGGGCTATTCAAAAACAGCAGATCTACAAGCACTACGAGCTTGAAGATCTGCTGTTTATTTATTTGAAATAGTGAACATTTGTCTTTGAATATATATGATATACTATATTTAATAAATACCCTTTGTTTTTGCGGTTTTCAATATTCTTTTCACAGAATCAAACGTTTTATGGTCATGATTTATCAGGAGCCTGGATGTCTTGATTTTAGACTTCAAATAAATGTTCCAAAATGTTTATAAAACTGGTTGATGGAAACCCAGTTGGGTAACTTCGCAAAATAAATAAATACATAAATAAATCATCCATTTGGCCCTGGCAGTGCGCTTCTGAATGATTCCATCATAGCCTATGCATTATGCACTATGATGCACAATATTTCTGACCGCCTCCCCTATGCAACGCCATGGAGAATGGCAAACAGTGATTAATGTTGTAGTGCAGGGGTCTTCAACGTTTTCAGGCCAAGGACCCCCTAGCTGAAAGAGAGATGAAGCAGGGACCCCCTATATTGTATAAAATTGTGTTTCAGATTAAACTTTTTTTGTTTAAAAATGTGTTTAACAGTTTGGCACCTATAGGGAGATATCCTGCTACGGTGTGTTTAACAGCCTGGTACCTATGGGATAAATGCTTCTACAAGTGAGTCTTGATGCACCTGTCCGTCAATGCAATTGTGTGTGTCACCTCTTATATATTGTTACAGCGTCACAGACATCATGGAACGCTCGGCCAATCCACAAAGGCGATGACTAGTTGTTTTCCCATATATTGTAAATGGATCGCCATAGCTACCCCAAACAAGACAGTGTCTTCATCAGTGACGAAGACTAATTTTCAGGTGAAGCTGCTAAAATGCCTTGTTTACTTTTTCCACCACTGGTAAAAGGTAACGTCCATTCAAGTCACGGTACTATCCTACAGTAGAAGCGCAACCGCCCACCTCTCTTTCTCTGATTAAGTAATATAATAACAGGTGCGCACCGTGACCGCGAACTTGATCCCGTTGTCACTGTGCCTGCGGCCCTGACAGGGTGCGCGCGTGAACGCTATGTGAATGTTCCGGAGGACGTCCCGGACTTTATTACATTATATGAAGAACACAACATGTTTATCTTGCATCAATAGGTTATTCATTCATTTTCAACCTGCTGGGTGGGGGCGGGGGGGGGGGGGGGTAGGCTACCTGGGGGCGGCTACATCTGTTGCATATACCGCTAACGATGGCGAAACATCTACGGGTCGCACTTCGAAAATCTACAAGCTCACAACACGACTGTCGACCGACTTGCAATTCCTGAAACAGAGTAAGGACTGACACTGAAGATACCTCATTAACATCTGAACATACTTTCTATACAATCTCATGGAAGACAGGAACATGTTGGTGAGTTTCTATGGAAGTCCATAAGTCCGAAAATGTTATAATAAATTTACCTAACACAATTAAATGAATGAAATCGACAATGAGATAAATAATAAAGACAATATGAATAAAAAATCACACCCTGTGTGAAGAGAGTGGTGCCTTTGATGAGCCCCGTATTGATGTTGTCATCAATGTTTGTTTTTTTCGGACACACACCCGGACACACACCCGACACAGACAAAGTCAGATATAGGAGTTGTTGGCACCACTCAAAAATACAATAAGATAAATACATGTATTTATTTTGTTGCAGTATTTATTTGGACCAATGGACTTCCATATGTTTCCCTAGAAATGATGTCCAATAAACGAGCGACCGTTTCAACTGCGCGACATTTGTTTACATGTTTGGTGCGTTTAACAAAGTGCAGTGTGAACGCAAACCGCACCAAATGAAACATGCAACAATGTTGCAACTTCACCCCCGAATCGCACCGAGTCTACCAAACTACAGGTGTGAATCTGCCCTTAGTCAACTAGAACTAGACTCAAACATTTCAGATGACTAACATATGACTAAAACAAAATGGAATTGTATTCTAAAGACTGACTAAAAACTAAATAAATCCAAATGTGCTGCGAAAAATGAACAGTGTTTGGTACTTTAGGTATAGTCTGATGCCTTTTGTAGTTTTACTCATGTCATATTTTGAATACAGGACTTTTACTTGCAGATTATCTTTCAATTGTGGTTTTGCTACCTTTACTTAGAAGTAAAATAAAAACAACATAAACAGAGTACTTCTTCTGAATACATATGAATGGCGAACAGTGCCCTTGACACACACACACACACACGCACACGCGCACACGCGCACACGCACAAACACAAGCCCAACCTAAGCTATAGTTATCTCTCCGTCTACACGCACAGACACACCCACACTCGTTTTGCATCTAACAGCTATTAAAGGACAACTTTGGTTTTTTACAACCAAGGTTTATATTTTAGCTTGTAATTAAAGTAAATAAAAGATGAGTGTTATTTTTTTTTCATTTACTGCTTTCTATAGTTTTAGCAATTTTCACGATATTTTTTACAGTGGGCGGGGGCATTCTGTCCGGTGGCAAAATATGCCTTTTTTACACAATAAAAAAAGGTGCTGTGGTCTTTGATGGCCAGATGTGAGTTATTGGGGGCTAGAAACAAGCTTCTGTAAATAATAATAAAGAAAACGCTGGGTTATTGTGTCAAAAAATACATATTTAACCACCGGACAGAATGTCCCCGCCCACTAGACACACACTGTAAAAAATATCGCGAAAATTGCTAAAACTATAGAAAGCAGTACATTTAAAAAAATTAACACTCATCTTTTATTTACTTTAATTACAAGCTAAAATATAAACCTTGGTTGTAAAAAAACAAAGTTGTCCTTTAAGCTGTGTGTGTGTGTGTGTGTGTGTGTGTGTGTGTGTGTGTGTGTGTGTGTGTGTGTGTGTGTGTGTGTGTGTGTGTGTGTGTGTGTGTGTGTGTGTGCGTGCGTGCGTGCGTGCGTGCGTGCGTGCGTGCGTGCGTGCGTGCGTGCGTGCGTGCGTGCGTGCGTGCGTGCGTGCGTGCGTGCGTGTGTGTGTGTACGCGCATTGGTCTTACTCTTTTCTTAAATTCTGATAAATGATATGAGGATAGCATCCTCAGCACACTCTCTCTCTCTCTCTCTAGTCCATGTGAATGAGGCTCATTAACCATGGCGATGGTGGACCTAATAAGACAGTATTAAGCTTTCCAATGCATCTGCATCTGAGAGAGAGAGAGAGAGAGAGAGAGAGAGAGAGAGAGAGAGAGAGAGAGAGAGAGAGAGAGAGAGAGAGAGAGAGAGAGAGAGAGAGACCAAAGTCACAATAACAAGTGGATTTTGCTACTAACCGCCCGAGTACACATAATTCTACACCCTTTACTTGTGTCATCTATGCTTACAAAGCACAATTACATTGCTCCCATAACCCTACAAGCAATGTTGTAAATAGTGCTGTTTATGATTATTTCAGACATTAGACATTACACAGTGTGCATGTGTGTTTCTTTATGGCAGTGGCTCAGGGGTAGAGTGAACTGGAAACCGCAGGGGTCCCAGTTCCATCCCGGGTTGGGGGTCTCCCCCAGAGTTAGTGTTGAAGTGTCCCTGAGCAAGACGCTGAACCCCTAATTGCTCCCGATGAGCAGGTTGGTGCCTTGCATGGTTTCCTCCTTCATCGGCGTATGAATGTGTGCGTGAATGGGTTAATGTAATGCACAATCTATGCAAAGCACACACACACACACAAAATAATAATACAATATATTTCAACAGCTTCCAAAGAGAACCACTGGAAAAGATAACGTACGGCTGCAACACTGATGATGCGTCCCAGGTGCATCCATGTGATGTTTTTTTATTTATATCTATTTTTGAGTGGTGCCAACCACTCCTATATCTGGCTTTGTCTGTGTGTGTGTCCAAAAGACAAACATTGATGACAACATCAATACGGGGCTCATCAAAGGCACCACTCTCTTCACACGGGGTGTGATTTTTAGCGGCGTTAGCCAACGGATCCTGTTCTATACCTGACTTTGTCCGTGTTCACCGTCAACGCTCTGATTGGTCAGACCCGTCAACGTTCTGATTGGTCAGACCCGTCAACGTTCCGATTGGTTCCGCTCTATACCTTTAGGTATAGAGCGGATCCTGCTCTATACCTGACTTGTTCACTTCAACGTTCTGATTGGTCAGACCCGTCAACAAAGTGATTGGTCAAGCTTCACGTGATATATGGCTATAAAAACATTATAAACACATATCGATGACATAATGTATCAAAGGCGCCGCTACCTTCACACAGGGTGTGAGTTTTTGTTTCATAAATAGTTTCTCTGTATCTTGGGGACAAGCTAATTCCACTGAATGAATTAGCCTTGTATGTCAGTAATGCATCTCTTCTTACGAGGCATACAGACATCATCAAGCTAAAAAAAAAACTAAAACAAACAATTAAGAAAGCTATTAGTGTCCACAGTGTTATGAGATATGTGTGAACTTGGTGCACAATCAATCTCTTTTTGGAGACATTTCTGCTTTGTGCTAGCAAGAAATTACCATGACATATTCCCAATTCTACAGGGTGTTATGTTGCACAAATGTGACTAATTCTAGCAGCTGACTCAGCTAAAAACATTTAGAAACATGTCAAGGACCCACAAGGACCACAAGAAATGTTTCAAAAATATTTGGGGAAAATAGCAGATCTACAAGCTCACAACGTGTTGATCGCAACACGTTGTGCGCTTGTCGATCGGCTATTTTCAAATAAGCCGATGTACTGTATATATGGGGTTAAAGGTGTTAAAATCACAACAAGAAAACTGAATACAAAATATTCAATGTATTTCAATGTAAGAAAACCCCCAAATCTTCAGTATTTCCCAGACAGAAAGCTCTCTTCAGTGTACCAAATAAGAGCAAACGATTGCAAAAAGTAAATGACTCTCTCTCACCCAATGGCAGGCCTCGTCTGGACGATCCAGGAGATTCCCTTGTTTCCTTTGTTCCAACTTGTCTGTTTCAGTCCATAATTATCCACCAGCAGAATGTTATAATACATGATGACAATGCTTCTCTTCTTCAGGACACTTAGATTATCAACATCAGCAGTATTTACAGTTCTGATTGAGATGAAACGTTCAGCCCTTCAGGCTTCAAAGAGGTCTGTGTTGACATCAACAAACATTTTCATCCCCAATCTGATCACTTCCTGGAACTATTATCAACTTCCCTTCCGCATTTCCTGTTCCTTGTTACGCGCCTGGAGGCGTTCGGGCGCGACTCCTCGGCCTCAAGGTCTGCTGAGTCGGCGCGCCTCCGTCATGGTCCAAAACTATACTTGTTTATAATTATTTCAGACATTAGACATTACACAGTGTGCATGTTTGTTTCTTTATGGCAGTGGCTCAGGGGTAGAGTGGCCGGGTAGAGTGATTTTTTTGGCTAACTTTTTTTTGTTAGCCAAAAAAAAGTTGTCTACGGTTGTCGGAAAAAGAGTGCCCCCAGCGGGATTCAATCTCGAGCCTCAGGGTCAGCAGTCTAATGCCTAGTGAGGCACACCACGAGACCAGATGCAATACAAGGGTTTTGGTCTGTATTAGACTGTAAATGCCCCCACCGTCCCCTCTGGCGGGAAGAGTCCTTTTTTTCTCGTTTTTGTATTCAGCCAATTGCAGAGCGGCAGGGCGGGGTTCGGTCGAATGTCGTTGTACAGCAATATTACGTGTGTGTGACTCATCACCTCCTCTGTGCCTGCTGTGTGTCATGTGTGACTTTTTTCAATCAGGGGTCAAGAGTTCACTGGTGAGTGAGAGTCAATGTGCGCACATGTGCGTGTGTGCACACACACACACACACAGCTCCAGTTTGGCTCACACACACACGGATATGTTACAGTCCATCAAGCATGAAGGTAACTGCAATGGTCTGGAAAGTACAATGGTCTGGATACTACTGGAGGACACACGCACACACACACACACACACACACACACACCACACACACACACACACACACACACACACACACACACACACACACACACACACACACACACACACACACACACACACACACACACACACACACACACACACACACACACACACACACACACACACAGAGAGAGAAGAGGTGAGTGAATTTTATAGTTCACTAAGTCTGAAGGTCATTTTTCTCATTCTTTTTCTGAGCTAGCACACGCATGTACACGCGAATGCATGCACACACACGCACGCACGCACGCACACGCACGCACACGCACACACACACACACACACACACACACACACACACACACACACACACACACACACACACACACTGTCTCGTTTCTATTTTGGGGTGAGTTGTCCCCATGGTTTGGAACATGTAACCTGGACCCCTGCCTCCCCCAAAGAACCAACCAACCCAACTGTACTGACTGTAGAGACACTAAACCAGGTCACCAGTTTTTTCTGTATATATTGTCCTGTATATATGAACCATGTGAGTAGTGTGTACTGTATATATGAACCATATGAGTAGTGTGTACTGTATATATGAACCATATGAGTAGTGTGTACTGTATATATTAACCATATGAGTAGTGTACTGTATATATGAACCATATGAGTAGTGTACTGTATATATGAACCATAGGAGTAGTGTGTACTGTATATATGAACCATATGAGTAGTGTGTACTGTATATATGAACCATATGAGTAGTGTACTGTATATATGAACCATATGAGTAGTGTACTGTATATATTAACCATATGAGTAGTGTATACTGTATATATGAACCATATGAGTAGTGTGTACTGTATATATGAACCATATGAGTAGTGTATGTACTGCATACATTAACCATATGAGCACCAACGTATGGGTTCAGTGCCTTGCTCAAAGACACTTCTTTGACACTAACGCAGGGGGAGCCAGGGGGTCAAACCAGGAACCTTCCGATTCCCAAGTGGCCGCTCTACCTCCTGAGCTACTGCCGCCCCACCTACTTACTTACTTAGTAAGTAACACACATACACATACACACACACACACACACACACACACATAGAGCTTTATTTAGATCGAAGCGGGCAGTGAGAGAGAGAGAGAGAGAGAGAGAGAGAGAGAGAGAGAGAGAGAGAGAGAGAGAGAGAGGTGATACATGCTACGCATGAAGGGAGTAGGTTTTTAGTTTTGCACACTTACCTGCAAACACACACTGTAAGCTCCCTGTAGGGGGACATTATGGTGAAGTGTTACGTTCATTAATCACAACTGGAAAACCTTTAAGAAACTTTGCTCAGGCAAGTGGGAACCCAGCAGATATGCTAATTAGGGAAAAATAATAAAAATTCAGACAAAATGTGCTGCAGATGATGTATCAGATGTACGAGCGCCACTGTATGGCCTTTCAATCATAACCATTTTTAACGGTAATTATAGCCGACGCACAT
>NC_139957.1:44798551-44893551 GCF_963454915.1 Gymnoscopelus microlampas | reverse complement strand
GCTGTGTTTCTCGGCGAGGTGGTTCCGCATGAGGTCTGCCAGCTCCGCGCAATGCTGAAGTTTCTCGTTCACGACCCTCACCCTGCGGTCGATGCTGAGGAAGCGGCACGTCTCGTTGTAGAGACGCTCCAGGTTCTCTCGGTCCCAGTAGAAATCGGGTGCGATGAGCAGGTCGGAGCTCATGTTCACGCGGAGTCTCAGAGAAAACAGTTCCCCTATCTTCTGCAGGACCTCTGCCCGAGACGACGTGATGTTTTTACCAGCTTTCAGCGTCTCTGGGACCGATCGAATCGACTCGAAAAAGTTATCCACGGATATCTCCCACATGGCAAGCTTCACCGATAGAGAGAGCGCGTTTGAGAACGCAAACTTATCCAACACAGCGTCGTCGTCGTCTCGATCCATCTTGCCGTTCAGGAGGAAATTGCCGCGCTCAAGCTTTGAATTTCCCTCTCCGATGTTGTAGCTTATCTCTTCATTCTCCCACTGGACCAATGCTACCTCATAGGGCTGGATCTCGTGGCGCTTCAACATTCTCATCACTGTCTTTGTGGTTTTCTCTTTGACATTCCAGAATACCGTTGAGCCTTCCCTGAAGAAGAATATCAGTGCGCCGTCATTCGCCTTTGCCGCCATGTCTGTGCTCATTACCAGTACATTTGAAGCATCTCTGGGCAAATCAACTTTGTGAAAACCGTGGGCTATCATGTGTTGGCAAAGGCTCGGAAAATGGTACTGATCGGCTGTTGCAAACGCTATGCACTGCAACATGTCCTTGTCCTCGACCTGAAAAGGCTGATTGGTTCTCGACGGCTGTTTGGTCCGAGGTTCTTTTGGGATCCTTTTACCGGGGAGCGCATCCGCTTTCAAACCCGACTTTAAAGCGGTTTTCGCAACATTTGTCGAATACAGACACCTCCTTGTTCTCTGCACACTTTGTGTACATTTGAGAAACATCCCACGGTCAGCTAATGAGGTCATTAGCTGACATTGCGACCCATGAAAAGTGTGTGTAATGTATCTTACGTAGTATTGCCTTGAGTTTTGAATGTTTAAATTACAGTTCCTTCGAAGGGTCACTGGTGTCGTAGCCATGGCTGAGGAAGTCCAAGGTTGAGATGCATACGTGTGATGCTGGCCAGGTTTTGAACCGTTGGAAGGCTTTGAAAGATTGGAAGGTTTTGAACCATTGGACGGGGCAAACAAACTGACGCATTTCCTCTCCAAAGGCCGTGGAACTACCAATCTGCACCATAATGTCCGTAGAAGCATCTTAAAAAAGGAAGAAAAAAGGGAAATCTAAAAAACAGTAAAGCTTCAGAAACAACCAAACTCGTCACGTTAAGTAACATTTCTGAATGAAAGCTTAATTTTCAGAACATCCTATGGTATAATATATGACGTCCAATCTATCGGAGTCAGTTCATGACACCAGTCTCATGACTCGGTCCATGACACCTGTCCCTAAGGCCTCAACCCATGACCATATATGGAACCCTAAGCCAACCATGTTCATTCACGTCCAAATATAGAATCGTGGGTTGACCGTTATGCCCAAATACGGAGTGTGATTGGTTGCTCACCGTATAAAAACTCTTGAGTAACCATAGTGATCTGATGTGGCCAATATAGTGATGTGAAAACCTCCCGTGACAGACCAGGACCGAAGTGCAGAAACGATAAGAAAAGTATTTGCTCCGCGTTTCGAGCTTGTAGATTTGTTACTTTTGATGCTCTTGAGTGACGATGTCGTAAAATCAAGTAGGGCGTTAATTTAAGAAAAAAAAAAACACAACAAGTTCAAATATGGAGATAAGAGGTTTCTGCCGGACTGCGACAATATACATCCTGTAAACGGTCGGGCGGCATAACACACAACAAGGCTACGGTGTGATTCAGCCAATGGAAACGGTCCAGGGGCGGGGTTTGTCGACCGCTCCCGTACCTTTCCAAATCACGCATCCTTAAAAGTTTGGGAAGCCCAGCCTGTGTTAACCCAATAAGACGGGAACGCATCTGTGTAAACACTTTATCCATATTTTATAACAAATAGCAGAGGTCATAGCACGGCACCGAGTGCCGCACTATGAGCTTGTAGATTTGTAGATAGAGCTTGTAGATTTTGAATTGCGAAAATGTTTGCAAATCTTTGAATGTATATTTTTAAACCGAACATTTTGTACTCAAATCTTTGTTTCTGGGGGTCCCTGGAACAACATATTTTGAGATGGGGGTCCACGGCCAAATCATTTTGGGGGTCCTTGACATGAAAAAGTTTGACAACCACTGATATTATAGAGACATAAGTTCATTCAGAAAACTGTTAGGATTTAGAAGAGATTTGTAGAATCCCCCAGAAGCAAAGATTTAAGTTACAAACGTTTGATTTTAAAAATATATATTCAAATATTTGCACACATTTTCACAAAAAATGAAAACAAATAGCAGGTCTACAAGCTTGTAGATCTGCTATTTTTTTGAATAGCCCAAATAAAATCTTCAAATGACAGAGATGCGTTCCCGGTCTAAATGGGTTAAAGTTTGGGAAGCCCAGGCTGTGTTAAGTTACCAAATTGCTGATGGAACAAAAAAATCCTCAGAGCTCAAGCCTCTTTGGGAGCCTGCGGCCCCCGTCGGCTGCCAGCTGGAGCCTGACACAGAGCCCGGTCATATAGAATCACATTAACCTTCTACAGAGTGTGAGCCGTAAAAAGGCTCATGATGGCAGAGATGTGAACGTCGGGCAGGAGGTTTACGGGTTAAAGAGAGATTTATGTAAAGCCTGGAGACACGCTCTGTGTAAAAGTCAGGTGGAATATGATGGAGCTATGACCTCAGCACACACCCTGACTCACACACAGCTGTATATCCTCAAACTTTAACTGTATGCAGGCACACATACAGACCAGAGATGAACGATTGGGGAAAACAATTCTAATTACATTCAAATTGTTCTGGCTAATATTGCGATTGCGATGACATTTTGAATTTAATATATATTGTCTTTTTTATTTCAAGCTTCGATTCTGTTTACTGTTAAGAACTTTAAGTATACCATGTTGGTTCCACTGACCCAAGCCGGAACACAATCAATCGATTGATCGTTAAAATAAACATGCTCGGAAAATGCAAGTTTTTTTTGCCCGTGTGTCACGTACACACACTTACTGTAAGGCATCACCTGTTAACGAGCCTGTCTGAATACATGATGATGCGATATCATTGATTTGTCAATAAGCTCAACCAATCACCTCGTATCTCCTCGTGGTCAGCGATAACCCCCCACCCTACAGCGTGTATTTACAACGTGGCCGTAAAGGGTGTAAATGTCACGGTCATTAAAGTGGAGCGGAAGTCAATAGCCAGGCTCTACGTAGATGACGTCCCCATTCGACCAATCATACAGGATGAGTCAGGACAGGGGACTTATTTGGTAGATGAATCCACTACAATACACTACTTTTCATCGTTGTGCACAATATCCCATTTCACAAGTTCCTAATGTATATATATTTTTTGAAAATAGCAGATCTACAAGCTCACAATGCGTCGGATCGCGACGCATTGTGAATTTGTAGATGGGCTATTTTCAAATGGCCGAAATATAAATAGGGCTAAAGTGGTTAATGTATGTTTTGTAATAATAATCAAAATCTACAAAGTAACTATAGTAACTAAAGCTGTCAAATCATTGTAGTGGAGTAAAAGTACACTATGTACCTCTGAGATGTAGTGGAGTAGAAGTAAAAGTGATTGAAAGTGGAAAATACTCCAGTAAAGTAAAAATTCCTGTACTCAAGTACTGTACTTTACACCACTGTGTGTGTGTGTGTGTGTGTGTGTGTGTGTGTGTGTGTGTGTGTGTGTGTGTGTGTGTGTGTGTGTGTGTGTGTGTGTGTGTGAGTGTGAGTGTGAGTGTGTGTGTGTGTATGTGTGTGTGTGTGTGTGTGTGTGCTTGCGTGTGAGCCCTGTGGATGACTCAGTCATGTTAAATGTCAGGGGGGGGGGTGTGTCATCGGGGAGGTTAATGTGTTTTGTCTTATATCGCCGTGACAACTGAGACCTGGCTGCCCTTCAGGACCAATCACACGCCGCCACGCTGAACAGCAGAATATCAACTCGCTGAGCGTTGTGCCATCAAATGTCAGAGGGGGGCGACGGCGAGGTCACGGCTTCTGATCACCGTCCACTGAACCGTGTGTGTGTGTGTGTGTGTGTGTGTGTGTGTGTGTGTGTGTGTGTGTGTGTGTGTGTGTGTGTGTGTGTGTGCGTGCGTGCGTGCGTGCGTGCGTGTGTGTGTGTGTGAAGAACCCTTCATGAAGCAAACACACATTTTAAAGCCGGGTCTTCAACGTTTTCAGGCCAAGGACCCCCTAGCTGAGAGAGAGATGAAGCAGGGACCCCCTACTCTATATTGTATAAAATTGTGTTTCACATTATACTTTTTTTGTTTACTTGATCTGCTCTTTTCTCCTTCTACACCTATACCTCTCAGCCAAAAATAGCCGATCTACAATCTACAAGTTGTGGGCTTGTAGATCGGCTATTTTTGGCCAAAGTTCTCCTCAGAAAAGGGATGCTAGGGTTCAAGTGGTTATGGTAAAAATAAATAATGATATCACACAAAGATTTGGCGGACCCCCTGTAGTAACTCTGAGGACCCGCTAGGGGTCCCGGACCCCTAGCGGGTCCTCAAATGTGCCTTATCATTCCATTCTCTTTGTACCGGTTGCTACTTACAGTACATTGACGTGCTAAATGTGTTATCCAGGGCAAGTATTATAACTACTATTACATTTCTTCTTTAATGTGTTAACACCTCAGAGGGCAGGTTCCAGTACCTTGTATTTTTGTGTTGGCACAGTTCAGACTAGAGTAGTCAGGTATAGGGTAAGTTCTTTATTGTTTTCTTTGGAGTGTATTATTCAGGTAGCCAGCGTCTGGGGGTTCCCTAGTGGTTATAGGAAGTATTGCTTGTTTTATTTAGTTCTTTGATTTGGTTCCTGTCCAGCCCTATTCATATTACGCACAAGTAGCACCTCACTTTATATATATTTGCACTGATTGTATGCCACAATTTATCATGTTTGAAAATGAAAGCTTAAGTTTGTCTTGAACCATCTTGCCTTGTTGCGTTCCTACTCCCCTTGACCCGGTGGGTCGTAATACTTGTACTGTACATCTTGTACCAAAATCAAATCAAATCAAATCAAAAGTAAGCCTACCGGAGTGACCAGTGTTGTGGAGGTGGAGCTGTGATGGGCTTCACCGAGGCTAATTGCGTTGACTTCTCCTCCTTTCACCAATAAATAAAAAAACATCAAGAGAATACTTCCATGACTGTACTAAAAGGAGAACCTCTCTGTCTTCTCTCAATCACTGCCATGATGTCGCACAGGTGCGGCAAATGAATGTGTTACACCATAAGATTCCAAGGACAGCCTTTTCTCTAGCATGCTGATTGTTCTTGCAAAATAAATAAATAACTAGAAAAAGTGTTCCTCGGAGCACAGGTCTCCGCCAGGTCAGGTACGTTATTGTGGCCTCCTGATGGCGCTATAATAGGCCAATGTGAAAAGGGTGCCATTTGTTCAAGGGCTTTTCACTGCAATCGGACACTGCATTCATGATTTGAGGCATTTTGTTCCAAAAATGTGTTTTGCAAAATTAGACCTGCTGGTGGCGCTATAACAGGTCAATGTGAAAAGGGTGGCATTTCTTCCTCGGCCTAATAGAAATGTGCGTGTGAAATTTCAAGGAAATCGCAAGCTGCGTTCATGATTTGAGGCATTTTGTTCAAAACGGACCAATCCTGCAAACTTTGGAAGCCAATCTTAGGCAATCAGGATGGAATATGGGAAATCGGATGAATCCGTGTTGATCACATGACTATAGAGATACTGTGTACCGATTTGTGTGATGTTTGGACAAAATCTGTAGGAGCAGTATCAATAAATGTGTTTTGCACATATCGGCCTCCTGGTGGCGCTATAACAGGCCAATCTGAAAAATGTGGGCCAGAGGTTCTGACTTGGCATCCAGGGAGTGTGTGTGCACAGCTTCGCAGCGGCCGGGCCAACGGTGCCAGAGATTAGCTGCTAACGGACGGACAGGACGGACACACGGACGGACGGACGGACGGACACACGGACGGACAGGGGGTAAAACATACTCTCTCGCCATGCCTTTCGGCCTGGCGGAGACAATAATCTTGTTTGAAATGACCAAACTTGCCTACTGGCCTTTTACTTGTAACAGAGTCATCTACATTGTGGTATTGCTACCTTAGTGATTAAGGTCAAGGATGTGTTGGACATTTCTAATAAAGGCCAGCATGATAGTGATTATATTTAAATCTGCACTATATGTAATAATCCTCTTCTACCGGTAATTGAACACAATTAATTTCAAACCAGAAACAGGATCGTTTCAAAGGTCATGTCTCACCTAGACACAGGATCTAAATGTGTCAATAGAAGAGCAGGGAGACACAATACAGCCACCCCAGTTATATAAGTTATATTGTATTATCATACTCATTCAATGTGATTTACTCTTTCAAACCATATGGAAATCTGCAGTAGAGCCAATGTATTGGATTGTACTGCCAATGTATTGGATTGTACTGCCAATGTATTGGATTGTACTGCCAATGTATTGGATTGTACTGCCAATGCAAGCTGATGGGAAAACCCACTATGTACTTTCAACTTTAACCCATTAAGACCAGGAACACATCTGTGTCATTTTAAGATTTCTTTGGCTATTTTGTGTAAAATCGTGGAAAATGTGTGCAAATCTTTGAATATATGTGTTTTAAGTGAACATTTCAACTCCGATATGTGCTTCTGGGGGGGGTCCCTGGAACAACATATTTTGAGATGGGGGTCCACGGCCAAATGCATATAATTGTGGGGGTCCTTGACATGGAACAGTTGGAGCACCACTGATATAGCAACATACTGTTAGGATTTAGAAAACATTATTAGATATGTATTTGGCCATGGACCCCCATCTCAAAATGTTCTGTTCCAGGGACCCCCCAGAAGCAAAGATTTAAGTTACACGCTTTAAAAAAAAAAAAAATCAAATATTTGCAAAAATAAATCAAGATTTACTAAAAATAGCAGATCTACAAGCTCATAGCATGGCACTCAATGCCACGCTATGAGCTTGTATATCTACTATTTTTAACTTGTATATCTACTATTTTTTAAAGAAATCTAAAATGACACAGATGCGTTCCCGGATTGAAGGGGTTAAAAGCGTATATTCCGAGGAGGGTTTGATCGATGCGTTTGATTTTGAATTCTGAATGAAGAAACAAAGCGTGATCATAAAAGCAACACATGAAAATTGATCCGTTGAATATCCTGTGGTAATAGAGAACCTCCCTACCAAATAAAACAATATTCTATTTGATTCAATCTCTCTTTGTATACTCTGCATACCAAGCTAGTTCGCTAAGACTTTTTTCAAAGCCCATTTGATTACTTTATTTCCCTATTTGTTATGCTTTGCAAATGCCTTTCATATCTTTTTTATGTTTCATGTCAAAAACATTGATTTGCCTCTGTGTATGAAATGTGCTATACATTACATTTCCCTTGCATTAACCCATTAAGACCGGGAACGCATCTGTGTCATTTTAGATGTCTTTGCTATTCAAAAATAGCAGATCTACAAGCTCATAGCGCGGCACCAAGTGCCGCGCTATGAGCTTGTAGATCTGCTATTGTTTTTTTAATTGTGAAAAATGAGCACAAATCTTTGAATATATATATATTTTTAAAGCGAACATTTTTAACTCAAATCTTTGCTTATGGGGGGTCCCTGGAACAACACATTTTGAGATGGGGGGGGGGGGGGGTGGTCCGTGGCCAAATACATATAATTTAGGGGGTCCTTGACATGAAAAAGTTTGAGCATTACAGCAACATACTTTTTTTTTTCAAAAAACAACACCTTTGTAGAATCTCCAGAAGCAAAGATTTGAGTTAAAAATGTTCCCTTTATAAAACGTATATTCAAATATTTGCAAAAACAAGATCTACAAGATCATATTGAATAGCCAAAGTATAATGGTTAAAGTGGTTAAAATCTAAAATGACAGATGCTTTCCCGGTCTTCATGGGTTAATGTTTCGAGAGGGATTTGATGTGATGAAGATTGATGCTCTTCGAGGGAGAGGATGAGAGGATATAGAGGAGAAATAAATAAACCATACAGGTCAAAGCCACTGTATTGATCAGGACACATGTTTGCGTATGACTCAATTATCATCAAATTCACAACGCCATGCAGGCCACACAAAACATCATTCATTACATCTCTAACTCAATATCTGACGTATTATGGTGCAATCTGCTGGTCAAAAGTCAAGGAGAAGGTGGTCAATTATTGATTAACACTTGTTTTTTTCCCCCTTCATAATTAGTCCTCATAGAAGGATCAGGCTGACTGCATGTGAAAGCATTAGTTCTTTCTAATAAAGTAGTTTTTATATTAAACTGTAAAGCGACTTTGAGTATTTAGAAGAGCGCCATATAAATCATTTGTATTATTATTATTATCTCACCTCCGTACATGAACCACTTGAACCTCAGCATGCCTATTCTGGGAGGCAGTGGTGTAAAGTAACTAAGTACATTTACTCAAGTACTGTACTTAAGTAAAATTTTGAGGTATTTTTTACTTTACTTGAGTACGTCTTTTATTTGAAATCATCTCTGAATGTGTCTCAAGTCGGATTTGTAAAAAAAGGATTTCACATGACTTTTTTCTGTTCAGACTTCATAAAACAAATCAGATTGCAATCTGGATATGGCAAAAAGTGAGTGTTCCAGAACTTTCATCATCATCATCATCATAACCTTTATTTCAGCTCGGAGTACCGTTGAGGGGCTGGCCCTCATTTTCAATGTAGCCGAGATACAGAACACAGTAATCAACAGGAATAGACATACAACAACATAAGATACATGAATCAGAATACAGAAAGCACTCAAATAAAATAAAATACTCAAAGAACTAGAACAGATCTACCAAAATTCAATAATTAAAGGTAGGGTAAGTGATATTTTTTGGTTAAAACAAAAAGTATTTTGTTAAAAGGTTAAAGCACTATATTCTGATAGTAATCATTGCTATAGAGTGTTTGTACAGTAACAGGAGTCTCCCCGTCTCTCCAGCTCTAAACAGAAAATACATTTTCCGGTAGGTGTCAAAATCTCAGCCAATCAGGAGAAAGTACCCATTTTTAAGCTTCATTTTTATGGTGTTCCAGTTCCAATTTTGTCTGCTCATTTCTTAGTGTCACCACTTCCAATTTCACTTGTTTAATTGTTTAATCTATATCCTGATTGAGTTCTCTATCCTGATTGGATAAAATTGGAAATGAAACTGAAACGAAAATGCATTTTCTGTTTTATAAAGAGCTGGAGAGACAAGGAGACTCCTTTTACTGAACAAACACTCTGTAGCAATGAGTACTATCAGAATATAGAGCTATTTAACAATTATTTTAACCAAAGAGAATCACTTACCCTACCTTTAAATTAAATAAAGCAGTTACAATCCTGAACAAAAATGTTGGAAATCATGTCCCTGAAATGACCTAAAGATGGAAGTGATTTGATTTTCAAGGATCCAACATACTGTAGAACAAATGTAAGGGGGGAGCATTCCTGAGATGGCTTTAACTCAAGTACAAATTTGCCAGAGCAACTTTCACCCGTAGCGAAAGTGGAGTAATATTTGACCCATGGGAGTATCTATACCAGCGGTCTTCAACAGGGGGTCCGGGACCCCTAGGGGGTCCTCAGAGTTGCTACAGGGGGTCCGCCAAATCTCTGTGCGATAGCATCATTGTTTTTCACATTAACCACTTGAACCCTAGCATCCCTATTCTATAAAGGACAACTTTAGCCGAAAATAGCCGATCTACAAGCTCACAACGCCTCGCGCTGCGAAGCGTTGTGAGCTTGTAGATCGGCTATTTTCGGAAAAGAGGGGAAAAAAGAGCAGACCAAGTACAGAGTGAAAGTTTACTGAGTATTGACGGTTTAAGTCGCTAAATGTCTGAAAATACACATTAACATTATGAAACCAACATCTATGGAAAGCTTTAATCTGCAACACAATGTTATACAGTATATAGCGGGGGTCCCTGCTTCATATCTCTCTCAGTTAGGGGGGGTCCTTGGCCTGAAAAGGTTGAAGACCCCTGATCTTTACTTTGAATGCATGGAGTAACTGTGGTTGAGTACTCTGACCAGGGACGTGCACAGATAGACTCTAGGTGGTGCTAGAGCACCTGCCCTTTGCCCTCTTGACCAGCAGTGCCCTTTTCAGTTTACAGCAGGGGTCTTCAACAGGGGGTCCGGGACCCCTAGGGGGTCCTCAGAGTTACTACAGGGGGTCCGCCAAATCTTTATGTGATATGATTTTTCTTTTTACCATAACCACTCGAAACCTAGGATCCATTTTCTGAGGAGAACTTTAGCCAAAAATAGCAGATCTACAAGCTCGCAGCGCGAGGCGTTGTGGGCTTGTAGATCTGCTATTTTTGGCTATACCTCTTTTAGCAAAGAGGTATAGGTGTAGAGGGAAAAGAGAGCAGACCAAGTAAACAAAAAAAAGTATAATTTACTTGAGCACCTGCCCCTCGAAATGTATGTGCACGCCACTGACTCTGACCACCACATGGTTAGAATGCCAGCACGCGTCTCAGGGCTCAGGGCTGTATATAATCTCTAATGTCACGGTTCTCTGTTTGTTTTGCTTTCAAACGGCTCAGTGCAAATTATTTGGCTTTGGCGATGATCTGTCACGCCTGTGTTGGTGAGCGTATGGGCGTATAGCGTATAGTGAGAGCCCAGTGGCTTTTTAAACTTTGCTTTTTTCATGGCTGGTGTCCAGAGAGCGCCGTTGACCTTTGTAAAAAGGGATAATCCTCTAAATCACTCAACTGGACATAAAGAGCTTTTTTATTCACTGCACACTGTCTTCTCCTGGCATTTTAAACTAACCTCTCTCTCTCTCACGCACGCCAAACACACACTCTTCTGTCCTTGCCATCTCTCTCTCTCTCTCTCTCTCTCTCTCTCTCTCTCTCTCTCTCTGAGAGAGAGAGAGAGAGAGAGAGAGAGAGCCCACTGCTATTTCTAATTTACATAAATGATCTACCCGCAGCATCAAATACCTTATTTTCAATCTTATTACTTTTTGTATCAGTTGTATCAGTTGTCCTATACCCTTTATCATAGGTTTCTACATGCATATAAAAAAAATGTTGTGCAAATCAAATACATCAAATCAAATAAATCAAAAAGAGAGAGAGAGAGAGAGAGAGAGAGAGAGAGAGAGAGAGAGAGAGAGAGAGAGAGAGAGAGAGAGAGAGAGAGAGAGAGATCAAACCAGGTCAATGTGTAAGATCATATCGTTGCTGTCAGGTGGAAACCTTGTTCATCAAAAACAACTCCCTGACATCTGACAAGACCCAAAGAAACTATAAGAAGTGGTTTGTGTGTGTGTGTAAAAGCATTATTTTACACTTTGGCTATTCAAAAATAGCAGATACACAAGCTCACAGCGCCGCACCGAGTGCCGCGCTATGAGCTTGTAGATCTGCTATTTTTTTTTTTAATCATGAAAATGTGTGCAAATGTTTGAATATATATATTTTTTTAACATTTTTAACTCAAATTTTTGCTTCTGGAACATTTTGGGTGGTCCTTGACATGAACAAAGTTTGGTTTTGGTTTTGGTTTTACTGGTCAGCTCCCAGTACAACGTAATCAAGAAGAGAAGACTTGAGTGAAAATAAATATTCAAAATATTTTCAATATTTTTCAAAAAATATATTATTAATTTTTCAGATTTAGATTTTTTTTCATGTAAAACTATTTGCTGGTTCAGTGGAGCGAGCGAGGGGAGACGTGTAGGCAGGGAGAGACCAGACACTTCTCTCTGTGGTGGAAAGAGCCTTAGCATTATAAAGAGGAGGGGGGTAATATAAAATATACCCCAGACTTCATCAAAATATTAGCTAAGCCTGATTACCCCTTTTTTTTGTATGTCATAACACCTTTAACCCATTAAGAACGGGAACATGTCTGTGTCATTTTAAGATTTATTTGGCTTTTATAAAATTAGCAGATATACAAGCTCATAGCACGGAACCGAGAGTGCACGCACAAACACACACACACACACACACACACACACACACACACACACACACACACACACACACACACACACACACACACACACACACACACACACACACACACACACACACACACACACACACACAGAGAGAGGCTGCTGCTTCGTGACACCAGAGATCAAAGGGTTCATTCTGAAACTGCTGCGGCATTGGGAGACATTTTAATCAATATTTCCTTTTCATCTATAAGTGCATGTGCTGTGCACACACGTCTTTGTGGACGAGAGACACTGGATGTGCATCGGCTGGTGTGCACAACAGATGGAAAGAGAGTGTGTGTGTGTGTGTGTGTGTGTGTGTGTGTGTGTGTGTGTGTGTGTGTGTGTGTGTGTGTGTGTGTGTGTGTGTGTGTGTGTGTGTGTGTGCGCGTGCGCGCGCGCGTGTGTGTGTGCTGTTTGCAATTCACAAATCCTTAGTTTCCTCACCCACTTCCTCTATTTTTGTTCATCTTCATTTCCCTTTTATATATGTCGCGCGCACGTGCAAACACACACACACACACACACACACACACACACACACACACACACACACACACACACACACACACACACACACACACACACACACACACACACACACACACACACACACACACACACACACACACACACACACACACACACAGGTTTAGATTACTTGTGAGGACCATTTGTGCTGACTGTGTTACACTCACCAAGCCATAGCCATAACCTTAACCCACACTGTGCTTGTGTAGTATTGTGTAGTATTGTGTAGTATTGTGTAGTATTGTGTAGTATTGTGTAGTATTGTGTAGTATTGTGTACTAAGTAGTCGTACTAGTAGGTCAGAGGCTTATTGTCAGTATCAGAAAGAGCGCTGGAGTCTATGTCCGTCAGTGGTGGAAAAAGTACTGACATTTTGTACTAAAAGTAACAATACTGCTATGTAGAAATACTCTGTTACAAATAAAAGTCTATAATTCAAAATGTACTCATGTAAGAGTATTGGTATCAAAATGTACCAAAAGTAGAAAGTACTCATTATGCAGAATGTTTTCAAATGAATAAAATGTATATAAACATCTTTTGAAAGTAGCAGATCTACAAGCTCACAATGTTTCACATCGCGAGTCTCGCGACACGTTGTGATCTGATGAGTGATATGGATTAACTCTAAATATCAAAGTATTCTGCGGCACCCCTGGACTTTTGTCACGGCACCCTAGGGTGACACGACACCCACTTTGAGAAACGCTGTCCATGAGCACCTAGTACCCTTTTCTATTCTTTCTTTTCCAGAGGGCCATACTGACTTCAAAAAGACAGCCAGGGGCTGAAACTTGAAACACATACAGTACAGTAGTGCTGAATTATATGAAAACTGCACGCATTAGGTAGAAACAAAATGCTGACTTATTTCTTTCTTTCTTTGTTCTTTTTTTACAGCTCTATGTGTGACTCTGGTGTACTTTGAAGGCACAATGACAAGATGACTTAACCCATTAAGACCTGAAGCCGATTCTACAAATGTCTTCTAAATCCCAACAGTATTCTTTAAAAAAAAGTATGTTTCTATATCAGTGGTGCTCAAACTTTTTCGTGTGAAGGACCCCCAATATTATATGTATTTGGCTGCGGACCTCCCATCTCAAAATATTTTGTTCCAGGGACCCCCCAAAAGCAAAGAATAGAGTTAAAATTTTTTTCTTTAAACAATATATATTCAAAGATGTGCACACATGTTCACGATTTTTCAAAAATAGCAGATCTACAAGCTCGTAGCGCGGCACCTAGTGCCGCGCTACGAGCTTGTAGATCTGCTATTTTTGAATAGCCAAAGTGTAAAATAAGGCTTTTAAGCTCAAATCAAGAAGTGATACAGATGCGTTCCAGGTCTCAAGATTACTTAACTCATGTTAAGGATTTTTGGCGAGACATGGTATTATTCAACATGCTGTTACAAGGCAAGGGGCGGTCACGGTTGGATGGGCGACGCACACTGATAACCTGTGTGTTTTACAAACGGCCGGACGATGGATCATAATGGATATACATTTTCTGTGACCAGTTGAAATGGTTAAGAAAAACGAAAATCGCTGGCAGTGGGCGAAAAAACACAGCCAGAAATCAGTCTGGCAGTGAATGAGTTAAGTACAGCACTTGAGTAAATGTAATTAGTTACTTTATCTGCTCAGTGTGGATACGCACTGAGCAGATTACCAGGAAGCTACAGGTATGTGAGAGTAGTTCTTTACATGTCACACTAGGCCTTGTTTCCTATGGTTTATGGCTCTCCATTTCCCCTATGTCTCTCTGCCCTTCTCTCTCTCTCTCTCTCTCTCTCTTCCTCTTTCTCCCTCTCTCTACCCTCTCTCTCTCTCTATGCACAGTAAATCTAGTGAGCATTAATAATTCATCACACAGAGACACTGTTTCTTCTGAACAAAACGTCTGTGAAGCACTCGGCCGTGAACACACACACACACACACACACACACACACACACACACACACACACACACACACACACACACACACACACACACACACACACACACACACACACACACACACACACACACACACATGCGCACGCACACACACGCACACACATACACATACACAAACACACACATGCGCACACACACACACACACACACACACACACACACACACACACACACACACACACACACACACACACACACACACACACACACACACACACACACACACACACACACACACACACACATTCTTATATCATCCCATCTTCTCACAAGGATTTATGCAAATTCAGTTCTGAGCTCACGTCCAAAAACATTACATTATGTTGTTATTGTTTATTGTCACGAAGTCAGTAAAAACCGTGACAAATGTAAACAAAAAAAAATGACCAAGAGGCAGGATGGCAGAAACAAAGAGATTATATAAATTTGATCCAGGCCACGATAACAAACATTGCAAAAAAGAAAAGAAAAGGTACATCTGAAGAAAACGCAAAAATCAAACAAAAAACTTAGATGAATGGAGATGCAGAGTGACATCCTCTCCCCATGACATCCTACACTCCTACTGAGCTGTTTCCTTATATACTCTACAGACTCCACCCTCCCATTACCAATCAACCAACCACAGTACTTATATACTCTACAGACTCCACCCTCCCATTACCAATCAACCAACCACAGTACTTATATACTCTACAGACTCCACCCTCCCATTACCAATCAACCAACCACAGTACTTATATACTCTACAGACTCCACCCTCCCATTACCAATCAACCAACCACAGTACTTATATACTCTACAGACTCCACCCTCCCATTACCAATCAACCAACCACAGTACTTATATACTCTACAGACTCCACCCTCCCATTACCAATCAACCAACCGCAGTACTTATTATAGTCTAAAGACTCCACCCCTTCCATTACCAATCAACCAACCGCAGTACTTATTATAGTCTAAAGACTCCACCCCTTCCATTACCAATCAACCAACCACAGTACTTATATACTCTACAGACTCCACCCCTTCCATTACCAATCAACCAATCCAGTGGTTCTCAAACTTTTTCAGGCAGCAACCCCTCAAAATGATCCTATTTGAACTGGGGACCCCCAAAATAATCCTATTGAACTGGAAACCCCCCAGCATTGGTATTGTAGGAGTTGAGGCATTACATTTTGTTTGACTCGGTTCCTCAGTAAAATATTGTGAAAATAGCGAGAAGAATAACACGACTTGTCTTAGTTCTACTGGATCTCTTCTCCACTAGTCCCTCACTAACATGTTCGTCTAGTTTCCGCGGCCAAATAGATATCAATGTGGGGGTCCTTGGGTAGTACCAGTAGTTTTCAGTGTAGTTTGCTGTAGTTTGAGAACGACTGGTTTATGCTGCATGCAAACACTCAACACAACACTGTAGTTTAGTACAATTTGTACAGACATTGTTTGTAATGTAATTTCTCCCTCAGTTCATTGAACGATGGACATAGAGGGTGAAATTACATTGCAAATTACAACACATTGAGAGAGAGTGTGTGAGAGTGTTTCAGCTCAGATTGGACAGTACATAATTAGTCCAATTACAATTGATGTGTGTATGTGTATGTGTGCGTGTGCGTGTGTGTGTGTGTGTGTGTGTGTGTGTGTGTGTGTGTGTGTGTGTGTGTGTGTGTGTGTGTGTGTGTGTGTTTGCATACAGATTAGGAGACTACTTATGTTTACTCTTTGGCATTCCATTTTTTAAATACCATACCCAGATAGCAAAATATGGGTGAATCAACGTTGAAAAATAGGCGGCCATAACGGTTGAATCAACGTTCGATCTCAACGTTGAAACTGTACTGAAATCGCAACCCTAATCTTTGTTGATTCAACGTTTGTGTTTCAACCACTAACTAACACTATATCAACGTTGATTCAACCATCATCCAAATGGTATTCTGCACGCTGATTTTATGTTGAATCAACGTTATGAATCAGTATTGATTCAACCATCATCTAAATGGTATTCTGCATGCTGATTTTAGTTGATTTTATGTTGAATCAACGTTATGAATCAATATTGATTCAACCATCATCTAAATGGTAATCTGCATGCACATTTTAGTTGATTTAATGTTGAATCAACATTAGGAATCAACATTGATTCAACCATCATCTAAATGGTAATCTGCATGCACATTTTAGTTGATTTTATGTTGAATCAACATCAGGAATCGAACACTGATTTAATTTATAAATTGATTATACTGAATCATGTTCGGAATCAATATTGATCCTGATCATCCAACAACCTAATGGTAATCTGCATGTACATTTTAAATTATGTGTATGCTGATATACTGTAAGGCTACATCTTGTTCAAAATTACCTTACATTTCCCAAAATGTGAAAATATAAAAATAAAGACAGACAATATGATTTGAATCTTCACATTTATTGAACCAAGGCATTTAGACCTGCTTTGAACTGCTTTAAGCATTGTTTTTATGATTTAACAGATGAAATATATAACATATAGAAGATTGTAGATCTGCTATTTATGAAAGAAATCGTGAAAATGTCTGCAAGCATTTGGATATTTTGTAAGTGAATATATGCCACATGAGCACTTTACACCTACAGATGTGCCACTTCAAAACTTCACATGTCCTGCCATCGCCAAGACAGTAAATTTTCAGGGGATTCCCAGGGCAATAAGAGGGACAAAGAAGGGCATTTAAAATGCTGAATTATTTTGATGATCACTGCTTTTATGATGCTAATTAATTTGAGCAACTGGTCAAATCACCTTTCGCCTCATAATGAGTCTTACACCTTGTTCAACACACATTCTTTTGTTCTCATGTATATGGATGTCTGTTGAAGGGAAAAACGGGGGTGTGTAGTGACAACTTCTTTTCAGGGGCAAAACAGTGCATTTTAAGGGCAGAAAAGGGAGGAAAAAAATGCATTTTCAGGGAACTATCAGGGAAAGAACAGTAACGTGTGAAGTTTTGAAGTGGCACATCTGTATATAAAAATGCTATTTGAAAATAATTGATCTGCAAATTTAAATTACAAACCAAACCACCATTATTTACAAGCGATTCCACAAAAACAATACCCAACATGGCTTATAATGACCAAACGTGTACTAACTTTGCAGACTAAACCAACGGTCTGACAAAACACACTGACAAGTGCTCTAGTAATACAAATGGCGTAATTAATAAAGCCTAACGGGCCATCCACACCAAGCACTATATGTACACATTTTTTATTTATTTTATAGAATTTAGAGTAGCCAATGATTGTGAACCTCTTTTCGTCCACAAAGTCATTATGCTAATTCATTCCTCACACATTTCTGTGTTGCTACTGCAATTGTAGCCTAGTAGCCCCTCCATCCTTCTCCTCCTGTTCAACACAACTAAAGACGAACAGTATCTGTGTTGATGATGACAATATGAGTGATTTGCTGGAACTCTGGAAGACATGAGCAACTGCCCACTGAAATGATCATGTCTGCACTGTATTTAAACTAAATAATCCTACAACGATAGGATTGACAAAAGTGATATGCTTAGTGTGGACAGCCCCATTACAGTTTGAAAGAGTACATTATTTCACACATGAACAAGTGAACACTTGTCAATTTCAAAAAAGTGCCTTACTTTTACTTAATGGTATTACATTCAAAGTCTTAATAATTTGCAGCTCTAAAGTACTTAAAATGAATAAAAGTGGCTTCATTTAGAACTCCTATCACTTTACAACATTTTCTCACGCATGAGAAAAATAAAAGGCATGCATTTTAGTCTACTGTCACAAAGGAGGGCTGAGGACAACCTGCCTACCAGTTATCCACTATACAATCTTTCTAAAATGACAGGAGGTTTTTAAGACTTTGCAGTTTGGGGGGTAGTTTTTTCCTTTCCCAAGCCAAGCATCACTCTTTGAATAAAGTTCAATATGTTCTTCATATCATTAGGGTACTTCAAATTGAGTGCATACGTCAGGCTAGACAGCAGGCACGGTGCTTGAGGGAGGTTATGGAAATTATCCATCACAATACCTCCTTCAAGGATGATGGCTGTTGACACTGGCTGAAGGTCGACACCATCTGAGGGAGGTGAATCTTCACTGCTCACAGTCAGCAATCCGACCGATACCTCTGACCAGGCGTCTTCACTTTCGCTGTCACAATCCTGTACAGAACCAAACAAAAACAACATTACAACAGGGAAATGTAGACACTTCACACACATCTGCATTGAGAAGTTTTATCAACATTGGTTGGCCTACTGTTTTTGACAGTATATTACTCATGGTAAACAGCACAGTAAAATATGTATCTGAAAACATTTTAGGCTAGAAATAAGCAACTTGGTAACAAACATTCTGCATAGTGGCCATCTCTCTCTCCCTTGAGCAACGTGTGAGTGCAGGCTACAAACACTTACACTGCACACCATGTGAGTGAGATTCCACCGTGCTATAGCCTGAAGGGATTGAACCTTCTGATTGGTTTGCAAGGCCGTTTCAGACTGAAACTTCAAAATAAAATTAACGAAAATGTAATTTCACTGGACCTTTAAGGTGTAACTATGAGAACTTACCAAGACAGTGGTGTAGAAACTGCGGTGGTCATCTCCAAGCAGAAGAAGGAGGCCTCGGAGAACAAGCCTACCCAGCGCGGTCACGTCGGGTTTCTACAAGTGGATAATGAACAAATAAAGTTCAAGATCTGACCATCACAAGTTACAGTACAGTTACAGCATGAAACACCACAATATATGTTTGATGAACAGTTGCAGAGAACAGTTGCTGATTGGAGATGTGATTTAAAAATAGTACAATCCACAGCATTTAGTTATCAACAACGATCAATAGTTAGCAATACTTTAACACTCTGTAATACAGCCGGGAAGCATAAGTACTATTTGGGGTAATAGGTTGTACATAAACTTAGTCATGATAATTACAAATATAAGAAGCATGTTGTAGACTTACCCATCAATTTGCTGCACAATTCCGGATAATTTATCTCTAATGGCACCTTTCTTGGACTTTAAGATAGTGACCAATTGTGGTGTATAGCGATCCAGAGCATCAAAGAAGTCTGTCTCTAGGTGTGTGGTGGCGATCCTGTTAAACTCAGCATAAGCCTACAACACAGCAAACCACAGAACAAAATACAGTGACTAAATACATTTGAAAAAGTGTGTAAATTAGGAAAACATTTGGTTAATTGTCATACAAATAATTATGATCAACAATGTAACCGTTTTGGCATTAAACATTGGACGAATTACATTTCGGTTCCGACTTTTAGGCTTTGTAAACAAAAAAGAAATGACTGACAATGACCGGGGCCAATAATACCATTATGTACTATGGCCAGAACAGGCCAGGCATTTAAAAATGTTGAAAAATAGTGAGAGTAGCCGACCTACATGTTCACAACACATCACTTTGCGAGATGTTGCGAGCTTGTAGATCTGCTATTTTCACTATTCTTCAATAGATAAATGTATACAGATGAACGCTTTTTCTCATAACTGTGATCAGACAATTACCTATATTAAAATTGGCTTACAGGAGATCCCCCATGCCACGCTCATGTCACCATGAGTCAGCCATAACAGGGCAGGGGTCTTCAACAGGGGGTCTGGGACTCCTAGGGGGTCTTCAGAGTTGCTACAGGGGGTCGGCCAAATCTCTGTGATAAGATCATTGTTTCTTTATACAAACCACTTGAACAATAGCATCCCTATTCTACGGACAACTTTAGCCGAAAATGGCCGATCTACAAGCTCACAACGCCTCGCAGCGCGAGGCGTTGCGAGCTTGTAGATCGGCTATTTTCGGCAAAGAGGGGAAAAAGAGCAGACCAAGTATTGACGGTTTAAGTCGTTAAATGTCTGACAATACACATTAACATGAATCCAACATCTATGAAAAGCTTTAATCTGCAACACAATTTTATGTAATATATAGTGGGGGTCCCTTCTTCATCTCTTTCTCAGTTAGGGGGTCCTTGGCCTGAAAAGGTTGAAGACCCTGATATAAGGAGTTCCAAATGCAGCTACGCCCAATTATGGAGTGTCTAACCTCAATGTGTCATCATGGAATCAGCAAACAAATTAGTCAGCTCCATATATACACCTCTTGTGTAATGGTCTCCATCACCTTACATCCTGGGTTCCAAACTGCATACAGCACCAGACATTCCTCTAAAGCATATTTTCATATGTCGCCCTGATAGTTCAATTGGACAGTTAATTCCCAACTAAACTTATGTTGCTCTGTTATTCGTGGGTAAAAAGGTGCTAACCTGTTCCCGGATGTCCTTGTAGACAGATGAAGATGGGCACAGTGCGTGTTGGCAGGAAGGTAGCTGAGGGGATTCTGGTCAGGGCCCAGGCTGACTCAAACTGCATGTGTTGTGCACCTATACAAACACAGAGGAGTGATTTTACACCAATGTCACATGGTCAGAATACAAGTTTTAGCTGAACACCAAGTGCTCAGTCACAGGCTGACCCGGTCAGAGAATGCTTTTCATGTCAGCTGATAGAAAACCACCCAGATATCATTATGTGAAACCCCAAAGTTGTGCCGAGGGTAACCGCCTTGGGGTCTAAGCGCTCTGCCCTTCAGAATCTCTATGACCAGAGGACAGTGAAGAAAGCAGGAAAGAATCCAAGAGACCCAACTCATAACCTCAGCACCTGCTAAGAAACATAGTTACAGTTCATTATTGTTTATTTAACCATTATGTTAAATGAAACCCCCACCTGAAGTGTGCAGTTCTTCCTCTTGAGGAATCCCACAAATCAAATTCTCCACACCAGGTGGAGAGATTAGGAGATCGAAGGATTGGGTCTACACAGAAGAGAACATAACATTATATAAACAATTGTAAAATGAGAAAATTAAAATAAAATCACTTATGAGTCTACTTATAAGAGTGTATGCAAGCAGTAGGGTATTGTAGATAAGCTCTTTGATAAACACACCATTGTGTGACAACAGTTTGAGAAAAAAGGAGTGGACCAAGTAGAACCCTGTGGACTCCTGTCTACAAAGTATATATTGTAGGGTCTAGGTGGTTAAACATAAACTTGTAGTGCATTGCAGAGTATCAGTCAAATAGAGTATCATTCAAATAGGCAAAACTGCAATAGCAAAATAATGTATTACCATGCCAGGATTGTCTACAAGCCTAGGGAACTATACGCCAATATTTCCGGTAGGCCTTTAGTTCCATTGCTGCGAATCCACTTGCCTCCATGTAGAGATGTTTGATTCATGTAGTCCTCAACCTGGGACACTGGACACCTATTGACCTTCATCCATTCAACCATTTCAATAAGTTTTTCAGGAGGCACATCAGATTCTGTTGAATGATAAGTACAGATTCATTATAGCTGATTTCAAGTATTTGAGGTTCTGGCCTACTTGGAGTGTGTGAAAAGTCGCCAATCGGTCCAGCGGTGCCTGAGACTAGTTTTTAGAAGATGATGGACAGAAGAGTCATGGGACCGCAAATATAATCCCTTGCATCTGTCCAATCTAGCCTGGTGGGGATAATTAACATTGGTTATTAGTATTACCTGGTGTACTAGGGACGGTCTGTTCCTCTGGTTCTTGGTGGTGTGGTCGTTTCAGCCTTCTCATGCGCTTCCTGGTGTTCCTCAATCGCTCCTCCAGGAAGTCTGTAGCAGGTTTTTTTCCCCGGCCAGGTGTGTACCAAGCTGCCTGTAAAAGAGACAATTAGGTTCAGCTTAAATTTGCCTGGCGTAAACCATGAAGATGGTTACATGGGATTTTAAGGAGCAATCCAAAAATGTGCGTGTGACTGTGCACTAGGAAAAACTTTGAGCACATTTCTTTTAGGTGTGTGTGTGTGTATGGAGTGTTCTCCTTTTTGTGTTGATTGATTGATGACTTACATAGCCACTGCCAACTGTAGTACCATCCAAATTAAGGCAAGGGCTTTCTTGGTGACGGCCTGTTAAATAGATGGTAGAAGTTTGTCAAAGAACGATGAAATGAGACAGTAATCATTGTTACAAATATATGACGATTCAAATCCCTGAATTGAACACTGAATGGTTATGCGCTTTTTAAGTGCATTCGATTCTGTGTCATTTTTAGATTTGACCTAAAAAGCATTATTTTACACTTTGGCTACTCAAAAACAGCAGATATACAAGCTCATAGCGTGGCACCGAGTGCTGCGCTACGAGCTTGTAGATCTGTTATTTTAGAAAAATCTTGAAAATGTGTGCAAATCTTTGAATTTTTAACGAACATTTGTAACTCAAATCTTTGTTTCTGGGGGTCCCTAGAACAAAATATTTTGAGATGAGGGTCTGTGGCCAAATACATATACATTTTGGGGTCCTTGACATGAAAAAGTTTGAGAACCACTGACATAATAACACAAGTTAAAAACAAATAAATTTAGAAGACATTTTGTAGAATCGGCCTCAGGTCTTAATGGGTTAATTGAAGGTGTGTGATAACCAGTTCTTCTGATGAACTTGGCAAAGTGTTTCACAATGCATACTGATTAATGAACTCATGTTATACAAATGAAATCAGTGGTTCTCAAACATGTTCATGTCAAGGACCCCCTAATTAGTATGTACTTGGCTAAGGACTCAAGATTTACAAAAGTGTTTCAAAAATATTCCACAAATGTTGTTTATACTGTTTTTTAATAGCTGATCTACACCCTCACAACGCATCACCATGCACTGTGAGCTTGTGGATCTGCCATTTTCAAATAGGCAATTTATAGGGTTTAAGTGGTTAAACTGAGTTTCATGCTATATAATCTCATTTAGCTGGGAACCACATGGAAACCCCCCAATGACCCCTGAGGGTCCCTGGAGCCCACTTTGATGATAAACATTACCTGCTTTTGTTAGCTACTGTCTGCAAAACAAAACTTAAGTTAAAAAACGGATTACCAAATTTGTCTGCACACTAAAATCCTCAATGTTAATTTATTCTCCTTAAGGATACATTGGTACCATTTGTACTCTCTGTCTCTTAATTAAATTATTTTACTTTTTACTGTAGGTTAAAAACAAGATTCATATATAAAATAATAATTACAGTCAAAACAAATGTGGCCTCACCAAAGGGATATGTGGCCAACATTAGCTCTCTTTTAAGAGCTAATGTTACAACTAAAATCATATTTTAACGTTTTAGGATGCCTGGTCGCATTGTAACATCATACATTTATATTAAATGGTGCAAACACATTGCTTTCTATGTAAACGCGGTTGATAAACCGTTAGTCCTGAAACATGATCATATCATGACGTTTTCTACATTTACAACCCATACATAAACGTTCAGATTTCAAATATAAAGCACTTAGCCCAGGGCCAAGGATGTTACAATTTGAATCGGGAGGGTCTAAGTATCCGTACCTCCTGTATTGTTCAATAAAAGTAATTTTAATCCGATCGGTGGCCATTTTCTCCGAGTTTTCTGTATGCTTTAAACTACGCGACCGTCGGTTGGGAGGTGTATTACATTATACACATGCATTACAACTATGAGAAAATGGCCACCGATCGGATTAAAATATCTTTTATTCAACAATACGGAAGATGCGGGTACTTAGACACACCCGATTAAAATTGTAACATTCGTTGCCGTGGGGTAAGCACTTTATAGTTGAAGTATGAATATTTATGTTGATGTACGGGTTGAAAGTGCAAAAAACAGGTTGAAATTCCGGCTATGAGGCTCGTGAAAGGACGAGCGTCGTGTGAACCATGGCTAAAACTCGGTCGTGCACGGTTACATGAACGTGTTAGTTCATGTAACCGTGTACGACCGTGTTTGGATAACATTTTAATTCCATAAACTAATTAAACTTACCTGTTATCTAGTACAGTAAACACGAAAGCACCCCGGTTTGAAAAAGAAATCTCTCAGCCAACAGCCGTTTTCTCTGCCTTCCGGTGTGATTTCAAAACTAACAAGCTCCGCCTTCAGTGTTGCCATATCCGCTTATTATAAGCGACTTTGGGCTTCTTTTTCTGTGAAGTTTTTTGGGCTTGCTTCCTTACTGTCGTTTAAACCAGTGGTGGTTCTCAAACATTTTCATGTCAAGGACCCCCAGATTAATATGTAGGCTATTATCCAATCAACGGACCCCCATCTGAACACATGTTATGCCAGGGGGGACCCCCAATACAAGATTCGTATTAAAATGTTTCAAAAATATTCCTAATTTTTCACATTTTCTTCCAGATAAGAGTTTTGTTTTAAAATAGCAGATCTACAAGCTCACAGCGCGTCGCATCGCAACCCGTTGTGAGCTTGTAGATTGGCTATTTTCAATTAGTCATAGTTGCTTCTTTTGGGCTAATTTCCATAGACCTGGTTGCTTATTTCTATCGCAAAATCTGGCAACACTGTCCGCCTTGTGCATGAAGGATGTCTGCGGTTCTCAACCTGTGGGTCGAGACCCTGACAATTTAAGTAATAATTTTAATACCTTAGAAAATAAATGAAAACAAATCAAAGAAAAAGACTGTAATACAAGTAATCAACAAACTATACTATAAACTGGTCAAACATTGGCCAAATTGTCAAATAATATAAGAAAGAGAGAAAAAAAGAAAATAGCCGATCTGCAATAAGAAGTTATAGATTTTTGAAATAGTTCAAAGTTTAGCTTTTCTCACATTTTTCTAAAATATTTTGTTTTAATTAAAAAACATGTTTTCAGACTCAGAAGAGGACGCTGAATTGAATGGGCTAGGTTTTGATTTTGTATGACCCTTAAAAAGTGGCTTAAACAAGCGTTAAAGTTTCATAAACTTGAAGCTTTTTTCACAAACATATTATTATTATCATTATTTTATTTTGACCCTTCAACCCTCTTATTTAGATGATTTAGAGTTGAATGGTAGGTTAAACAATAGTCTAGAATTGTTTAATAAGAAGTTAAAGATTTTTGAAATAGTTCAAAGTCTAGCTTTTCTCACATTTTTTTAAAATATTTTATTTTTAAATTAAAAAAAACTTTTTCAGACTTAGAAAAGGACGCTGAATCGAATGGGATAGGTCTCGATTTTCTATGACCTTGGGAAATACAAAAGCTCACCAAAAAGATTGGACGTTGACTTTTGAATAAAAAACAGATTTTGTTGAGCACAAAATCTGGAACTAATCGCTCCAGATATTTTTTAAAAATCTAAAACTTCTCTCCATCCATATTGAGAGTAAGCCAGATTTTTTGGCACCAGCCTTGATTTTTTTAGACACTGATAAAGCTCAAAGTTCAGCGAAAAGACTGCAAAGGTCAACCCTCGTTACATTTTTAGAAATTGTATTTTTCTTCGATACTCTGGCTTTAGACTAATGTGATGACGCTGATTCCAAATATGTAAGTTATATTTTTCTCGGAAAACAGGAAGTGCCTCAAAAGGCCACTTTCTGGTTGGTTTTAGGGTGTTCCAGGCCCGTGATAACCCCGATATATTTTTTTTCCAAATCTACATGTAAAATAATGCTAAAATTTGAAATCATCAAACCCTCATATCAAATCATGATTTAATTATCCCTTAATTGGCTATGGTTACGGCTTCGCTATCTCGCTCAATATCTCGAATACGATAAGGACTTAGGGTCCACTTTTTGGATATGTTGTAGAGCTGGCTGAGACGCACGTGTGGATGTCTTGTTTGTCCCAGTACGGCACATTTTTTTTTCTGACTTTGTCCTTTGGTATGGTCTTAAGGTTTAAGACTCTATGTGCCTTCCGATAGTGTAGGAGGTCAACTTAGGAGTGTCGTACCGGGACAAACAAGACATCCACGTGTGCGTCTTGGCAAGCTGTACAACATATCCGAAAGGCGGATTCGAAAAACGTATCGTATCGAGATATATTGCTTTATTGCGCATATAATAACTTGACATTGGACCCTAGCCAATTAAGGAGAACGGTAAGGCTGTGTGTTAGGGGAGTTATATGTTCGCGTTCGGGGCGACGCGCTGACCCAGAATTTGGTGTCCAATTTAGTTTTTACTCCTTTCAAACAGTTTTTCACTATTGTCTCGGCCCCTAGGGTGCGCCGAAACAATCGGACAATGGATTATCGATCAGCTCTTCAGTCATTTTGGGGCATAAACAAGAAGATGAAGGATACAATTAATAATGATGATAATAACTGATAATGATGATGATGTTCAAGTTTCTGTAATGATTTTTTTCCCATGATGCATTGCAAAATACAGTTAAACATTGTAAAATGACAGAACAGTAAATTACTGTACATTTTTACTGTAGAAATTACAGAAATTTGTTACAGTGTATACTTTGCACAGTATTGTACCATATTACAATTAATACAGATCCCTATAATGATCCCCCTCATTATATGAATATAGGTCAAATATAGTGATAAAATATAGGTTACGTACCTTGTGTTTTCATGTGAGAAGTGACAAAAAGAAGGTATCAGAATGATTCACAAGTGGGAAAATGAATAAAGCAACCTCTGGGTTAAAAATAACCCAGGCAGGCAATTGAAGCCCTAATAACCCCTTTGACCCATCAGTTTACAGTACCCAAATAACCCATAATTATGACCCAGCCAAATCAACCCAGCAATGTGTTTATAGAAATAACCCAGCATTTTTAAGAGTGTACTAAACACAGTGCAATTAAATGTTACTGATTCTGGGCAAGTAAACAAAGATGTCTTTACTTAATAACAATAAGTAAATTGTATTTTTTAGTACACGTTACTTGATTAAACCTAGTATTGTAACAAATGAGTAAAGCTAACTTATATTTATTTAAGTATAGATAGCTATTGGATTTTACAGTGTAGATTCAACATTGAATCAATGTTGGTATTTCAATAATTAAATGGGAGGAGGGGGGAGGGGGAGGAGGGGGTTGCCCCCCCTCCCCCCAACAAGAAAAAAAGAAAAGAAAACGGCAAACTGCATGGGTAAAACGTTGAATCAATGTTGTCATTTCAATCATTAAATGGGGGGAGGGGGGGTGTGAGGAGGGGTGTGCCTCCCCCCCTCCCCCCATCAAGAAAAAAGAAAAGAAAAAGGCAAACAGCATAGATTCAATGCTGATTCAATGTTGGCATTTCAATCATTGAATTTGCACCATAGATTCAACGCTGATTCAATGTTGGCATTTCAATCATTGAATTTGCACCATAGATAAAACGCTGATTCAATGTTGGCATTTCAATCATTGAATTTGCACCATAGATTAAACGCTGATTCAATGTTGGCATTTCAATCATTGAATTTGCACCATAGATAAAACGCTGATTCAATGTTGGCATCACAATCATTGAATTTGCACCATAGATTAAACGCTGATTCAATGTTGGCATTTCAATCATTGAATTTTGCACTGCAATACAACAGTGATTCAATGTTGAAAAACCATCAGTCTTCAATCGTAACCAAAAATCAACCCTAACCACTATAATTCAACGTTGAATAACCATATTTTGCTATCTGGGTATACTTCTACTCCATTACATCTCAGATACAAAATATTGTACTTTTACTCTACCACAATGATTTGACATGGAAAATAAACATTTTGAATAGTCTTGATTTTGTTTTAACACAAAACATTCTTCTGGGGGTCCCTGGTACAAAACTTTTGCAGATGGGGGTCTGCGGCCAAATACATTGTGGGGGTCTGGTTTACGTACATTTGATGCAAATATTGTTTTACTTTTACTCCATTAAACTTTAAATACAGGTGTTTTACGTATTTATATATGGTATTTTTACTTTTACTTGTGTGTACAGTACTACCATATAGAAGATGTCTCTGAGTTTGTGTGAACGGAGAGAGAGAGAGAGAGAGAGAGAGAGAGAGAGAGAGAGAGAGAGAGAGTGCATGTGTTTATGTGTTTTTCATATACAGTACATACCATTATTTGGCCAATTATTGGAGAAATAATTGCGTGTGTGTGTGCTGTATAGATAAGAGAGTAATTGTTCTGGCATGTCCTTTAACCAAAGACTTTGTGTTCAGAGCGTGTCTCTCTGCTCCCGGTTCCCTGTATGAGTGAATTTGTGTGTGTGTGTGTGTGTGTGTGTGTGCGTGTGCGTGTGCGTGTGTGTGTGTGTGTGTGTGCGTGTATGTGTGTGTGTGTGTGTGCGCACGCGCGCTCTTTGGTCGCAGTCCTATGTAAACACTGAAATTGGTTAAACCAATCATTAACTGTAGTAACAACATACTTTTATGTGCGTGCGTGCGTGTTAGTCACCATTGCAGAGAACCACTGATATTATAGCAACATAAGTACAAAACAAAAAAAATGTTAGAATTTAGAAGACATTTGTAGAATCCGCAGAAGTAGACTAAATATTTGAGTTAACATGTTGGCTTTAAAAAAGACATATTCATATACAGTATATAGATATATTCGGAAGCTTACTGACTTCAGTTTGAAAAAACACAAAGTTATGAATATGGAGATAAGAAGTTTCTGCCCGACAACAACAATATATTTGCAATGCTCTGGAAGCCTCATTACTGTAAAAGGTTAAATTATTAAATTATGTATATTGATGATATAAACATCCTTGTTTTGTTTTTGTTTTATAGGGAGTTTAGGCGAGTTTAACCAGGTTGGACTTCCTCCACTCTATGGAAGAAGGAATATTAAGGCGGGGCATATTTTGCTGTTCAAACCTTTTTTTCCCCCAATATTTATAAGTTGCTTGAATTACTTGAATATCCAGCATTTAAAATGATCTGTTGTCCTTCTTTTGACCACATTGACCCTGGCGTTCCTATTTTGGGGCATGTCATTGTAGTTTGGAAGCGCTAACCCTTCTCCCTCTTCCCCTGCAGTTAACCGTTCAGGCACTATCCTCTCACAGAGGGTTACCATATATGACCATTATTGGCGCGCTGAGTGATCCCCATGTATGGAGTACCCGGACGGAACTCCATATATGGGAATAAAAGCGACACAGACAGACAGATCCAGAATTCTCCATGTATGGGCATAAAAGGGTCACAGACAAAAAGATGGGTACAATGGGTAGTGTACTCTGACAAACGGGTACAACGTGTATTGCATAACAGGCCCAACTCGCATCGTTACTGACTTCTGTGGTCCCGAGCAGGCACCGGTCTAGTTGCCAAAAATAGCATATTTTGTTATTTTTTTGCTAGTTGTTTTATGTTGGGTTTTTGTGTGGTTTTATGACATTTGTATCTGCACACGGTAGCCGGGTTTACTGGTGAAACCTCTTGCTGGGGTCATTTGCGTGGTCAATCAACAGCTGGCACGGGGTGAACTGATTTCCGTAAACCGCTTCGAATCTCCTCATCTTCTCCACCAGCTTGTCGGCGCCGAAGGCGTCCACAAAGCGGAAGGGCCCGCCGAGGCAAGGGGGGAACCCGAGCCCAAACACCGCCCCGATGTCCCCCTCCACCGGGCCGCTGAGGATGCCCTCCTGCAGACAGAGCACCGCCTCGTTGACGAACCGCGAGACCAGACGATATTGCACGTCGGAATCCGAAGACACGGCGGGATTCGGAGTCATCTTGTATTTCTCGAGGATGCCTTCGATGTCGGGGTTGACATCTTTGACCTTGCTGCCCGGCTGGTAGACGTAGCAGCCCTTTCCTGATTTGCGGCCCTTGAATCCCAGATCCACCATGGTTTTAAGGACGTCCACGTTTCCGCCGCCGAACCGAGAGCCGAAAGCCTTACCCAGGTCGTCCGCCACGTGGGCGGCGACGTCGATGCCGACTTCGTCGGCCAGTGTCGCCGCGCCGACGGGGAAGCCGAAGCCTGTGGTCAGAGAATCCAGCTTCTTGGGACCGACTCCTTCCTGAAGCACTCTCACCGCTTCAGCCAACATGGGGGCCAAACACCTCGTGGTGTAGAATCCAGGGCCATCCCCCACGACTATGATGACTTTGCCCTGTTTCAGACCCACTGCCACGGCAGAGGCAACGGTGTCCTTGGCGGTCTGATCAGTGGTGATGATCTCCAGGAGCTGCATCTTGTCCACCGGGGAGAAGTAGTGCATTCCGATGACCTTGTCCGGTCTCTTGCTGCCAGCAGCGATGTCCCTAATCGGCAGAGCAGACGTGTTGCTGGCAAATATACAGTGTGGGGGGACCACGGCCTCGACCTCTTTCACCACCCTGCGTTTGATGTCGACGTCCTCGAACACGGCTTCAATGACCATGTCGGCCCTTTCAAAGCCACTGTAGTCTAACTGGCCGGTCAGATTGGAGAGTATGGAGTCTCTCTCGAAGGACGTGATGCTCCTCTTTTTGGTCTTGTCGTTAAGTCCTTTGTAGACCTGCTGCTCCCCTCTTGCCAGTCCCTCCACAGTCGTGTCCTTTAGGATTGTGTGCACGCCTTTGCCCACGGTTACCTGGGCAACACCAGCCCCCATCAGACCGGCTCCCAAGATGGCCAGTGTTTTCACATCCCTTTCAGGGACTCCGAAGCGGTTCTTCTTGCATGCAACTTGGCCATGGTAAAGGCCAATGAGGGCTTGGGACTCGCTGGTTCTTGCCAGCCGACCAAAGTTCTGAGATTCGGCTAGATATCCAGCAGCAGGACCCTGTTCCAGTCCAACCTTGACGGAATCTATGATCTTCAGGGGTGCTGGGTAAAGTCCCTTGCTCTGCTCCATAACTCTGCCATGGACACGTTTGTAAATTTGATCCCGCACTAACCCAAAGCTCATGACATAGTCCTGAAGCTTCTGCATCATGCCTTTCGATCCGGAGAGCGGTACTGTCTTATTGACAATTCCTTTGGCACATTCAATAGCGGTTTCCTCAAGATACTCTATCGTCCTTTCCTCTGGCTCCTTCAGGCCGGGGCCAAGTGGGTCTACTAGTTGATGCACAAGCCCCATCTTCTTTGCTCTACCTGCTGGGATATTTCTGCCAGTCAACATCATATCAAATGCACTGGGAAGTCCAACCATTTTAGGGAGTCTTTGCGTACCTCCAGCACCAGGTAAGAGCCCCAACATCACCTCAGGGGTGCCAAGGACTGTCTTCTTGCTCGTAGTTGCGATTCTGTACTGGCACGCGATGGCAAACTCTAGGCCGCCACCTAAGCAAGAACCATTGATGGCAGCAACAATGGGTTTAGGAGACTTCTCAATCTTCTCAAACATCTTTTGTCCTTCCTGAGACAGTTTGGTGGCATCCTCTTCGCTGTTGCAGGCCTGGATCATACTGATGTCAGCTCCTGCAATGAAGCAACCTGGCTTTGAGGAGATGAGAACAGCACTTCCAACGGCATCGTTTCCCCATATCTCATCCATAACTTCGCTCATCTCCTTTTGCATTTGCACCGATAGGGTGTTGACCTTGGAATTTGGATCATTGATCCGAACAACGGCTACATCTCCTTTGACTTCATAGCTCACGTGACTTCTGTCCCGCATGGCAGGAGCTACCGATAAGGTACGATAAGCGGTGCCTGGGACAAGAGCAAATCCGCTTGATGCTACTCTGGGGAGTGCACCAAGGGCCCGAACACCAGCCATGAGCGCCATTAGGCTGTTTTAACACTACAGTACTATAACCTCTATAATCTGGCCAGTCTACGACATCAGTCATCTGCAACGTCAGTACAGTACTGTGTACGTCAGTACTATGTCAGTACCGTGATGTCAGTAATCTCCATATTCGGGTTTCAACCTCATTGCCTTCCAGTATAAAATAAATGTTTTAAATGATGCGCAAAACAGATTATCCTCTCATTCTCTCTCGTTCCTTTGTTCCTTGCAGATTCCTTCAGAGCGCTTGTCATCAATTGTTGTCACCGACGTTGTCACATTGTCACTGATTGCACAAACCTGAGTGACGAGGACAATAAAATCACTTTTGGAAAACACAACCATCCGATAGGCCATGGACACGACTACCGAGTGAAGTTTGACACGTGACACTGGAATGGTCATGAACTTGACAGACCTGGAGCAACTCTGCTTGACTGAGACTGGAAACGAGAAGAGGAATTAGAACCTTTCTTCTGCAGCAAACATCAGGTGCCACAATGTCACTGCCGGCATTTCAGACGGAGAGGGAAGAAACTGACAACGAATATCAACAATTGCAGGAAACTGACAAAGTATACAAGCAAAAACTCGAGGAGCTCACGAATCTTCAAGCGACATGCAGTGCCGCCATCACCAAACAGAGGAAATCCCTCAAAGACCTCAGAGACAAGTTGACAAAGTGTGCGCAGACTTGTGATGAAAGCGAACTGAAACTAATAAAGGATATCCGGACACAAATCGATCACAAGGAAAATGTGTTCTTTGATATGGAAGCCTATTTACCGAAGAATAATGGCTTGTACCTCAAATTGGTCCTGGGCAACGTAAACGTCACACTTCTCAGCGACCAGGCAAAGTTTGCCTACAAAGAAGAATATGAGAAGTTCAAGCTTTACATGACGATGATTCTGATGTTCATGGCCATCACGTGTTTCTTCGTCATCAATTTCCGGATCACGGACGAAATATTCAACTTCTTGCTGGTGTGGTATTACTGCACCTTGACTATAAGGGAAAGCATTCTCAAAAGCAACGGGTCCAGGATCAAAGGCTGGTGGGTGATCCAGCATTACGTGTCCACCTTTCTGTCAGGCGTCATGCTCACCTGGCCCGAGGGCACCATGTACCAGAGGTTCCGCAGCCAGTTCCTTGCCTTCCACATCTACCAGAACTTCGTCCAGTTCCTGCAGTACTACTACCAGAGCGGGTGCCTGTACCGGCTGCGGGCCTTGGGAGAGAGAAACCAGATGGATCTCACGGTAGAGGGATTCCAGTCCTGGATGTGGAGAGGTCTCTCGTTCCTCTTGCCCTTTCTGTTTGTCGGCCATTTCTGTCACCTCTACATCTCGGTGACGTTGTTCCGGATGGCACACGAGGAGGACTGCAAGGAGTGGCAGGTGTACATGCTGGCCTTGGCGTTTCTCGTCCTCTTCTTGGGGAATTTCCTCACCACGCTGCGGGTCGTTCACCAGAAACTTACAAAAAAACTAGAGGAGGAGGTGGCGCAAAAACTGGACTGAGTATAAAAGTTTGAAGAGACGACTCGGACGTTGACTTTGAAGTAAAACTGTGACGCATACGATTGCTGAATAGACTATAGCGGTGGTTCGCAAACGTTCTCATGTCAAGGACCCCCGAATTGACACATATTAGCCCGCTGACCCCCATTTGAAAACATATGCCAGGGACCCCCATAAGAGAAGATTTGTTGGGTAATAGCAGTGATTCTCAAATATTTTAATGGCAAGAAAGGACAATTTGATATGCATTACGCCCACAGACCCCCATTTAATTAAAATTCTCTGGGACCCCAGTTTACAATGCTAAATCATCGGTGTTAATTTAACTTTGAGAGTGTACGCATGGAACCCGTCAGGGTCCATGTGGTTCCATTTGTACATTCTCAGAGTTACAGACCTGTAAGGGTCCATTTGGTTCCTATACTGGGGACCCCCTAGAATCACCTCAAGGATCCCTTGGGGGTCCCTGGACCCCACTTTGAGAACCACAGGACTATGGTGCATACTATAGAGTAGTAGGGCCATGAGAGGTCAAAAGCTCAAGAGAATCAAGAGGGATTTATTTGTCCTATACTCATCCTATACTATATAAGAAGTGTCTTGTAGGTGGACGGGGTGGGTATAGTAAACATGTATGGCAGTGGTTCTCAAACTTTTTCATGTCAAGGACCCCCAAATTGACACTTATTAGCCCACAGACCACCATTTGAAAAGATATGCCAGGGACCCCCATAAGAGAAGACTTTTACGGCTCTAGCAGTGATTCCCATTTAAAGGCATTTCTATATCTGGGACGCCAATTTATATTGTAAAATCAATGTTAATTTAACTCTGAGAGTGTACAAATGTGCATCTAAGCCTGCCTGGCATCCATTTGTACACTCTCAGAGTTACAGACCCATAAGGGTCCATTTGGTTCCTAACTATCCATCATTTAGCTGGGGACCCCCTGGAACTCCCTCAAGGACCCCTGGGGGTCCCCGGACCCCTCTTTGAGAACCACTGATGTATGGAGACAACTTTAAACTTAGATTTGAAAGCTGCTTAGCAGCCAGAACATCTAGTACAGGTACAAGCAGTGAAATGTTGCTGCATGGGACGTGTTCCCCAGCTCAACAATACAACAGAATACAAATAAAAATAATACTGGATGTAATTCAGAACATTTATTAGATGAGATAGAAATAAAGATAAAGTGCAGGAAGCCTACTATAGGTATGATGATGATTTGTATTGTTCTTTTTTTTTCTACTCAGGGCTAGCAGCATGTGATAAAAGTAAAACTCTTTCTGAGCCTTGAGTCCTGGTGTGGACTTCTCAAAGTGGGGTCCAGGGGTCCTTGTGTGTGTGTGGGGGGGGGGGGGGGTGGGGGGTTCCAGGGGGTCCCCAGCAAAATGTGTTAATATAGCATCACAATAATTTTAACCTTTTATACTTTGGCTATTCAAAAATAGCAGATTATACAAGTTCATCCATGACGATCGGCTGTGACGACCGTCATGGATGAACTTCAACCTGGTGTTTGCACTTTTTCCATTTACGGCCCGTATATCTACAGAAACGTTCATATTTAAAATATAAAGTGCTTATCCCATGGCCACGGATTTTACATTTAAGTACGAGCTCTCAAAAGTACCTGTATCATCCATATTCTTCAATAAAAAGCATTTTAATCTGATCGATGGCCATTTTCTCCATATGCTTTCAACTAAGTGACCCTATTGGTTGGTAGATGTATTGCACTCTGATACATTATAACTCTATGAGAAAATGGCCACTGATTGGATTAAAAAGCTTTTTAATGAACAATACAGAACATACGGGTACTTTTGAGAGTCTGTGCATAATTTTAACATCCGTGGCCATAGTGTAAGCAATTTATACTTGAAATCTGAACGTTTATATAGATGTACGGACCGTAAGTGGAGAAAGTGCAAACACCAGGTTGAAGTTGATCCATGACTGTAACATGGGTTTTTATGTACCACAGGGTAAGACTACAGTAGCAGTTAATAAATAGACGAAACAGGCAGTGCTGTGATTCTGAATTGTATTACGATTACGGTGATTAGCATTATTGACACCACCTGGCCGAGTAAGTCGTGTAACTTTCCCGACGTTAAGCTGTGTATGTGTTCAACAACACAGCCATGCAGCCTTGCAGTTTAAGTGCAGATTTCAGCTTGGGAAAAGCACCCTCCAACGGTTTTGGGTACGTGGAATCTGTTGCTCGTGGTATTCCTATTCTTGCTATTATACTGCAAATGATTGTGTGTGTGCGGGCGAAATAACATTGACAGCTATGGCAGGTGACGAAAGCTTGCCAGACCTATGCCAGGCTAACAACGACTGCTAAGGTGGCATTGGACAATTGCTTTTGGTGTGGGGTTTAGCGAAGGGTCCATTATTGCCAGAAATGTTCATTAATTGCAAAAATAGCAGATCTACAAGGAAACACCACATCACAATGACACTAACTTGTGTGCTTGTAGATAATTATTTTTGTGTGACATAATCGTATGACTAAAGAATAAAATAGGGCTAAAGTGGTTAATATAAGGATCTAATCAATCAATTAGGATAGTATAGGATTATTATTGTTTGCCATACATAGATATCTAGACATAATTACTTGCAAGCAACACAGCATGCATGATCAACCCTCTGTGGCTTATATATATTTTGTTCAAGCTGTTGTTAATAACTTGATGACAAGAATATAACTATTTTAGTGGAATTTATATGTATGCAGTATTTATATTATTATATTTGTTATTAGTGTCTATGTCCTCTGAAACAATGTGGTTTATAATGAGAAGTTACTTCTCTTGTTCCTTAAGCTTGTATGTATAATTGCATATATTTTTGAGTGTAAAACACAATTTGGAAAACGGCCGCCACAATCAGTCCCCATAATCTGATTCGACAAAACACAGGCTGCATGTAACATGAGTAATATTCATCATATATTTGAGGTAAAACATATTAATTGCAATGCTGCCTGAAATAAGTAATCAATTATATCAACATAATCATTATTCTGGTCTCTAGCTTCAGGAAGGAGCTTGAACTGTGCTATTAATTGTTAGGTGGCTCTATTCAAGGAAATATACCTTTAACTCCTGGTGGTCAGAGGACCCTAGGAAGGAACGGGATGGGGGTCCTGTTAACTTTACGGTCTTCAAGGCCCCCCTCCTCAAAGGGACCTCTTTAAGTGGGCCATTTGAGGACCACTGCTTCACAGTACAAAGCCAGGTTTACTGTGGAGCAGTGGTCCTTAAAGGGCCCACTTTGAGGAGTCCCCAGCGGGGACCCCCAGCCTGGTGGGGCCCCAGGAGCCCTTGTCAGGGCCAAAAAGTTTGAGGCCCTGACAAGGGCTCCTGCAGGGGTCCTTCAGGGGGCCCCAAGAGCCTGGGTTTGAGGCTCAGACCCAGCAAGAACCACTGCTGTAAATACAGAGGACGGGCCCACACAAATTTGATATTTGATTAACCTATAGATTCAATTTAAGTAATTGTCGCTAACCACACCGCCCAGTTTCCATGAAGGGCCCCTGAGAGCTATGGGCCCCTGGGCCCCGACCCCCCCGGCACAATGGCTAATCCAGCCCTGGTCTCATCAGATCAGCTCTTTTTCTCTCTCTCTCTGTGTGTGTGTGTGTGTGTGTGTGTGTGTGTGTGTGTGTGTGTGTGTGTGTGTGTGTGTGTGTGTGTGTGTGTGTGTGTGTGTGTGTGTGTGTGTGTGTGTGTGTGTGTGTGTGTGTGTGTGTGTGTGTGTGTGTGTGAGTGTGCGTGCGCCTGTGCACGTGTTTCTGTCTTACACTTCCTTAATATTGCTACATTTGCACCCGACCAGCGACAGGCACATTATGTAGTGTGTAACATAGTGTGATACAGATAATGCAGATAATGTAGTTCTCAAGCATTACTTTTCAAGACTCTCGTCCCTGCAAGATGTCTAAAAGTATTTATGTTGCACCAGACCTATTAGTCTATATTTAACTTAATGTATTTTTTTTTTCTTTTTCTGTGAAACTGTGTATTGGGGGCAGCTACATGGATGTGGTCTGTGGTTTCCTGGAGTAGAAACACAGCTCAGAGATGGGGCCTCACTAATGCTCGTTATATGATAACCATGTCTGTCTACATGCTCTGTGTCTCAGAGGTGTACTGTGGATGGTTCTGGAGGTTTAAATGACCGTGGCTATTTTTTTAATTTAATGTCAAACGTTTGTTTTGATTATTATTATGTTTTTAATTGATTGAATCAAGGACAGTGGTTTCCAGTTCAATCACTCTAGTTAGATTGATTGATTTGGTATATCCGTCCCATTTTTCACATTCCAGCCTGATTGACGAATTCCGAACATTGCTGGCCTTCACTGTTGTCGCTAACCACGTGGCCCAGTTTCTATGAAGGGCCCCTGGGCCCCTGACCCCCCGGCGCAATGGCTAATCCAGCACTGGTCTCATCAGATTAGCGCTGTCTCTCTCTCTCTCTCTCTCTCTGCCAAGTGTGCTGCCATGCGCATGCCTTTATTTATGTTTTGTCACACAATGGTGTCTCACACTGAACACAGAAGATCTACAAGCCCGCAACACGCCGAGGTAGCGACGCGTTGTGGGCTTGTATATCAGCTGTTATACGTTTGGGTGGGCCAGGGAATGGGCCAATAGGCCGGAATTCAGATGATAGACAAGCCAGTGGGCCAATCATGTGATGTCTCTCAGCTCTGTGGCCCTCTCCACTACCGTAGTGCCTACCGCCCAAACATTACCGTAAATATCCTAAAACAGGGGCATATTTTTTTAATTTATTTTTTTGGGAGCCCACCGGCCCACCGGGCATATGCCCGGTATGCCAGATGCCCAGTCCGCCCCTGCCCAGAGATCAACATGGTATCAAATGGGGGTCCGTGGCATATTTCAAATGGGGGTCCACGGGCTAATATGTCTCAATTTGGGGGTCCTTGACATGAAAGGTTTGACGACCACTCATGTAGCCTACAGAGAAGGTTGTCTGTGTGAGTCTCGTGGAATAAAGCAGATTATTTAATTCAACCTGCTCTGTCGGCTACACTTTCAGCAGCACAAAACACAAGTAAACTTCCTTTAATGTGAAAGCATGAATGGATGAAAAAGTCTCTCTGTCTGTCTGCATATGTATGTCTGTCTGTCATAACATTATACTTTCCACTTGTCACCTGATTACAGAACCTAACTCGGTTGCAACCTATTAGCGAGCAAACAAGTGAGTGAGAGGCGAGGCTGTTAAATGTGGGCATGTGTGTGTGTGTGTGTGTGTGTGTGTGTGTGTGTGTGTGTGTGTGTGTGTGTGTGTGTGTGTGTGTGTGTGTGTGTGTGTGTGTGTGTGTGTGTGTGTGTGTGTGTGTGTGTTGTGTGTGTGTGTGTGTGTGTGTGTGTGTGTGTTACACTTCCTTATTATTGCTACATACGCGCCCAACCACTGATAGGCTGGCATATGATCACATTTAGCTAAACAAGTTATCTAGTGTGTAACTTTTCAAGACTCTCATCCCTGTAAGATGTCTAAAAGTATTTATGTTGCACCAGATCTATTAGTCTATATTTAACTTAATGTATTTTTTTCATATTTCTGTGGAACTGAATTGGGGGCAGCTGCATGGATGTCACGTGGTCTGTGGTTTCCTGGAGTAGAACACAGCTCAGAGATGGGGCCTCACTAATGCTCATTAAACTGTAGGACAGTGGTGGAAAAAGTACATTTTTTACTTAAGTAAAAGTATCAATACTGCAATACAGAAATACTCTGTTACAAGTAAAAGTCCAGATATTACTGGACTGATTCAAAGTAAAAAAGTATTGGCATCAAAATGTACTTAAAGTACCAAAAGTAAAAGTACTAAAATGTTACTGTAAAATATGAAAATATAAGCTCACAGAAATAGAAGCTCACAAGTTGTGAGCTTGTAGATCGGCTATTTTCAAATAGCTTACAGTAGGTATAAAATAATAGGGCTAAAGTGGTTAATGTATGTGTTTCATGATATCATAATTCATGTCTGAAAAGTAACTAGTAACTAAATCTTTCCAATAATCGTAGAGGAGTAAAAGTACAATATTTGCCTCTGAGATATAGTGTAGTAGAAGTAAAAGTATTGAAAATTGGAAATACTCCAGTAAAGTAAAAAATACCTCAAATTGAACTTAAGTGCAGTACTTCAGTAAATGTACTTTACAGTCACCACTGACTGTAGGATGATAACCATGTCTGTCTACACGCTCTGTGTCTAAAAGGTGTACTGTGGATGGTTCTGGAGGTTTAAATGATCGTGGCTATTATTTAGCGGCGCTAGCCGCTCTATACCGTTAGGTATAGAGCTCTATACCTGACTTTGTCCATGTTCACAGTCAACGTTATGATTGGTCAGACCCGTCAACGTTCTGATTGGTCAGACCCGTCAACAAAGTGATTGGTCAAGCTTCACGTGACACATGGCTATAAACACATTATAAACACATATAGATGACATAATGTATCAAAGGCGCCGCTACCTTCACACAGGGTGTGATTTTTTAATTTAATGTCAAACTTTGTTTTGATTTTTTTTTTTTTAAGTGATTGATGCAAGGACAGTGGTTTCCAGTTCAATCACTCTAACTTTCCAGGAAGAGAAAAAAAAGGCTGTTAGTTTCCATTAGCTTGATGATGGTATATCCGTCCCATATTTCACATTCCAGCCTGATTGGCGAATTCCGAACATTGCTGGCCCACACTAACCTACCTGACCTGGCGGAGACCTGTGCGCTGAGGAGCACTTTTTCTAGTTGTTATTGTCTCCGCCAGGCCGAAAAGCATGGCGAGAAAGTATGTTTTGCACCCTGTCCGTCCGTCCGTCCGTCCGTGTGTCCTGTCCGTCCATTACCAGCTAATCTCCGGCACCGTTGGCCCGGTCGCTGCGAAACTGTGCACACACACTACCTGGATGCCAATTCAGAACCTCATGGTGGTGCTATAACAGGCCCATTTGAACATGTTTTAGAGTCTAAAACATGTTCAAATGGGCCTGTTATAGCACCACCATTTGTGCAAAACCCATTTTTTTATATTACTCCTACAGATTTTATCCAAACGTCATGCAAATCGGTACACAGTATCTCTATAGTCATGTGATCAACACGGATCTGTCCGATTTTCCAGATTCCATCCTCATTGGCTAATGTTGGCTTCCAAAGTTTGCAGGATTGGTCCGTTTTGAACAAAAAGCCTCAAACTATGAACGCAGCTTGTGATTTCCGTGAAATTTCACACTCACATTCCCACTAGGCAGAGGAAGAAATGGCACCCTTTTCACATTGGCCTGTTATACAGACAGACAGAGTCAGTCATAACATTATACTTTCCACTTGTCACCTGATTACAGTACCTAACTCGGTTGCAACCTATTAGCGAGCAAAAAGTGAGTGAGAGGCGGGGCTGTTAAATGTGGGCAAGTGTGTGGGTGTGTGTGTGTGTGTGTGTGTGTGTGTGTGTGTGTGTGTGTGTGTGTGTGTGTGTGTGTGTGTGTGTGTGTGTGTGTGTGTGTGTGCGCGTGCGTGTGCGCGTTCGTGCCTGTGTGGGTTTCTGTCTTACACTTCCTTATTATTGCTACATTTGCGCCCAAACAGCGACAGGCTGGCATATGATCACATTTTGCTAAACAAGTTATCTAGTGTGTAACATAGTGTGATACAGATAATGTAGTTCTCAATCATTACTTTTCAAGACTCTCATCCCTGCAAGATGTCTGGTGGTATTTATGTTGCGCCAGACCCGACACAGAGGGTGATACATACAAAAAGAAGAGTCCCGAGGGCTGACACTGAGGACGAGGTGAGAGAGACGCACATCAACGAGAGCGTGGGCTATGAGAACGTCCCTGAACCACAGGAGGACATACCAGAGAACGTAGCAGGAAGACAGGGTGAGTGTGACTAAGTTGTTAATCGTGGTCAAGGGGATTTCTTGGTTTCAAAGTGTTAAAAGATTTATCGGTTTACCGGCCCGTCTGAACTTCCCCGTGTACCTTCCTGCTCCCCAAATGATTTTCTTTTTAATACATGATGGTCCTTTAGTGTGTTTCACTTTAAAGTGAACATACAATGTATTTACTGTAGGATAAACAGAAATAATTTGTCTTCTTTTCTCATTTTAACCCCAATACTGAGAATGCAAGGCAGAAAGAATGTTGGTCAGTTCAATGCCTTAATAATTCATATCTGAAAAGTAACTATATCTTTCAAATAATTGTAGAGGAGTAAAAGTACAATATTTGCCTCTGAGATATAGTGTAGTAGAAGTAAAAGTATTGAAAATTGGAAATACTCCAGTAAAGTAAAAAATACCTGAAATTGAACTTAAGTGCAGTACTTGAGTAAATGTACTTTACACCACTGACTGTAGGATGATAACCATGTCTGTCTACACGCTCTGTGTCTCAGAGGTGTACTGTGGATGGTTCTGGAGGTTTAAATGACGGTGGCTATTTTTTAAATTTAATGTCAAACGTTTGTTTTTATTTATTTATATTTTCTATTGATTGATGCAAGGACAGTGGTTTCCAGTTCAATCACTAACTTTCCAGGAAGAGAAAAAAGGCTGTTAGTTTCCATTATAGCTTTGAATCCCAACCAATGATGTCATTGTGTATCGTCCGATCCGTCCCATTTTTCACATTCCAGCCTGATTGGCGAATTCCAAACATTGCCGGCCCACACTAACCTACCTGACCTGGTGGAGACCTGTGCTCTGAGGAGCACTTTTTCTAGTTGTTATTGTCTCCGCCTGGCCGAAAGGCATGGCGAGAGAGTATGTTTTGCACCCTGTCCTCCATCCGTCCGTGTGTCCTGTCCGTCCTACCAGCTAATCTTTGGCACCGTTGGCCCGGTCGGTTGGAAAGCCCTAAGAAAAAATGGCACCCTTTTCATAATGGCCTATTATAGCGCCACCAGGAGGCAACAATAACGTACCTGACCTGGCGGAGACCTGTGCTCCGAGGAGCACTTTTTCTAGTGTGTTTTCAATTTGCTTATACTGCAAGTTCAAAATAAAGATTATCAAATCAAATAAAAAATAAATAGCTGGGAACCAAATGGACCATTATACTGAAACTCTGAGAGTGTACAAATGGAACCACACACTCAGCAGCACAAAACACATGTAAACTTTCTTTAACGTGAAAGCATGAATGAATGAGTAAGTGTCTATCTATCTGTCTGTCTGTCTGTCTGTCTGTCTGTCATAACATTATACTTTCCACGGCACTTGTCACATGATTACAGTACCTAACTCGGTTGCAACCTATTTGCGAGCAAAAAGTGGGTGAGAGGTGGGGCTGTTAAATGTGGGCAGGTTTGTGTGTGTGTGTGTGTTTCTGTCTTACACTTCTTTATTATTGCTACATTTGCGCCCAACCAGCGACAGGCTGGCATATGATCACATTTTGCTAAACAAGTTATCTAGTGTAACATAGAGTGATACAGATAATGTAGTTCTCAATCATTACTTTTCAAGACTCTCATCCCTGTAATATGTCTAAAGGTATTTATGCAGCGCCAGACCCGACACAGACGGTGATATATTCAAAAAGAAGAGTCCAGAAGGAGCACATCTACGAGAGCGTGGGCTATGAGAACGCCCCTGAACCACAGGAGGACATACCAGAGAACGTAGCAGGAAGACAGGGTGAGTTTGACTAAGTTGTGAATCGTGGTCAAGGTGATTTCTTGGTTTCAAAGTGCTAAAATATTTATCGGTTTACCGGCCCGTCTGAACTTCCCCGTGTACCTTCGTGCTCCGCAGACCCCTTCTGATTATGGTGATCCTCTGGCCTTTCCTCTAGCGCCACCCTTAGGTTAAGACATCATTATTATTTGTTTTAAAACATGATGGTCCTTTAGTGTGTTTCACTTTAAAGTGAATATACAATGTATTTACTGTAGGATGAACAGAGAATATTTTTTCTACTTTTCTCATTTTAACCCCAATACTGAGAGTGCAAGGCAGAAAGAATGTCAATGTTGGTCAGTTCAATGCATGAACCACTCACCATCACATGTAGGGCTCATAACGATCATGCTTTAACACATTCAAACCAGGAAAGCATCCGTGTCATTTTACATTTGAGCTAAAAAGCATGATTTTTTATTTTTTTTATTTTTTATTTAACCTTTATTTAACTAGTAAAATCACATTGAGACCATAGTCTCTTTTACAAGTGTGAACTGGCCAAGAGAGGCAAATAAATGTTACACATCTCTGCCAGTAACAACAAATACAGGACATGACAAAGACAAACATATAACCAGGGAGGCTCAGAGAGTCTAAATAGCTAACCAATGACAGACAAAAAAAAATACTAATAAGAACAATATATTCTGAAACTACTAAACTAATATAAAACTAAGATCACAGCATTTGCTACTCATCAAAGCAGGAGCAATGGCTGGAGAGTGTGCCCATGGCAATCCTCTTAAAAGTCACTAGGGGATCAAAGAAGCCAGTTTTATCTGGTCTGTAGGTCATTCCATGACCAGGGCCCAAAAAACGCTGCCTCAGGCTTGGTATTGGGTACGACGTAGCGCATCCAAGCATTTGATCTGAGATTAAGCGAATTTTGGACTAGTTCAGATTTTGAACTACTGTAGTCCAGTATACTTTGGCTACACAATAACATGCATAAGTAGGCTATATCAGATGTCACATATCAATCAGATATAATAACATCCATAGATCAAGCAGATAAATATAATAATATGTGCATTTGTCACAAGGTTAAAACAATATTTAATGATCTGGGCCAGATATTCAATATAGCTTTATTGTATTCATAGAAAGGAATAACATATGCATTGATTCTTAGTCCACACTACCTTACTGATATGTGTATGAATATCTTCAAATACCTCTCATCCAGTGGAATGTCCCGAACCTATTGCATCCTGGCTTTCTTTATCTGTCTCTGCTGAATGGACAGTTAACAGTTGTCAATATCCATAGAGCTACGACACAAGAATGCACAGCATGCACAGACTGCATCGTCTTTGTCATGCTTTAAACGTTTTTCAGGCCAAGGACCCCTTAGCTGAGAGAGAGATGAAGCAGGGACCCCCTCACTACGTATTGGATTCAGGTTAAATGTGTGTTTTCAGACATTAAAGGGCAAGACCACTTTGGTAGAGGTTTGGGTTGTGTAGTTCTATTTCAATACTGCGAAGCGCAGCATTTCTTGATACACATCCAGGCAAAAGTTAATTTGGCTGGATTCTGATTCGCTCCCCTGACCGGAGGTCCCGCCCTTCCGCCTATATAGTCAGGGGTCGGATCAATCCACGTACTTTCGTTCCCATTCTCATCTGAGAATGCAGAATTAATTTCCTCAGCTTCACCAAAGGATTGTTTGCTTAACAACGTTTCATCAGGCCAGGATCGACTTCTGTGACCGCGAGACGCTAACAAATCCAGGTGCTTCTGACTTCCGCACACCTTGGTGAGTGCCCCAGAGGCCGGACCAAGAGCATGGCGCCCGGGACCAGGCGTGGGACCCGATCCAACGCCACCTGGTCGTTAGTATTTCAGAGCCGTTAGCACTGCTGACTCAGCCAGCCTGGCCACGTAGCACTTGTTAGCCCCGAGCTAACAGTGACTCTGAGCTTCGCTGCTACTCAGCTAGCCTAGCCACGTAGCACTCTTAGCCATGAGCTAACAGTGCCTCCGAGCTTCGCAACTGCTAACCAGCCTACCCACGTAACGCTAATTAGCCTGGAGCTAACAGTGACTGCCCGTGTTGCGGCTACTCCGTCTATTCTACCAAAGCGGACGAACAATGTGTGTTTGGATGGTCCCCTTCACTGCGCTGCACCGCACTTCACGCGCCGCCAAGTTACCTACAAGCTAACCACCGAGTAGGAAACATGACTGGAAACATGACACGGGTCTCCGCTTCCAGTACAGGTGAGTTTCCACTCCTCTCAAAGGCCTTCACTGGATCAAGCCTTATACGCACAACACAGGCATGGCCCCGCAGCTCTAGGGTGCCGGACCGGGACCAGAGAGTTACACAAGCTAACACGAGGTAGACACACCAGCGTGTGTTCTTTACCCCCGGAGTGGCCTCTTAGCCACAGAGCTAACACCAAGCAAACACGGCAGCGTCCTCAGCTCGTCGTGTTTTTTGTCTCAGGGACGGCTCTGCATGCCTCCAGCTAGCACCAAGGGCTACCAGCTGGCCGAGTACGCTACCACCGGTGAGCCTCAGAGCTCCCGCTGGACAACCGTAGCATGCTACAGGCTTACACCGGGTAAACACGGCAGCACCCTATGCTTCACACCGTGTCTTCCTTCCCGGAGGTGACCTCCTAGCCCGAGCTAACACTGGGCAAACATACCGGCGTTCCGCTCTTGTGTGTTTTTATCTCTGGGCAGCTCTGCACGCCACCGACTAGTGTGCTGTGCAACCAGCCGGCATGGCGCACTACCACCAGTGAGCCTGGGGGCTCCCGCTGGATGGACGTTGCACATCATATGCTACCAGCTGGCCTGGCGCGCTGCCACCGTTGAGTCCTGAACACTCCCGATAGCGACACATCTGCACGATGCATGTTGTCACCGGGCACATAGGACAGCGTCTTGCTTCACACCGTGTTGTTTTCCACGTAGTGACCCCTTGGCCACAAGCTACAAAACAAAACAAACAAAAAAAAACGCCAACAACTGGCGTCACATGCCACTAAGTGGCCTGGCACGTCGCCACCGGCAGGCTCAGCGAGCTCCCGCTGGCGACGCATTTTGGCACGTTAGCTTTTTAGCTACAAGCTAAACGCTGGGCGAGCACGTCAGTATTGGTTGCCCATACTATGTTTGCTAGTATACGCTTGCTATTACCTAGTATCACATGATAGTAGCTGACCTAACACGAGACTACTGACCTGCTTCACGAGTTGCTGTTGACAGCACGTTTCACAGGCTACGATTAGCTGTAGGCCTACGCTAAAACACCAACTTTATGTTGTTTTTCTCTGGTTGGTATGCAAGCTTTTCCACCACATAAACGTCTCTCCTACACCAAGTAGGGGAGGAGACACGAGCGAGGCCTCCTACTCCGCAAAGAGTTAGTCGGCTGTCCTGCATATGATGCCTCCTCACGTCAGGAGCTTGGGCTCTGACGCAGGAACCCATTTCCCTGGGTGGACATGCTCCACCGCCCGAGGGGTAAACTTTATACACTATACATTATCTGCATAATAATAGCTGTTGTAAAAGAGGGGGGGGGCTGTGTCCGATACCGGACCTGAGGGCCCTAAGTCAGTATCTAAAGGTTTTCAACATGATGACTGCCATGTGTCTGCTACGTACAGTCATGCCACGGTTCTGAATGGGCCACAAGGTCACACACAAAACCTGCAGGAGGTCTCGTGGCCTCGGCCATTTCGTTATTACGACTGGCGAGGCCGCACATGAGACCGTGTTAAAGGTGGGTGACATCCCGGGACATCCCCAACCGACGTCACTACCACAAGGTGCTAGTCACAACAGGATGTGTGGCGGCGCTCAGCCACTGGGGGAATCTAGTTCTTCTCAGTGGGGGTCCGATGGATACGTTCACCTCCAGAGAGGTGGTCGTCACGGACGCCGACCTGTTAAAAGGTGGGGAGCCACCTACAGCGGCGAGGCTGCCAGGGGTTTGTGGTTCCGCAAGTTATAGACCTACCACATGAACTACTTGGAGCTTTTTTGGCGTTTTTTGTTTCAGACAAAACAAAGCAGTTCCTCCCGCTCCCTGCATGTGCGTCATGTGTTGGTTGGAACAGACAAACCTACCGACACAACATGTATCAGTGACCTTCCCGCTCTGTCAACACATGACGAGTGCATGCAGTTTAGTGATGGCGACGGACGGGTTGTGTTGTAAACCTAGACTGGTTTGATCCCCAGTAACCTGTTGACACCCGTGTCCCTGTGAACTTGGTGGCGTTCATCCGCCCCTTTTGTCACAAGGGGATAGGAGACTGCACTGTCTCTGCCCGGTGAGGGCGTTGACAGTGTGTGTAGACAGATCAAAGACTTTAAGGAAGTCGGATCAGTTGTTTGTGGCATGAACACCTCATGGTAAACTCAAGGCAAGCGTTGACAGCGTTGACAGCGTTGTGTCTCAGCGTCTAGAGGTCCTGTCTCATGACTTTTTAAGTCTGTTTTTATCCTATTTTTATGCATTGTTTTTTAACAACACTTTTAAACCTTGATGGTTTGATGGCCATACTGCATTATGGTCGAAGATCACCACCAATAACCACTGGAATCTCTCACTATCCTGCTACGCCGGTACAACTGAGTACTCCTGCTAGACTCGTTCAACGCAGTGGGTCCCTATTCGGGACCCTTGTGTGTAAGTACCGCTCTGGATCTCATCCTACCTGTGTACATCTATATCATCTATAACATCTGATCAACGCACTGGACTCCTCTTGGAGTCCAGGTGTGTAAGTAGCCTTCCTAGCCGCTGCTAACTGCTTAGCCCTTGGCTAACATCAACACCAGTATCTACCTATTGGACTGTGTACTGGCAGTTATTTCTCTCTCCATAGATGTCGCCACTTACCCCAGACGAATCCGAACTGGTCACCTTAAGGTCCGAGCTCCAGACCATCGAGGGAGTCCTAAAGGATGTCCTCCGGAGGAAGACGCTGCTGCAGTCCAGGCTGGACAAACTGGTTCCGAACGGACCCCGCTATTCCAGTCCCACCCCGGGCCGCTCTTGGACTTCTGTCGTCAGGAATGGGAGAAAACGATCGCTTCCCTGGTTCTCCCCTGGGGGGCCCGATAGCCCCATTCCATTGACCAACTTCTTTACCCCACTGGCTAGTCTACCCGAGCCAAAACAAGCTACCCCGGAGCTAACGGCTAGCAGCGAGTTAGCCGTGGCAAAGGGGTTGCTACCAGACCCGTGTCCGCCAGCTGATTCTCAGCAACGGGTCTTCTCCATACCAAACAAAAAGCGTTCCTGTCCCTCGACCCCTCGAGTCCACCATAAACGCTCTCGTCGCAGAACCCCCTCGCCTCCTGTTGTCCATATGTCCAAGCGTGTCCTCACTACTAACGTGCAGCTCTCTCCCCCACTGCCCAACGGTCTGATGGACACAGCTGTGGACAATCGTGACGTCACGAAATCTACTGACGTCACCATCGGCAGGGAAACCCCAGCAGAGTCTCCAGTGTCTGTCCCAGCTGCCAGTATCGCTAATGGGGGTTCCCCCAACGGCGCCATGGACACAGTTGTGGCGGAACGTGACGTCACCAACGTCACCAATGCCACTGTTGCCAATCATTTTAAGGACAATCCCCTCTGGTCCAAACTTTTGATCTATAAGGGTGGATGCAAGGACAGGTCCCCAGAAATTGTTATTATTGGTGATTCTATTATCAGAGACGTTGTGATCCCAGGTGCCATCACCTATTGTCTCCCTGGTGGCAAAGTCCATAATCTCATCGAATTGGCCCCTGTTGTCCTAGATCATCATCCTACTGCACACACTCTCTTTGTTCATGTTGGCTCGAATGATATTCTGAATAGACTTTCTATCAAACTTAGGGAAGACCTCGAATCACTTGCCATCACTGTACAGAGCCTGGGCAAAACATGCGTGTTTTCCGGCCCCATCCCAGCCCCCTCAAAGAGCCCTGAACACTTTAGTAGAATCTGGAGCCTACATGAATGGCAAAAAACTTTCTGTCAGGCTACTGGAGCTGGCTTCATCAGCAATTTTGACAGTTTTTGGACCAGAAATTACCTGTATAAACGTGATGGCCTGCACCTTAACTCAAAAGGCACCAATCTATTAATTACTCATTACATCCAGTTCATCGCTTGCAGCTCCATTTGACATGCACCCCAGCATGATCCCACTACTGTAGTTTTACATTGCAATAAACATGAGCATCTCCCTTTGGGTCATGCTGACTCCATTTCCCTCTTCTGCCCTTTGTCCATCCCTGTTCTTATCAGGACCAGACTCTCATCACTGAACAACATCACCCCTCGTACAGTCATTCTATCAAACCTCACTCACATCCCTTGCCTACCTATAGCTCCTCCCATTAAGTCTGTTCCTTTTAAAATGGCTTTACTTAACGCTAGGTCAGTCTGTAATAAGCCCTTCAATATAAGAGACTTTTTTAACTCTCATCACCTTGATTTTTTATTTTTAACAGAGACTTGGCTGAAAGAAAATGACAACGTAACGGTGAATAAGCTTTGTCCCGCTGCCTGTAGAGTTATAAATGCTCCTAGGATATCTGGACGTGGAGGTGGTCTAGCGGCTGTTTTCTCTAAACAATTTGCTTGCCGCTCTATGGACATTGATAATTTTAATACCTTTGAAGCTCTCCTGCTTAAGATTGGATCGGCTAATCCTCTCTTTATTTTATTGTGTTATCGCCCACCAGGTTCTAAAAGCGAGTTTTTAACTGAATTCTCAGAATTTTTATCATCGGTTGTTATGAAATATGATAACTTGATTCTGACAGGAGATTTCAACTATCACACTGATAAATCTGACAACTCAACTGATGAGTTTATGAGCCTTACTCAATCGTTAAATCTGACTCAGCATGTGTCTGGGCCAACACATGACCATGGTCATACACTGGATTTAGTTTTCACAATGGGCGTGAACCTCAATAATTTGTGTTTGGGTGAGTTCTTTCTCTCTGACCACAAATATATCCTTTTTAATATAGACTTTACTGTTGATACCCAATCCATCATACGCTCCATCCGCTCCCGCTCTCTCAACAGTTCCTCTGCGGAAAAATTTTGCTCTGCTTTTTCAGCCCTTAGTAACGATGTAACAGCTCCAATCGCCACCAATGACCTCGTCTGCCATTTTAACAATTTATGTCTGTCTGCCCTTGATGTAGTTGCCCCCCTCAAAATAAAAAAGAAATGCGCTGGTGCCGTTAATTCATCCCCATGGATGAACGATGCCATCCGCAGCCTAAAAAGGGAATGCAGAAAGGTGGAGCGGCAGTGGAAAAAGTCTAAGGAGACAGTCCATTTCAACCACATGAAGGAACTGCTGTCTGCTTTTAATCATAAAATTGAGGATGCAAGATCGGCATATTTCTCAAATTTGATCAATCTTAATAAGAATAAGCCTAAAGCACTTTTTACTGTCATTAACACTCTGGTTAACCCAGCCGCCCCCCCAGTTCCGGTCTTCTCTGACGATGATTGTGAACAATTCTTATCTTTCTTTCTGAACAAAGTTGACAATATTAGATCCAAGATAATACCACCTAGTATCACCATAGTTGACCATCCTCCTCTTGTCCCCTCAATGTCCCAGTTTAATACGATCTCCTTGGATGAACTTTTACCGATCGTGTCACACATGCACCCCTCCTCCAGTCCTGTTGACATTGTTCCTACTGCACTCTTAAAAGATGCTTTTAACTGTCTAAGCCCCTACTTCTTATCCATCATCAATAGCTCCTTAGTCTCTGGCTGTGTGCCTGATCACTTTAAGCATGCCATTATCCAACCACTCTTAAAAAAAACAAGTCTCGATCCACTAGTTCACTCCAATTATAGACCCATATCCAAACTCTCGTTCATTTCTAAAGTCTTAGAAAAGGTTGTTTGTAATCAACTTTTACATTTTCTTAATAACAATAACATTTTTGACACGTTTCAGTCCGGTTTCCGCCAGAAGCACAGCACTGAAACTGCACTCCTCAGAGTCTCTAGCGACATCCTCATGAGGGCTGATGTTGGTGAGTGTTCAGTGCTGTTGCTGCTCGACTTAAGCGCAGCTTTTGACACTATCGATCACTCCATCCTTCTAAATAGGCTTCAACAGTGGGTGGGATTAAACGGGTCGGCCCTGGAATGGTTCTCCTCCTATTTGTCAGGGAGAAGTGTGGCTGTCGCTGTTGACAGTTATGCGTCCTCCTCAGCTCCCCTGACCTGTGGGGTCCCCCAGGGCTCCATACTTGGTCCAGTCCTGTTCTCCCTATATATGCTACCCCTTGGTACTCTTATCAACACTTATGAAGGTATGTCATATCATTGCTACGCTGATGATACACAGCTGTATCTCTCATTCAAGCAAAACAACCTCAGTAAACTCACAGTCATGCATGACTGTTTAACCGGCATAAAAAATTGGATGGCACAAAATTTCCTACAACTTAACCCAGATAAAACTGAAATCCTCATCATAGGCCCCGAGTGTAGCTCAGATGCAATTCGGCTGTCCCTTGGTTCTTTGGCTACTAATGTCACACAGACAGCAAAGAACCTGGGTGTCTTTTTCGACAACCAGATGAATTTTGAGTTCCATGTTAAAAAGGTAACTCAGTCATGTTTCTACCATCTGCGCAACATTAATAAAATAAAATCAATTATCACGTCTCAAGACCTGGAAAAAATCATGCATGCATTTGTCTCTTCCCGTCTTGATTACTGCAACGGACTCTACACCACTCTGAGCCGTGCGTCACTATCCCGACTTCAACTAGTACAGAACACGGCGGCCAGAATCCTCACCAATACTAATCGCAGAGCACACATAACACCAGTATTAGCCGCACTTCACTGGCTTCCAATTAGGTCCAGGATAGATTTCAAAATTTTGTTAACCACCTATAAAGCTCTACATGGGCTAGCGCCACTTTACATCACTGAGCTACTGCCCCCTAAGGAAAATGTGAGGTCCCTCAGGTCCTCTGACAAAGGCCTCTTGAAGATACCCGCATCCAATCTAAAAACAAAGGGTGACAGGGCCTTTGCAGTAGTTGCTCCCACACTGTGGAACGCCCTTCCCCTGGCTTTAAAACATGCTGAGTCTGTTGAAAGTTTTAAGAGAATGCTTAAAACACTGTTGTTTCGTAAGCACTTTGAAGTTACCTGACTCACATAGGTCAACGCTTTGTTTTATCCTTGCTGTTTTGTACTTTTCACTATTTTGTACTATGATACCCTGTTGGTATCTTGTTAACTGTATGTATTTTTGATTTTGTATTTTTGTATTTTGTGTTCCATTGTACAGCACTTTGTAACACTGTTTCGAAAGGTGCTCTATAAATAAAATTTACTTACTTACTTACTAAACCTGTCTCCAAACAGGCGTTTTCCCACTGGGCTGTGTGGGCCATTCTTTGGCCAACTCCAGCAGTGGCACATTGCCCCCAATAGGTCTGAGGGCACACTCCACAATGGAAATTGCAACATCTTGGGCCCTGTCTAGAGAGATGTCTCTATTCAGGATGCCTGTATTGTAGTTGATTGGGCTTCGCCCTTAAACCTTGCCGTGTTTTTTATGCAACTAGGGCGTGATCGCCCCTCTGGTGGCGGGTACGGTCCTAGTTGTCGCTTCCAGGCATTGTCATGCTTCGAGCTGGTCACTCGAAACTTCGGAATTACAATCAGGGAGTTTATCAAATCTCTCCCATAGCGAGACCTCGAAGCGCAGTGAATTGAATTGAAATAGAACTATAGGCCTAACCCCGGTTCTATGAAATACGAGGCGAGAGGTCTCGCAAAGACACCCTTCTTGTTGCAAGCATCACACTATGCATTACATTCATGGCAACTCAAACCAAACCTCTACCAAAGTGGTATTGCCCTTTAAACGACTTAAACCCTCAATACTTTGTAAACTTGACTTTTGGCACTGTACTTGGTCTGCTCTCTTTTCCCTCCACACCAAACCTCTTTGCTGAACATAGCCGATCTACAAGCTCACAACGCGTTGCAGACCCATTGTAGATCTGCTATTCAGCAAAGGTTCCCCTCAGAATTGGGATGTGACGGTTCAAGTGGTTAATGTAAAAATAAAACAAATTCAGTCCCTATCACACAAAGATTTCGGCGGCCCCCCAGCAGTATCTCCGAGGACCCCCTAGGGGTCCTGGACCCACTGTTGAAGACCCCTAGCTTTAAATGTTAAACATAATTGAGAATGGTTCCACATCATATTCACTTTTGCATCGAAGAAAAGTGTTTGTCCATCTAAATACCCATGAGCCTACAGTATATTGCTCATGCTGTATTTTCCATTGCAGGACAGAGCTCTAAAACAGTGAGAAGAGATGTTTTTGTGTTTCTGGGGACGCTGGGTCTTATAGTGCTGGTGGTGTTCATAGGTCTGGTTGTGCACTGTAAGTATTCCATATCACAAAACAACCATACACAGCTTGCTGTGGGATTTTGTATAAGAATATTGTAACTTCTCTTTTTTAACCTATTTAAACATTTCAGAGGCTTTTTGTAACGTGTTTTATTGCTTGCATTTGCAGAGTGAGGTGAATAAAGCGTTGTTAGAAGGTTATTCGCGTAAAAAAGAACAATATCATAGTGTTAGCAACAGTAGCAACATCAGTGTTTATAATCACAGCGTTTTGATCTTTGCAGATAAATTAGCCTATGACCAGTTACAGATCGACAACTACAACCTGGCCCTGGAAAGAAGCATTTTACAGAACAGCTATGAAAACCTGACCCTGGAATTTGACAATCTGACCCTGGAAAGAAGCAACTTACTGACCAAATACGACAACCTGACCCTGGAATGTGATAACATGACCCTGGAAAGAAGCAACTTACTGACCAAATACGACAACTTGACCCTGGAATGTGATAACAAGACAGCAGGTGAGAGATGTTGCAAACTTTATGAAGAAAAATGTAATTGTGTATTATTGTTGATATGTTTATTATTATCAGGGATAAATCTGTAGAGGTAGAACATCTGAGTAAACTCATCACTGCTGGTGTATGACAACTATCGTGGAACAATACAACATCCTACAACATCCACATCTGCTGCCCCAATAACCCGCTGGCAAGAGAATTCCTCACCCTAACACAATCTTTCGATTTTACAATTCAGCCAACTGGCCCTACCCATGTCAAAGGTCACATTCTTGACCTTGTGATGTCCTCTGGCATGAGCATTGTCAACCTGGAAAACAACGCCTCGGAGTGGTCAGCGGTCACTGACCATTCCCTCATCATTTTTGATATGCTAATTGCCCCGCCCCCCAGTAAATTAAGGGCTCCCATTCGCTCTCGCATCATTCACTCTTCAACCGCCGCCAAATTCAGTTCTGTGTTTATCTCCTCTGCCACTCCTCCTGCCCTCTCTCACTCTACTGACAATCAGCTCAACTACTTCAACACCATCTGCCTAACTACCCTTGACCGTGTCGCTCCTTTTAAATCCCGTACCAACGCACCCAACGTCACTTCACCCTGGCTCAATGATCACACCCGCGCACTTAAAAGAGAACTTAGGAAATCTGTACGGAAATGGAAAGCCACAAAATTACACGTCTTTTATGAAATCATGAAAGATCTCATGAAATCTTACAATAATTCAGTCAAAGATGCCAGAGCAAATTACTTCTCTAACCTCATTGCCAAAAATTATCAAAACTCCAGAACTCTCTTTAGGACAATTGAGCACGCCGTCGGCCCCCCCCCCAACCCCAATTTGCTTGCTTCCCCTGAGAGGTGCGAGGAGTTTCTACAATTCTTTTCTAATAAAATAGACCTAATTCGATCCCAGCTGGTCACCTCACAGTCTCCTCTGCCCCCCTTTCAAGAACCAGATGCAGCCACAAGCCTCCCCATGGCCTCATTTTCCTCTTTTAACCAGATATCACTTTCAACCCTCCAGAATACAATAGCCCACATGAAGTCCACCTCATGTCCCCTAGATCTTATTCCCACCAGCCTTCTGAAGGAGATCCTTCCCACCGTCGGTCCCCATATCCTATCTATAGTGAACAGCTCACTGTCCTCTGGGTCCGTTCCCACCCATTTCAAAACCGCACTAGTCACTCCTCTCCTCAAAAAAGCAAACCTTGACCCCTCTGCCATGAACAACTACAGACCCATATCCAAACTACCCTTTCTGTCCAAAGTTGTTGAAAAGGTAGTTTTCACTCAGCTCGTGGGCCATCTGAGTGGAAACTGCCTTTTCGAAAAATTTCAGTCGGGCTTCCGTGCTCTTCATAGCACGGAGACGGCTCTCCTGAAAGTTACTAATGACCTCCTCATGGCCGCTGATATAGGAAACTGCTCCATCCTCGTCCTACTGGACTTGACTGCGGCCTTCGATACGATCGACCACACGGTCCTGATCAGCCGGCTGGAAAACCATGTGGGTATTTCAGGCACCGCCCTTGAGTGGTTTAGATCCTACTTATCCGGCAGACTTGTCTCCATTGGCATCGGTGATGCAACCTCATCCTTAGCCCCCCTACATTCCGGCGTCCCCCAAGGTTCGATCCTTGGCCCCATCCTCTTCTCCCTTTATATGCTTCCCCTTGGTAACATCATCCGTAGTCACAACATCCATTTCCACTGCTATGCCGATGACACCCAATTATATCTCCCCATCACTCCAAACGACTCCTCCAGTATACCCAGACTTCACGCATGCCTAGCTGACATCAAGCTCTGGATGTGTAGCAATTTTCTACAATTGAATGATTCCAAATCCGAGGTCTTAGTATTTGGCTCGCCCCAGCAAAGAGCCGTGCTGGGTCTAAACCTGGGCTCTTTAGCTCCAAACCTGAAGCCCTCAGTAAGGAACCTGGGGGTCGCCCTTGACCCTGACCTCAATTTTGAAGCCCATATAAAAAAGGTCATTCAGATATCCTTCTACCACCTCAGAAACATCGTGAAAATTAAGCCCTTCCTTTCCACCCCTGATTTAACTAAAGTAATTCATGCATTCATCTATTCACGCCTTGACTACTGCAACTCCCTATATTCCGGTCTTTCCAATAAATCAATACAACGGTTACAACTGGTCCAGAACGCTGCCGCCCGGGTCCTGACCGGCACCAGAAAATACGACCATATCTCACCAATTCTAGCATCCCTACACTGGCTTCCAATTGCTTTCAGAATTGATTTTAAAATTTTATTAATTACCTTTAAGGCCATCTCTGGTCTGGCCCCTTCCTACATCTCTGACCTACTCGAGCCACACAAACCAGAGCGCAATTTGAGGTCTGCAGACAAGGCTCTGCTCATAATCCCATTCTCCCATAAAACAACAAAAGGTGATCGGGCCTTCGCTATTAGAGCCCCGACTCTCTGGAATGCCCTCCCCTTAGGGATCAGGCTTGCAGAGTCTGTGCCCTGTTTCAAATCCCTCCTGAAAACCCACTTATATAGAGTCGCTTTTATTACTTAAAAACTTTTAACCCATTGTGTCTTACTGTATTGCTGCATCAATTTTTTATTACTATGATTATTACCATTATTATTATTTCCTTCCTCTATTGCTTTTAATGTTTTCTTCTGTGCTCTCCTACTGTATGGTGTATTTTATCTCTGTGAAGCACTTTGTAACTTTGTTTCGAAAGGTGCTATATAAATAAAGCTTTATTATTATTATTATTATTAATAATGTAAAAAAAAAACTATTTTATTTTAGAACAGTGGTTTAGAACAGTGATTTAGAACAGAGGTTCTCAAAAATAGCAGATGTAAAAGCTCACAGCGCGTCACTTCGTGCTGTGCTGTGAGCTTGAACATCTGCTATTTTCAAACATTTCTTGAAAAATCTTGAAAGTGTTAGACATTTTTTCTTAACACAAATCTTATCTTCTGTTGGGGTCTGTTGCACAAAACATGTTCTAGAAACTAAAGCTGTCAAATAATTGCCAAAAAAGATATAAGACTACAATATTTGCCTCTGAGATGTAATGGAGTAGAAGTATCAAAACATTTAAAGTAAAAATACCAGAAAATTGTACTTGAGTAAATGGGTGATAGTAGGGTCCAAAAGTTAGGTTCTGTGACCATCCTTTGGCAAGTATTTTTTGACGATTGATTTGACCTCTATGGACCCTTTAGAAAAGATTTAGCCCCCAGGTCCCTCCCAAAAATTAAAGCTCAAAATTCGAGATGGCCGACATCCAGTAGAGTACAAACTTATACCCAGGGGGCAAAGGGGGGTATGCTGCATTTGCCCTGCCATAAAAGGTTGGCCACCAGAAATAATATCTATGACCCAGTAGGATCACAACCTATATGGACAACCCGGTCACCTTGCTGCTGGAAATCCAATATGGCCGCCTCAATATTATCAGAAAATAGCTTTGGCAATAACTTTTGAACCAGATGGGCTAGAAATAAAAACTTGGTGTCTATTTCATGGTTTCAGAGCATGAGAAACTCAATGGAATACTTATTTTTTATGATTGGGTGTGTCTGGACCTTTCATTTGCATATTTCCAAGATGGACGCCACACGAAAATGAGTTTTACTATGACTTTTACAGTGACAGCTGACTGTTATGGCAAAAAGTCTGCTTTTTAAGTAATATGAACACATTTGGTCAGTTTGAGATTTAATGTATATGTTGTCAATGGCAGACCCACACCATGAGTCTGGTCAGAGTTGTGTAATCCGGGATGCAGAGATGGTAGTCAAGGCAGCAGTGGAGACTAACCCATTTACAGTGAGCACATCATCCATGATCAACATATCTACAGGACAGTGTGCTTATTCCACAGTCAAGGACGACTTGATGAGTGTGAAAGAACTGGGTCTGAAGGCACTGCGTGAGTCACTGTCCAGTGAACAGAAGAAGACAAGCATAATGAAGCTTAACACTTTCTACACTCAAAACACAAAATCTAAAAAATCTAAGGGGAAAACCTCAGCACCTGGCAAGAGCAATGAAATTACTGCCCTCCTGCGCATGACCTAAATCATAGCCAGTGGTGGAGAACTCAACCTTGTTGACTTTATAGGCAACCACGAGTGCAGTGGGACTTCCCCCCTTCCCTATTCCAGGAAGATGGCAGGATGAGAACAGGTACCAAGGCAAGCCTTGTTAAGGTCCTGAAAGAGGAGACCAAAGTTGCATGCATCCCTAACCTGCCTACAGAAGACATAAAAACAGCAGTAGTTATTGATGCCATGTATGCCATGCGCCATTGTTCGTTCCTGAAAGGTGAAGCATTTGGAACAATCGCTGAACGATACCAACGTCTGCTGTTGAATGATGTGCCTGCTGGCACAGAGATCATTCACTTCTGTTTTGACTGGTACAGTGGACCTAGTCTTAAGACAGCTGAGCAAGAACACAGATATGCTTGACCAAAACCTACCAAAGAATATGAAGTCAGTATGCATTACACAGCTCCAGATCCTCAGGAGTTTTTTGCTGTGTCAGCTAACAAGGCAAACCTATTGAGTTTCCTCTGTGACGAATGGTGTGAAAATGAGAAACTTAAGTCGGCCCTTGGTCCAACACATCTTTACCTGGGTGGGGAGTTTAAAGAAGAGACAAGGAGTGTGGTGATCAAGGAGGGGTCTATTGAAGATGTCCCTGCACTAGAATCCGCACAACAGGAGGCTGATACAAGAATAATACTCCACACCCTGTACAGTGTCCAGAATGACAAAGTTGACAGAGTTGTCATCCATGCCAATGACACAGACATCATCATCATGTGCCTTTACTATGCAGCAACCCATCTCAGATGCCTTCCAGAGCTGTGGGTGAGAACAGAGCAAAATTCATACCTTCCTATCCATCAAATGGTATCAGCACTGGGGCTCGCACAGTGTCGTGCCCTGCCCTTTATCCATAGTTTAAGTGGCAGAAATACTGTACCACCAGCTATCCCTTCTTCACTGGGAAGAAGGCATGGTTCAAGGCCATCATGCGTCTGGATCTCTGCACTTGAGGAGTTTGGTGAAAACTCTTATGATTCCCTCTCAGATGACGTCCATCATTCAGGCACGAGACCTCACAATTGCTGTATATACATCCAAAGCGGACCACCAGGAGGATTTTGACCTGAGTAAGCTTAGAGTGTACAAGTTCCTCAACCCTCTTAAAGCTGCTGCCCCGACAGAGAATGCCTTTGACCTGCACCTGAGAAGAGCTGTTCTAGCAACCATAATACCACCAGGATAAATGTGCACATATCGCCAAGCCGGATATTCCTTCTTTCACAGAGTATGGATGGTCTCTAAGTGCTAGCAATGCAGTCCCCCTTGCAACTACCGAGCCAGCCTGGCCTGTGTCAATGAACAAGGCAATATCATGCAGCTGTATCAAAGGCTGCCAGAAAAACTGTTCCCGTGCAAAGAAGGCAATTCCATGCTACTTAGGATGCCGTTGCCAGGGACTGGAGACACGATGCAGCAGGATCAGTGCAACACATGACAACAGTGACAGTGAATAGCATTGTACCATAGTATCATTGGCTTTAGAAGCAGGCAAGACAGCACCATAGAGGTCAAAATTAACCTTTTGTAGGCAACCTCAACTCCGCATTTACTCTATTTGTCACTAAGTAGTCTATCTTTTGTTATGTTACTTGAATGCATACCACTATGTTAATTTGTATAGCCCTAAAGTTGAAGTTTTTGGCAAGTCTTGGAGTGTGCATGTGTCTGTTTATATTGTATTTAGTTTATTAAAATGATACATAAGATACATTGTGGGCTTTTTCTCAGATTTTTCTCTGCAATCATCCCCACAACTATAGATCTATAAATCAATAAATCTGAGGGAAAATGTAATACCATACATTATTTATGACTGCAGCCATATTGACAACATATAAATTAAAGCTCAAACTGACCAAATGTGTTCATATTACTTAAAAAGCAGACTTTTTGCCATAACAGTCAGCTGTCACTGTAAAAGTCATAGTAAAACTCATTTTCGCGTGGCGTCCATCTTGGAAATATGCAAATGAAAGGTCCAGACACACCCAATCATAAAGATAAGTATTCCATTGAGTTTCTCATGCTCTGAAACCATGAAATAGACACCAAGTTTTTATTTCTAGCCCATCTGGTTCAAAAGTTATTGCCAAAGCTATTTTCTGATAATATTGAGGCGGCCATATTGGATTTCCAGCAGCAAGGTGACCGGGTTGTCCATATAGGTTGTTATCCTACTGGGTCATAGATATTATTTCTGGTGGCCAACCTCTTATGGCAGGGCAAATGCAGCATACCCCCCTTTGCCCCCTGGGTATAAGTTTGTACTCTACTGGATGTCGGCCATCTTGAATTTCGGAGTCAAAATGAGGTCTTACAATTAAAATTGTGTCAGATTTGGAATCCTCATGGTTGACTTGTATGGAAAAGTGTCTTCATACATGATTCTAGGTCATTCAGATCAAAAGTTAATTTTTAGAGATGGCGCCGGGCGCCATTTTGAATTTGGCTGTCTAGCAAAAAATGCCGGGATTTTTGGGAGGGACCTGGGGGCTAAATCTTTTCTAAAAGGTCCATAGAGGTCAAATCAATCGTCAAAACATACTTGCCAAAGGATGGTCACAGAACCTCACTTTTGGACCCTACTATGATGTAGGAAACGCCATTGATATAATAGTATCGTCCACTCCACTACATCTCTGACTATAATTATTATTATGATAATTATTTCTCATGTTCAACCTTATCTTCATATAACTGGTCCTCACTAATGCTCATTATAATATGGCATAAAGTCTGTCTACTCACTCTGTGTCTCATTGGTGGGATGTGGACAGTTCAGAAACCTGCCCATCTTCAGCTTTTGGTCCTCTGTTTGCAGATCATTCAGCCGAACTGAAGACCGTCAACAACCTGAACCTGGATAATAACCCGCCGAAGACCAACTGTGATGCCCTGACCCAGGAGAATGACCAGCTGAAGACTGAGAAGAACCAGCTGACTACCAACTACGATACCGTGATGAGGGAAAAGAACCAGCTGACTACCAACTACGATACCGTGATGAGGGAGAAGAACCAGCTGACTACCAACTACGATACCGTGATGGGGGAGACGAACCAGCTGACTACCAACTACGATACCTTGATGCGGGAGAAGAACCAGCTGACTACCAACTATGATACCTTGATGCGGGAGAAGAACCAGTTGACTACCAACTATGATACCTTGATGAGGGAGAAGAACCAGCTGACTACCAACTATGATACCTTGATGCGGGAGAAGAACCAGTTGACTACCAACTATGATACCTTGATGAGGGAGAAGAACCAGCTGACTACCAACTATGATACCGTGATGAGGGAGAATGCCCAACTGAAGACTGAGAAGAACCAGCCGACTACCAACTATGAGACGTTGAGACCGACAGCAGGTGAGAGGAGATACTAACCTTTGTGATTAAATATTAAAGTGTGCATTACTATTGATATTTTAATTATTATCGGGGATATATTGGTAGACAATCTGAGTAAAGTCATCACTGCTGGTGTATGACAACTATCATAGAACAATAATGTAAAAAAGAGAAACTCTTAGGATTTAGAACAGTGGTTCTCAAAAAATATCAGATGTACAAGCTCAAAGTGTGTCACTTCGTGCCGTGCTGTGAGCTTGTACATCTGCAACGTTTAAACATTTCTTGTAAAATCAAAAGAGTTGAAAACAATATTAAGACAAATCTTATCTTCTGGGGGGTCCGTTGCACAAAACATTTTCTAGAAACTAAAGCTGTCAAATAATTGACAAAAACTACAAAACTACAATATTTGCCTCTGAGATGTAGTGAAGTAGAAGTATCAAAACATTTTAAGTAAAAATACCAGAACATTGTGTGGTGTAGAAAACACCATTGATATAAAAACACCATTAATAAATTAATAGTTTTATCCTCCACTCCACTACATCTATGACTATTATTATAATAATTATGACCCATGTTCAACCTTATCTTCATATAATTGGTCCTCACTAATGCTCATTATAAGATGGCATAATGTCTGTCTACTCACTCTGTGTCTCATTGGTGGGATGTGGACAGTTCAGAAACCTGCCTACCAATGACATCATCAATGGGGATGCTGAAATAGAAGCCATTGTTTTAGCATCAACAGGGGGCGGGGCTACAACAGCAATGGCAACACAGACATGTGTGGGGAGGATGAATTGCAGTGGTGCAAAGTAACCAAGTACATTTACTCAAGTACTGTACTTGTACTATGTTGAGGTATTTGCACTTTACCATTTCGAATTTCCAATACTTTTACTTCTACTCCACTACATCTCGGATCCAAATATTGTACTTTTACTCCACTACAATTCTTTGAAAACTTTATTTTTATTATTATTAAAAAACATAGATTAACCACTTTGGTCCTATATACATTTCGGCCATTTGAAAATAGAGATCTACAAGCTGAAATTAGGTCTTAATTGCTGGGTTGTAGATCTGATGTTTTCAAATAACTGAAGTATAAAATAGGGCATAATTGCTTAATGTATGTTTTGTATTAATAAACTAAATTATATAAAGTAATTAACTAGTAACTGAAGCTGTAAAATATGTGTAGTGGAGTAAGAAGTACAATATCTGCCTCTGAGATGAAGTGGAGTAGAGTATAGAGTATAAAACAATTGTAAAGTAAGAATTACTGAAAATTGTACTTGAGTAAATGTGTGGTGTAGAAAACGCCATTGATATAATAAATTAATAGTTTTACCCTCCACTCCACTACATTACTGACTAATATTATTAACTGTGTTAGAATTGATTATCAGTACATTGAAAATCCATCAGTAAATCTCAGAGGTTGACGGAGTACTCGACCCCAGTACTTGAGTAAGAGTACAAATACTCCTGGTCACATTTACTCCACTAAAAGTAAAAGTAGCTCAGTCAAAATGTTACTCAAGTAAGAGTAAAAAAGCCATTGCTTTTTAATACTTAAGTATTCAAAAGTACATGCTTTGAAAAAATACTCAAAGTAAAAATAAAAGTAAAAGTTTTTAAAAATACTTAAAGTAAACGGAAGCCAACGGAACACGGTAGAGTGAAAGGTGCATGTGGCCATTTGCATTTTAGGGAAGAAAACCAAGTACTCAGTACAGCCTTCCTAGAAATGTACTCGTCTTCTAAATGTACTCAAGTAAGATGAATAAGCATTTCAAAAAATGCAAAACTCAAGTAAAGTACAGATCCTCAGAATATGTACTTCAGCACAATGCTCAAGTACATTTACAGTTACTGTCCAACACTGGTAAGTCTCCTGTTTGATGTTTTTAGAGAAGTCGTGTTCCAGTGGATGGAAGAAGTTTGGAAGCAGCTGTTACTACAGATCTACTGAATGGAGAACATGGCAGCAAGGTAGAGAATACTGTCAAAGTCTAGGAGCTGATCTGGTGATCATTAACAGTGGAGAAGAACAGGTTAGTGTGTGTGTGTGTGTGTGTGTGTGTGTGTGTGTGTGTGTGTGTGTGTGTGTGTGTGTGTGTGTGTGTGTGTGTGTGTGTGTGTGTGTGTGTGTGTGTGTGTGTGTGTGTGTGTGTGTGCGCGCCTAAAATGCTGAACGGGAGAACGTAATTTTGAAGAGAGAGAGAGAGAGAGAGAGAGAGAGAGAGAGAGAGAGAGAGAGAGACCGACCGACCGAGAGAGAGAGAGAGACCGACCGACCGAGAGAGAGAGAGAGAGAGAGAGAGACCGACCAACCGACCGAGAGAGAGAGAGAGAGAGAGAGAGAGACCGACCGACCGAGAGAGAGAGAGAGAGAGAGACGGACCGACCGAGAGAGAGAGAGAGAGAGAGAGAGAGACCGACCGACCGAGAGAGAGAGAGAGAGAGAGAGAGAGAGAGAGAGAGAGAGAGAGAGAGAGAGAGAGAGAGCGAGAGAGAGACAGAGAGAAAGAGAGAGAGAGAGAGAGAGAGAGAGACCGACCGACCGACCAACCAACCGAGCGAGAGCGAGAGAGAGAAAGAGAGAGAGAGAGGAAGAGAGAGAGGCCGGCCGGCCGACCGACTAACCGACCGACCGACCAAGAGCGAGAGAGAGAAAGAGAGAGAGAGACCGACCTACCAACCGACCGAGCGAGAGCGAGAGAGAGAAAGAGAGAGAGAGAGAGCGACCGACCAACCGAGCAAGAGCGAGAGAGAGAGAGAGAGAGAGAGAGAGAGAGAGAGAGAGAGAGAGAGAGAGAGAGAGAGAGAGAGAGAGAGAGAGAGAGAGAGAGAGAGAGAGAGAGAGAGAGAGAGAGAGACCGACCGACCAACCAACCGAGCGAGAGCGGGAGAGAGAGAGAGAGAGAGAGAGAGCGAGAGAGAGAGAGAGCGAGAGAGAGAGAGAGAGAGAGAGAGGCCGACCGACCAACCGAGAGAGAGAGAGAGAGAGAGAGAGAGAGAGAGAGAGAGAGAGTGAGAGAGAGAGAGAGAGCGAGAGAGAGAGAGAGAGAGAGAGCGACCGACCAACCGAGCAAGAGCGAGAGAGAGAGAGAGAGAGAGAGAGAGAGAGAGAGAGAGAGAGAAAGATAGTTAGTGAGAGAGAGAGAGAACGTCTGTTTACCACCGCGGGCAGGAGCGGGCCACCCACACACCCTGTACGTACACCACTGTGTGTGTGTGTGTGTGTGTGTGTGTGTGTGTGTGTGTGTGTGTGTGTGTGTGTGTGTGTGTGTGTGTAGAAGTGAATGTATTGAATAAAATTAATGATGATTCAATCATGTATAAATGATCAGGCATTCATCAGAGGATTGAGGACTGGGGGTTATGATGGTACATCACACATTGGTCTGAAACGGGCTGGAGGAACATGGACCTGGGTGGATGGAACTCCACCGACAACACAGTGAGACATTTTACATGTTTTTATATTGTAATTCTATCAAAGTCACTGTATGTGAGTGACTGAGTGGATGTTAACATACAGTGTTGATTATTGTGCAGGTACTGGTTGAGTGGAAATCCTACGAACTATGAAGACAAGAACTGTGCAGCCTACTATCACCTCTATGACCCTGGAAGATGGGCTAATATGGTCTGTTCAGTTACACAGCCCTCAATCTGTGAGAAATGATGTTTGTTTTCACTTCATTGATGAAACTACAGCTCAGTGTTCTGCTACAGTAGTAATTATAGTGAAAATGATAAAAACTCAAACATTTTATTGCACAGAAGTACAAACTGTTGTATCCATATTAACCACTTTAATACAAACCACCAACTATGATGGTTTAGCATGTTATTCATTTAGATTTGATAACTTCAACGTTTGTGCATAATAGCAGATCTACAAGCTCACAACGCGTCACAACACAAGCTTGTAGATCTGCTATTTACAGCAAGGAGATTTGGTGAAGAGGGAAATACTAGAGCAGAGGTTCTCCAAGTGGGGTCATGGGGCGGGGGGGGGGGGGGGGGGGGGGGGTTCTAGGGGGTCCCCAGCAAAAGTAGTTAATATAGCATATAACTATTTAGTAATTTGCCTATTTTTTAAACATTTTTTAAAGATCTATAAAATTATAGTTTTATCAGTTGTCTTCTTTTTGAACACAAATCTTCTCTTATGGGGGTCCCTGGCACAAAATATGTTTAGATGGAGATTTGTGGCCAATTATATATCACTGTGGGGGTCCTTGACATGAACATGTTTGAGAACCACTTCACTAGCAAGGGACCCGCCTCATCTATTATTATTAGAATACAATAGAATACAGCATCCTTTGGGGACCCCCCTGGGGGACCCCACCCCCAGTTTAAGAACCACTACAAGCCAGATTGAGAACCATCTATAAGCTCTATGCAGCGGTGCCTATGAGCTTGTAGATCTGCTATTTTCCAAAAAAAAACGAGAAAATGTGTGCAAATTAATACATTTATACAATTTTAAAGCGAACATTTTTAGTTATAGAAGACATGTTTATAACGGGCCTCAGGTCTTAATGGGTTAAGTGTTCATATTTACACTGTGGATGAATTGTGGATCAGTCAGCATGTTGAAGCAAACAGAGTTGGACACACTTTGTATTTTTAACATACAACTTTAACCTTTTCAGCCCTTATAAAATAGCCGATCTACAAGCTCACAACACAACGTGAGCTTGTACATAATGATATTTTATAACATGTTGATATTTCTGTGATAACATGTTTGAAATGTGTTGAAAATGCATGAATATTCATGACTATGTGTGAAGATGTTCAGCTATAACCACATGGCCAAGATAAGCACGGCAGGTTGAAAGGTCTTCATGTGTCTCAGTCAGGCATAAAAAAAAAAGCATAAAGGTCCTTAAACACCGGGGGCGTTTTTTTCATGCGAATAATATGTTTTTTTAAAAAACCTTATAAAGTCAATGCAAGCTTCCACATCAGTTTCGCGGAGAAGTTTATCAGTTTATTCGGACCGCAGTCAGATTTTGCGTATATTCTTATAATCGCCGGTGTGTAATGACCTTTACAGCTGAGACCCAATGTGATGTCTCTCTGGGACCCAGACAAAGAGCATTATGAATCAACTACTTAAGAACTTGTTTATAGTGAAAATAGCAGATCTACAAGCTCACAACGCCATGTGTTGCACGTCGAGATAGTAGATCTGCTATTGTCACAATGTTGTACAAGTTTAAAAGGTATTACGTACATTAGTGATGCGCGGGTCGGGTTTTTTCATGACCCGCCCCGCGACGGAACCCAACCCGCCTCAACCCGCCCCGCGAACCGATATATAAATCTATGGCTCAACCCGCCCCGCGACCCGCGATTTTTTTTTTATTCTGTAAAATCATGGTTAGAAAATAATGCCCAAGTGTATTCAAACTGTTTTATTGTTAATATTCTTATTCTTATTAGGAATGAAGACAAAACAAGAGCATGTGATTTTATTTAATTTTTTTGCGTGTGAGAGCGGCTGACCCGCTCTCCCGCAGCCCGCATAATTTCCTCCAAAATTCTGACTTGACCCACCCGCACCGCGGGTTGACCCGCGGGTCCCGCGGGTTACGGGTCAACCCGAGCATCACTAACGAACATTCTTTTCAAAAATGTTGAAAAAATCTTTGGAAAATGTTTTTCAATGATATTAAGGGGGAAAAAACTAAAGAATAAATACATATACATATATATATATATATATATATATATATATGTATATATATATATATATACATATATATATATATATATATATATATATATATATATATATATGAACTAAATAGGACTCGTGCACATCTTGTTGGACCCCGACTGGAGGTGCAGGTCAGCGCAAGAGATATGTATAAAGCTAAAAGAAGAAAACCTTCAAAATAAGGGACCGCACACTCCTCAGGACTGATTTTGCTTTTTTATTTGTTGCACAACACGTTTCGCTTCCGCTTCCTCAGGTGCTGAGCACCTACCAGTCCGCATGGTCATCAAATTATTGGCTTAGGAATGTGACTAATCGATAGGAAAATAAGTCATCTAATGTACTGAACTGTAGACAGACAGGATTTCCAAGTATTTTTTATTGCAAATTAGTGTTTTTGCTCTCTCTCTCTCACACACACACACACACACACACACACACACACACACACACACACACACACACACACACACACACACACACACACACACACACACACACACACACACACACACACACACACACACACACACACACACACACACACACTTAATTAACACACAAAATAACGTTTTATTATATTCTCATATATTTTCGATTTGCACTGTCTTTGCTTTGTTGCTTTTACTATGGCTTTTTGATCTTATTATATTGTCACACTGTAGATGAGGTTTAATACAATGTGTGTAATGTTGTAACAGCTGTACTGTAATGTGATAAAACACCTTGACTGTTACAGTGATTCATTCATAACTTACTGTATTGTAACCCATCTGTTTATGACCTTTTAAACTTAGCAGTGGAAGCATTTAATAAAACTTTACTTGGCAACATTATTAATCCAGTCTATTAATTAACATTCTACTGACCTGTGGAAAAAATACTCTGTGTGTGTGCCTGATAATACTCTGACAATACTCTGATAATAACTTGATTTTATATATATATAATTTGTTTTAAGGTTAGGGTTAGGAAACAAGAAAAAACGGATATTTTCTCAGGATCCACAATTATGTTTTGATACATTCTAACACAAATGCTCCCTGGCTGACACAAAACATTTTCATGCAAATATTTGAGAACCACTGGTTTAAATAATAATTACAAATAAATAATAGCTCGGCCCTGAGCTGGGAAAATTGCCACCGGGTGAAATAGGGTTACAAAATCGTGGGATTAAAAAAAAAAAAAAAAAGTATTAAAAAATGAAGAACGTGCATCTAAGCCTGTCTGACATCTATTATTTTTGGAGTGCTGCTTTAAAAATAATAATAATTAATTGCATTTCATGGCGCTTTTCTAAATACTCAAACTTACTCAAAGCGCTTTTACAATTGTTACGCCAGCGTCCTCACTTTTCCCACATTCACACACCAATGGTGGCAAAGCTAGAGCGGAACGACTCATTGGAGGCAACGTAGGGTTCAGTGTCTTGCCCAAGGACACTTCAACATGTGGACAGGCGGAGCCGGGTGTCAAACCGCAGATGATCCCACGGATCATTGGACAAACTAACTGCTCTACCTCCTGAGCCACAGCCACCCTGCGTTGGTGCCGTCTTTTGAAATGAGTTGCATCTGTAGCTGAGCACCCACTGGCTTACTGTCTGTTTGTTTATTTGATTGTTTGTTTGTTTGTTGACTGTCATGCACATACAACTACACCACAGTGCAACTGACTTGACTTCACACTTGGCATGTGCCGATTGGCAGTGGTGGAAAAAAAAGTACTCAAATATTTTACTTAAGTAAAAGTATCAATTCTGCAATGTAGAAGTACTCAAGCTGTCTGTCTGTCTGTCTGTCTGTCTGTCTGTCTGTCTGTCTGTCTGCCTGCCTGCCTGCCTGCCTGCCTGCCTGCCTGCCTGCCTGCCTGCCTGTCTGTCTGTATGTCTGTCTGTCTGTCTGTCTGTCTGTGTTCCTGTTATGCCCATATAAGGAAATCTCTGTATCTGTCTGTCACATGGAGATCCGTTTATGATGTCATCAGTGTGACGTCATAGTACTGTCGTCACTGACTGGCCTATACCAATACTATAACAATAATGGGTTCTGTACTGAGTACTCTGACGACAGGGTACAACAGGTATTGCGTTCCGTTCCCAACGGGCGTCGCCCCAGTTTATGTGAGCTTGATGGGGTGAAGCTTACAGGAACTTTAGGGTCAAGTTGAACCTTGAACGTAGATATTATGTATTCATGTACGGTAAAACCACTAACATTAAATCTGTTTGACTGTCTCAAAAAACCTTCTCTGCCGGGAGTTTGTTTCTTTGAGATGCCACACAAGTGACTAAAAATGTAATTGTCTCCGCCAGGAGACAATGTTTTCGTTCTCGTCCTTCCGCGTGTCCACCAAGCTAACATTGGTCAAGCTTCACGTGACACGTGACAATATGTTGAAAGGGTGTGCTTTGATTGGCTAGCGAGACGGATGATGAAATAGAGACCTATAAATAGGTGTGTCACTTCAAGGATCATTTATATCTTTTGAAGTGAGGTAAGACAGGATTAATCAGGAACAGTACTGGCTCCGAGGAGCACATTTTCTAGTTTATTTTCAATCTCCACCCAAAAGTAGGTCTATTTAAATTGGTCTCTCTACTAGACTTAAAATACAGTGATCTCTCTCTCTCTCTGTGTGTGTGTGTGTGTGTGTGTGTGTGTGTGTGTGTGTGTGTGTGTGTGTGTGTGTGTGTGTGTGTGTGTGTGTGTGTGTGTGTGTGTGTGTGTGTGTGTGTGTGTGTGTGTGTGGTGTGTATAAATGTGTGAACATACAGTAGGCTACATGTGTAAATGTGTGAACATACAGTACAATAGACCACATGTATAAATGTGTGAACATACAGTAGCCTACATGGCAGATCCTTCAACATGACATCTAACAGGATGTTTAATGATGTTAATAATCAGTTGCTGAAGTCAATTGACGGTTCCTAGCCAGTTCAATAAAGAACACATTAGCGGAACATTAGCGGTGCAGGGCTAGGGAATTATCTGGAGAGCGAACAGATCGCTTGACATTTAGCACAACAAATGTGTTTCAAGCTAATTATTGACGCGCCACAGCAGCAGCAATGTGATAATAACCCATTAAGACCGGGAACACATCTGTGTAACCACTTTATCCATATTTTATACTTTGGCTATTCAAAAATAGCAGATCTACAAGTAGATCTAGATCTGCTATTTCTTTGAAAAACCTTGACCATTTTGTTCAAATATTTCAACATATACATGTCTTAAAGTGAACATGTTTTACTCTTTGCTTCTGGGGGGTCCCTGTAACAACATATTTTGAGATGCGGGCCGGTGGCCAAATACATGGCATCTGGAGGTCCTTGACATGAAAAAGTTTGAGAAACACTGATATTATAGCAACATAAGTTTTTTGCAGAAAACTGTTAGTTAGACAACATTTGTAGAATCCCCCAGAGGCAAAGATTTGAGTTACAAATGTTTGCTTTAAAAATATATATATGTTCAAAGATTTGCTAAAACATCTAAAATAGCAGATCTACAAGCTCATAGCGTGGCATTCTGTGCCGCACTATGAGCTTGTATATCTGCTATTTTTGAATAGCCAAAGAAATCAAAGAATTACACGGATGCTTTCCCACTCTTAATGGGATAATGTAGAACAGGCACCGCTGGGCTTTTCTTGATCTAATTCCCCTGTAGCACAATGGTCATTTATTTTGATTTGCCTTTTGTTGTTGTGTGGACGTTTTAAGAAGCAGTGGTGTAAAGTAACTAAGTACATTTACTCAAGTACTATACTTAAATACAATTGTGAGGAATTTCTTTACTTTACTGGAGTATTTCACATTTTCGGTACTTTTACTTCTACTCCCCTATACATCTCAGAGGCAAATATTATCATTTTTATTCCACTACAATTATTTGAAAACTTACATTGTAGATTTTGATTATTATTATTACAAAACACACTATTCACTTCAGCCCTATATATATATATATATATATATATATATATATATATATATATATATATATATATATATATTTCGGCCATACTTAAAGTACCAAATGTAGAAAGTACTCATTACAGAATATCCCATTTCACAAGTGTTCAAATATATTAAATGTATAATAATTTTTTGAAAATAGCAGATCTACGAGCTCACAATGCATCGCAATGCGACACATTGTGAGCTTGTAGATCTGCTATTTGCAAAATATTTTTTATACATCTGAAATGGTACTTTTACTTTTGGTACTTTAAGCACATTTTGATACCTATACTTTTGTACTTTTACTCAAGTACATTTTGAATTCCATACTTTTACTTAAGTAAAACATGTGAATTTTGAAATCTTTTAATATATATATTTATAAAGCAAACAAGGACCCCCAAAATGACATGTATTTGGCCACAGACCCCCATCTCAAAATATGTTGTTCCAGGGACCCCCAGAAGAACAGATCGGAGTTAATTTGTTTTGCTTTAAAACACTTTTTGAGGATTTGAGGATTTTACTGTGTGCATAACAGCTGTGTTTAGCTTCTAGGTTGGATGGCTTGCTGCTGAGAGTTCTGTGGTGGAGAGAAGTCAGACGGTCTGCGGTTCTCAGTGAAGCTGTAGAATTTCCTCAGGGCCACACGAGCCGCTTCCTCCTCCGTCACCAGAACGGTCTCTCCTGGACCCTGAGCCAGAAGCTTCTTATCGCTGTACAGCCCCACAAAGTACAGCGGGAGAACCGTGCTGGCTCCAGCGGACCTGACGAGACGAGGCTCTGGAAGAGGAAGGTTCCGCCGTGCGAGTTCCTCCACCAGCAGGGCCATCGGGTCAACCACCGTCCACACCTCAAACAGGTCCTTCCCTATCAGCTGGGTGGCCAGGAAATCCCTGAGGAAAACCCCGGCTCGCTCGGCTCCACTGCTCTGCCGGAGCGCTCCGATCACAGCCATGAAGGTGGAATACACCACGGCGTCAGGGACGGGAAACTCTGCGCTCACGGTGAGCTCTTCAACACCCAGGTTCCTCGCCACGTGGCATACGACCGCAGAACTGGTCAGGTGACGTGCAACGGCGGTCAAACCCTCATTCGACAGACTCGGGAGGCTGGCCTTGCACCAGTCGCTCAGGAAGCTTTGAGTGAAACCTAGACCTTGTGCGCTCAACCGAACGTTGTCCCCTCCTAGGACGAGAGCGGTCGCTTCCGTGTCCACGCCCGAGGCTCGTCTTCTCTGTTGCTCTGACCGTACATAACATGGGTTGACAAAGGCCGCCTTCAGAAGCTCCGAAGAGGAGTCTTCGTGAAGACGGCTGCTGAAGGCTTGGACCTCAGCGTGGTAATCCCAGTTAGGCCGCTGACAGCGTGGTTTGGGAGGCGGAGGTCCTTCAAGCTTTAACTTCCTCGCCGTGATGTGCGGGTGTACGCCTTCATCCATCGCTTTTTCCCTCTGATCTGTGTGAATGAAACATTCCTACAAACGTGTTGATAATGAACACCTAATGTTGTCACGCCACGATTTAGAATGTACCCCGACGCCATGACACTTCTCACTGGCAGTGTCCGGCAGTGATGCCTGGTTTTGCGAGAGAAATAAGCCGGCTGCAGGGCGTCTTGATTGACCTCCGCACAAGTGGTCCTCCACAACAGCTGTGGGCGGTGTTTATACACTGAGGTCCAGCTGAACACACAACGGACTGGAGGACTCTTCAACTGCAGGACATTCTTGACAATTGCTTTTGGACGTGTGCAAACTAGTAAGTATTAGACTCCCAAACGTCTTTGAATACAATTTGTATGTCGTATAAAAGTGATATGTATTTATGTCTATATCCTCAGGTGGATGTTAGTTATGGGTCAGACGATCCTTTGTACTCCATGCTGCGTTTGGAGTTCAGCTGTTCAAAAGGAGACACACTAAGAAACAAGGGATATAAAACCCTCTTGCCTGAAGAGAACTTATATATACAGTCATTGCTCCTACATCAGAGTGACGTGGTCAATTCTGATGGTCGATCAGAAGTGCAACCATAGCAACGTCAACAATCGCTGACGTCTGTCTACTTTTGTTTGCGTTGCTATGGCTACAGTTTGCCTCGGTTTATTTACGTTGCTATGGTTGCATTCTCTTTTTACCAGGTTGCCAAACCTTGTCTAGATCTGTAGACACTCTCGCTAGTCGTGACTTTTTCTTCATTGGCTGGTCATTTAGCCAATGAGGGCTCAATGTCCTCTCAGAATATTGGAACTAAAGACGACCCACAATACTGTGTTCGGCCACTGTATGTAGAATCAGAATCAGAATCAGGTTTATTGTCACATCACAGGTTTACAAGGTAAAAAAAGTGGGTGAAATTCGTTTTTGTACAACACTCCCATCGCAACGTTAAATTCCGTAGAAAGAAGAGTGGGGAGAGAGAAAAAGAAGAGGGGTAGGGGGTTAAGTGGGAAGGAGATCAACAGAGAACAATAGAAGGCCAAAAACAAGTTATCTACATATTTACAAAGTACCTGAGATAAGAGACAAACTAAGGTGCCTGAGCATAGCAGCAATGTATGTATACTGTGCATGATATACTTATAGACGCTAAGGTGCTTAGAGAGAAAAGAGCGCAGTAATAAAAAATAAATAAAAAAAAGATTGTGCGTTATACATGGGGATTAAGGTGCAGAGGGTCAGTGCGTGTTCACCTAAGGTGGACTGACCCTGGTATAATCCGCAAGTAGCTCCATGAAGGAGAGCAACAAAAAGTAATCTTTAGCATTGACTAAAGCTTTTGCCATAAAGAGTACAATTAAAGCCCTTTCTCCTGTGTGTATCAACATGTGTTTCTTAAGATTAGCATTGACTAAAGCTTTTGTCACAAACTGTACACTTAAAGGTTTTTTTTTCTCCGCTGGTATGATTCCTCATGTATCTGTTTAGTGAGAGAAATAAGCAACCAGGTCTAGGAAAACGAGCCCAAAAGAAGCAACTATAGGCCACATGAGCACTGCCGCAACCTGGTATATTATGACAGTGTCATATCATGTTGTATTTTTTAAATAAGATTACGTTTAGTTTAATGTATTTCTTGTGGTTCAGGTGTACAAGAAATACCCCTTTGGAATTATTCAAATTTAACCCAGTGGATTCACTTTTAATACACCCAAAAATATATACCTTCCCTTGAATTATCCCGGTGGATTACCTCAAATGTAAACAATGAATTGTTACACTGATAAAGTGAGCCAAACATCCTTTTACTTTATACTGTAAGAGACCTGTTGGCCTCACAGTATCGGAACGCACTCGACGGAAAATTCCGCGATAACTTATGACGTCTCATACAGCTGGACCAGAGCAGAGGTTGGAAATATACAGCATAGAATAATATGCAGGAATAGAATAATACAGAATATCAGAATAGACAATTCATCAATGTGGCCACATCGTTATCTTTATAGTTAACAATGTTGTGCAAAGCCATTTATTCCTGAAATAGGGATTAAGTGCCAGGATACGCAAATATATTTATGAATGGAATCCTGACCCGTCCCTATTTTTGCACGTACAGTCCCCACACTGTGCACTCACTCAGTCACTCTGACCCCTGACTCCACCCATCTTCCACATCCACCAATCACACAAGGCAAGTAATGATTGACATAATAATACCATTATTAACTTATTTGTGGTTTACATCTTTTTCCCAAAATGCATAGAAACATTAGACAGTAAAGGACCACTAAATGAGACAAAATAAAACACAATTCCTCCAAATTAAAACGTACCCGCGAGTCCGCGACATAAAATATCCACCAGGCTACAGTACACTTGTAATGTATTTCTCATTAATTCACCATAGCAAGTTACCATACCAGTTTTATCTTAGCAAACAAAGTTTACCTCAGCAAACACCTATTAGACCCTAGCAACAGACTGTTTTACCATGGCAATCACTGTTTTACCATAGCAACCACCTGTTTACCCTAGCAACCGCTTTTATATCGCGGAAACTGCCTATTAAACTCTAGCAACCACATATTTGACCCTAGCAACAGCCCATTAGACCCCCAGAAGTACATTTTGTGTAATTTGTATTAGGTGTGATGTGTATTTGTATGCAACTGCCTATTGTAGCACTTTGATATTTGTTCGAATGTAAAGTGCTTTATACATAAAATCCATTATTATTATAATAAAAAGCAGACCAGCTATTTTTATGGCTAAAGTATAACATAGGGTTAAAGTGATTGTCCGAGTTTAATTTACTGGGGACCCCCCCCCCCCCCATAATGTATCATTAAAACTGACCTGTCTTATGTTGATGGTCTTCACAGGACAGGAAACTCATGTGTTTCAGCACACATTCCATCTATATGTGGTAGAAATGACACATATGTGTTACATGCATATTTATAGTGTTTATATATCTGTATAGTGCCTGTTGGAGCACATACTTATGTTTATGTATTGGTTACTGCCATGGGCACACCCTCCAAATGTACAATGATTTCATAATAACAATAGAATGAAGCTGGACATACAGCAGTAATGATGGTGTGGAGGTTGGCCAGGGATACTGGTAGAGAGGCAGGCTCAAGCAGTTAGGAAATACGCTCCCCACCTTCTGCTGAGAATGAGAGAATAGACAGTTCAACTGAACCAAATGGAGAAAGAGAAAATTGTCTCTTAGTGAGCATTATGGCTTCTATATATAAAGCAGAGATTCTGCTTTGTCTGATCTGCCTCTTCCACTGTTCACTGGTCCAGTTGTGTGTGGCTGGAGCTTGGGGCTCGGGGGTCGGGGGCGAGAGGGGGGGAGGGGGGGAGGGGGGGGGGCTGCCTCGGCCGTTTCCGTCTGTGGCTCGTCATCTCAGTTTGACGGCATGCAGAGCGTAGTTAACCCATTCAGACCGGGAAAGAATCTGTCATTTTTAGGTTTCTTTTTCCGCGCTATGAGCTTGTATATCTGCTATTTTTGAAAAAAAATGAACGTTTGTGCAAATCTTTGAATATATATTTGTGTACCTCAAATCTTGGGGGGGGGTCCCTAGAACTAAATATTTCAAGATGGGGGTCTGCGGCCAAATAGCCTACATATTATTATGGGGGTCCTTAACATTAATACATCTGAGAACCACAGATAAGGATTTATAAGACATTTGTAGAGTATACATATATAAGATTTGCACATACTTTCACAACTTTTCAAAAATAGCAGATCTACAAGCTCATAGCGCGGCCCTCTGTGCCGCACTATGAGCTTGTAGATCTGTGTGGTAAAGACAGAGACTGCCTTTCCCACTTTACCTTCATAGCCTCACAGGTTCCATTATATTTCTCATGATTTCATTATTTTCTGTTTACCATACGCATTCTCATCATAATACTTATTTCATGTTTCAGCATATTCACTGTTCCCATGTGTTACTATTGCAATATATTCACTATGACTTTTGTTACAAATCTCCATTACATTTAGACAGCCTCATATGGTCAGCACCAAACACTTGTTTTGCTACATGCTAGCTACGTTGGTAATCAGGGAGTTTGTAATCACATCTTGACCCAGTTCAATAGATTAACATTCATTTCATATTCATTTCATTTTCACAAACAACACAGATGCATTTGGTTTGGTTGAAACATAACCCCTTTATTAATCTCCACAGTTTAAAGCTCATCATCACTGAACAAACACATACTTGCCATCTCCTCTTCCTGGTCTGAGGATCAGAAAAGAGTACCACATGACCACAGTGCTCCTTATATGGAGGGGTATGGTAATTGGGACATACCACTTGCCAGGGGTGTGTGTATTTTTCTGTGTAATATATATATTATAGAGGAAAAGAGTTGTGTTGTTAAGAACATGATTAATGCTTACCTTTCGGATGATTAATGATTTCTGTAAAGTTTGGAAAATGTTTTCTTTGTTGATTTCACTAGTACTGTATAGGTGAATGTGTTGAAGTAACCTGTCCTTTAAGACAGATGGTTGAGGCCACCATGCATTAGACACCCAAACGTCTTTGAATACATTTGTATGTCGTATAAAAGTGATATGTATTTATGTTTATATCCTCAGGTGGATGATAGTTATGGGTCAGACGATCCTTGGACTCCATTCTGTGTTTAGAGTTGAGCTGTTCAAAAGGAGACAAACTGTATTAAGTTCTTGCACACTAAGAACATAATACAGTTTTTTTGGGGCGGTGTAGCCGCCCCCTATAAGTGAGTTTTGGACACCGACCAAAAAATGTGTGTACCCCCTAACCCTTCCATTGTTAATGCAAATCGATACTTTTTTCATATCAGCCAATCACATTACAGCTAGTGTCATCACCACTAACTGTAATGTGATTGGCTGACTTTGCAAATTCAGGACTGTGATTGGCTAGCGAAACACATGACACATGTGCAGCCCTATGGATAGCAGTATGGACTTTAAAAAAAGTAATTTATCCTTTTTTAAAAGTGAGTCATGTTGTGATGACCACACACCGCCCACTTCACACTGGGTGTGATTTTTTTTACATACAGTTACATTCATTAGAAAAATCACACCCAGTCAATCACAGTCCTGAATTTGCAAAGTCAGCCAATCACATTACAGCTAGTGGTGATGACACTAGCTGTAATGTGATTGGCTGACTTTGCAAAAGTATAGATTTGCATTGACTGTGGAAGGGTTAGGGGTGTAGACTGCGTTGTAGACTATTAGCCAATCACGGTGCAGGATTGGTCAGTGTCCAAAACTCACTTATAGGGGCGGTTACACCGCCCCAAAAAAAGAAAAAACATGTTCCATAAGTCAAACAGAATGCAGCTTTGATTGAAGATTGTAATGTCAATCTCAAACATGTCCTCTGCAGAACAGAATGTATTCTGGGATGGGTGAAAGCATAAACAACTAAAGAAAACAGTTCAGGAAATAGTCCGTTTGATGAGGCATCACTTCAGTACCGTCTGCTTGACTACTCTGCCCTCTTTGACAATGGCAAAATTATAATTCTTAGGATTGTCCAGGGCCTCTTCAATGCGCTGATCCAAGTTCTCCAGGGTGATGAAGCTCTTAGCCGCCTCCTGCAACTGCAATATTTCCTTTTCTTTTTCTTTGATGAAGTCTTGCAATTCTTGTTCCCGACAAATGGCTGCCTCTTCCCTCTGGACTCCTTCGGTTTCCCTTTCCTTTCGGACCCTCTCTTGTCTCAATTTGAGCATGCGCTGGTTCTCTGCGTCATTGAAGGCCATCAGTGCACGGTGCTCCTCATTGTCCTGTCTGGCCCTCTCCTCCGCCGTGGAGCCCGTCTCCTCCTCGTACCTCTTTCTGAGCATCTCCTCCTTAAACTCCAGACGCAGCGCCTTCATGATCAAGTCATACTCAGTGTATCGTTCCTGGATGACCAGCATCTCCACGGGGTCGATGGGCGGAGGATACTTTATACGTCCTTCTTTTGACTTGGCCTTCGGATCACTGCGGCTTTTTCTGCCGCGGACCGTCTCCAGCAGCACGCTGCACCGCGGGGCGAGGACACGCACCGAGGGCACACTTCTCCCACAAAACACGCTCAACATGGTTGTTGAGAAATGGGAGCGTTGACAAAGAGGCGAACTCACGGTCGTAGTTTGGAATCAAGCTATCGCCATAAATTTATAAGATCGCTATACGGCCATGGCCATATTTGTGCCCTTTGACCGAATGCAGGACATTCTTGACATTTACTTTTGGACGCGTGCAAACTAGGCCAAGTTTTAGACGCCCAAACGTCTTTGAATACAATTTTTTGTACGTCGTATAAAAGTGATATGTATGTTATGTTCTGTGCTTGGAGTTGAGCCGTTCAAAAGGAGACAAACTGTATTATGTTCCTGCGCACTAAGAAACAAGGGATATACAACACTCTTACCTGGAGAGAACTTATATATAAAGCCAGTGCTCTGACATCAGAGTGACGCGGTCAATTCTGATGGTCGATCAGAAGTGAAACCATAGCAACGTAAACAATCGCTGACGTCTGACTGCATTTGTTTACGTTGCTATGGTTGCATTCTGTTTTTGTTTTATTTATTTTTGCCAGACCCGCAGGGTATGTGGACAGTGGCCCTGTCTTTCCCTAAAAGGACTGACCTTGGGTAGCTACTGGGACGTAAGTCGAGGCTTGATCAACCCTGGCTGGGTCACCTGGGCGAGGGTGTATGTTGTATGTTGCAAGACAAACCATTTGATGAGCACAAACCATACAATATATTTGAAGATATTCTCTTCTTTAGGACAGTAATCATCGAAAAAGCCATGGGATAATTATTTTAGCAAAAGTGCATTCATTAACAATTTTAGACAACCTTTTGAAATTGGACAGTTAAAACAATTCTCAATGGTGCTGAAACAAAATGGCTTGCTTGTGTCTTTCAACTCCTCATGGAAGGAGCAGGACTCGTCCTAAACCTGGACAAAACCAACAATATCACAACTTTCATAATGCACAGGAGAGCTTAACAAATACACAACATCTTCCTCCTTCACATCTTTTCAGTGTTAAGTTCGTAAGGTGCGAGGGGTTTCCCCGGCCGCCCTCCGTGCACGGTCAACAGATTGTCGCGTTTGAAAGTCACTCTTTTTTTTTTTTTTTTTTTTTAAGGTGGGAGAGTATTTTATTTATTATCATCATCATCATGTGGCAGCAGTGTTCTTTTTCTTCACACGTAGTCTCTCTGTGATATTCCTCAATATGTTGTGAAGGACCACTCTGGCCATGAACAAGGTGATGGTGAAGTTTCGTTTGTACCATTCCTTGTTATAATTTGAATGTCTTATTCTGTTATTGTCCAGGAAGCCTTTGTAAAATACAGCCATTTCTTCACAGTTCAGTGTCCTCTTTCGTCCTTGCTCATCACGCTGAAACAAGCCTTCTGTGTTCAACATAGAGGTGATATATGCATCCTTCTCCTTTTTAAAGGTTATGTTCTGTTTGGTCCAGAACTCATGGTTCCAATCCTCTGTCTCCTGCCTCAAGTTTCTCAAATGTTTCTCCAACTCCGTCTCATTCTCTGGGATGCAATGCACGATTGGCCGAAGGTTTGACACAAGGTCTGGCGGACCAATCCAGTCATGTGTGGAGTCAGGTGCGGGCTGGAACGTGGATCTCCTTGGGGCTCCTGCGGTCTGATGTTGGGAGCTGCACTGACGGCTGATGAGTGCTGATAACATGGATCCGTGTGATCCACCACCAGGACAGTATGACTTTCGTAAAAAACATACCGCTGTTCTACCAGGCATTGTAAATAAATCGATTATTCTAAGAACGGTATGTATGAAAGATTCTTCAGTTGCAGGACAGTCTTGACATTTGCTTTTGGACGTGTCCAAGCATTAGATGCCCACACGTCTTTGAATACATTTGTATGTCGTATAAAAGTGATATGTATTTATGTTTATATCCTCAGGTGGATGTTAGTTATGGGTCAGATGATCCTTTGGACTCCATTCTGCGTTTAGAGTTAGGCTGTTCAAAAGGAGACAAACTGTATTGTGTTCAAGGGATCTAAAATATTCGAGAGAACTTATATATACAGCCAGTGCTCTGACATCAGAGTGACGCGTGTCAATGCTGATGGTCGATCAGAAGTGAAACCATACCAGCGTAAACAATCGCTGACGTCTCTGACTACATTCTGTTTACGTTGCTATGGTTGCATTCTGTTTTCGTTTTATTTATTTTAAAAATAAGATTAAGTTTAGTTTGATTTATTTCTTGTGTTTCAGGTGTACAACAAATACCCCTTTGGAATTATTCTAATTTAACCCACTATGATTCAGACACTATGACTCAGTCCTGTTTCAGTTCAGTTGTGTCCATGTACCTTAAAACTGTCTTTTCTCAGTTCAGTTTGTGTCTTAATTATCTACCGCTCTGGCATTTAGGTTCAATGGTCTGACTGTGCAAAGTGGACCCTTGCACTGGCACGTAGAAGGAGAGTTATTTGAAATCAGGGTCCGTGGGCCTCCTGGCTCGCTCGCCATCTTGTAAGGACAAAAAACCTGACCTGTGCAACAGGCCATAAAGAAAATAACTATCAATAACTTAAATCAACCAATAAAGTGCTTCAGGAACTGTGGGTCAATTAACATTAGCTGCAGTGGACACTAGAGCATGAGACTCTTAATCTCAGGGTCGTGGGTTCGAGCCCCACATTGGGCTCAAAAAATTGCCATTTATTGGTATGTGAGTGTTGGGCAAACTATGATACAAATCCCTCCGACTACATTTGATTGGGTAAAGCACGGCCTGCTTCCTGATCTGAAGGCACGCCCACTTGTAGCCAAAGTGCAAAGGTTCTCAGCTACCGACAGATTCAATCACAGCTATGAATCTGTTCTTGAGAGATTATAGTTTGCCCAACACTCCCATACCATTAAATAGCAATTATTTGCGCCCAATGTGGGGCTCGAACCCACAACCCTGAGATTAAGAGTCTCATGCTCTACCGACTGAGCTAACAGGGCTCATTTTCACCCTCAACAGAGCTTCATTTTTGGACTATAAGCAGATGTTACAGGTACCAGGAAGTGGCACCTAGTAGCATATATATGTTTACCTGGAAAACAGGTTAAAGTGGTTATGAAGAATAGAGACAGTGAAACGTGGTCTGTTTCCACCGAGTCTTCTCTCAGTTGTGAGAAGAACCAGCAGCACATGCGCACTAGACTGCCTAGAGGACTAGCTCAGAAGGCAAAACAGGTTAATACCATGGTCTTGCACTGCCACCTATTGACCAAAGTTACTATTGATTTTGGTGAAAACATAACATGTATCCTTAGATCTTAGGATATGCTTAAGGTTGAAAAATTAAGCTCTGTAAAAGGTGAAATAAGCCCAGATAGCTCAGTCGGTAGAGCATGAGACTCTTAATCTCAGGGTCGTGGGTTCGAGCCCCACATTGGGCGCAAAGAGTTGCCATTTAATGGTATGTGAGTATTGGGCAAACTATGATACACCTCTATAATTTCAATCTGTAGATGAGGTACTAGTTTAGAACTTTAACGATTCATTTACTTGATCAGATCATCTCATCTTCTATCTTGTCTTAAATAATCACAAGAGGTTAAAAAAATAAAAATGTAGTGAGTAGAAAACTATAACAATGTAAATCAGTGCTTGCTCTTTAAGGTACTGCTGGGATTTGAACCCAGGATCTCCTCTTTACAAGACAGGCGCATTCACCAGCTAAGCCACGGTACCTGCAGAAGCCTGATGTTAAAGATAGAAGATGAGATGATCTGATCAAGTAAATGAATCGTTAAAGTTCTAAACACTATTGTTAAATGAGTTTTGGTTCATTTCAAGTGGGAAGCGAGCCGCAACACATGTAAATCCCTCCCACTAGATTTGATTGGGTAAAGCACAGCCTGCTTCCTGATCTGAAGGCACGCCCACTTGTAGCCAATGTGTTAAGGTTCTCAGCTACCGACAGATTCAATCGCAGCTATGAATCTGTTCTTGAGAGATTATAGTTTGCCCAACACTCCCATACCATTAAACAGCAAATATTTGCGCTCAATGTGGGGCTCGAACCCACGACCCTGAGATTAAGAGTCTCATGCTCTACCGACTGAGCTAACCGGGCTCATTTTCACCTTAAACAGAGATTCATTTTTGGACAATAAGCAGATGTTACAGGTACCAGGATATGGCACCTAGTAGCAGATATATGTTTACCTGGAAAACAGGTTAAAGTGGTTATGAAGAATAGAGACAGTGAAACATGGTCTGTTTCCACCGAGTCTTCTCTCAGTTGTGACAAGAACCAGCAGCACATGCGCACTAGACTACCTGGAGGACTATTTCAGAAGGCAAAACAGGTTAATACCATGGTCTTGCACTGCCACCTATTGACAAAAGTTACTATTGATTTTGGTGAAAACATATCATGTATCCTTAGATTTTAGGATATGCTTATGGTCGAAAAATTAAGCTCTGTAAAAGGTGAAATAAGCCCGGTTAGCTCAGTCGGTAGAGCATGAGACTCTTAATCTCAGGGTCGTGGGTTCGAGCCCCACATTGGGCGCAAAGAGTTGCCATTTAATGGTATGTGAGTGTTGGGCAAACTATGATACACCTCTATCATTTCAATCTGTAGATGAGGTACTAGTTTAGAACTTTAACGATTCATTTACTTGATCAGAGCATCTCATCTTCTATCTTGTCTTAAATAATCACAAGAGGTTTATAAAATAAAAATGTAGTGAGTAAAAAACCGTAACAATGTATATCAGTGCTTGCTTTTTGAGGAACTGCTGGGATTTGAACCCAGGATCTCCTGTTTACAAGACAGGCGCATTCAGCCTGATGTTAAAGATAGAAGATGAGATGCTCTGATCAAGTAAATGAATCGTTAAAGTTCTAAACACTATTGTTAAATGAGTTTCGGTTTATTTCCAGTGGGAAGCGAGCCGCAACACATGTAAATCCCTCCCACTACATTTGATTGGGTAAAGCACGACCTGCTTCCTGATCTCAAGGCACGCCCACTTGTAGCCAATGTGCAAAGGTTCTCAGCTACCGACAGATTCAATCGCAACTATGAATCTGTTCTTGAGAGATTATAGTTTGCCCAATACTCCCATACCATTAAATAGCAATTATTTGCGCCCAATGTGGGGCTCGAACCCACGACCCTGAGATTAAGAGTCTCATGCTCTACCGACTGAGCTAATCGGGCTTATTTTATCTTTTATAGAACTTCATTTTTGGACTATAAGAAGATATTACAGGGACCAGGATGTGGAACCTAGTAGCAGATATATGTTTACCTGGAAAACAGGTTCAAGTGGTTATGAAGAATAGAGACAGTGAAACGTGGTCTGTTTCCACCGAGTCTTCTCTCAGTTAGGAGAAGAACCAGCAGCACATGCGCACTAGACTACCTAGAGGACTAGCTCAGAAGGCAAAACATGTTAATACCATGGTCTTGCACTGCCACCTATTGACCAAAGTTACTATTGATTTTGGTGAAAACATATCATGTATCCTTAGATTTTAGGATATGCTTATGGTCGAAAAATCAAGCTCTGTAAAAGGTGAAATAAGCCCGGTTAGCTCAGTCGGTAGAGCATGAGACTCTTAATCTCAGGGTTGTGGGTTCGAGCCCCACATTTGGCGCAAGGACTTGCCATTTAATGGTATGTGAGTGTTGGGCAAACTATGATACACCTCTGTCATTTCAATCTGTAGTTGAGGTACTAGTTTAGAACTTTAACGATTCATTTACTTGATCAGCGCATCTCATCTTATATCTTGTCTTAAATAATCACAAGAGGTTTATAAAATAAAAATGTAGTGAGTAGAAAACCATAACAGTGCTTGCTTTTCAAGGTACTGCTGGGATTTGAACCCAGCATCTCCTGTTTACAAGACAGGCGCTTCCACCAGCTAAGCCACGGTACCTGCATAATTCGATGTTAAACATAGAAGATGACATGCTCTGATCAAGTAAATGAATCGTTAAAGTTCTAAACACTATTGTTAAATGAGTTTTGGTTTATTTCCAGTGGGAAGCGAGCCGCAACGCGTGACTCCATAGTCTAAACCAGTTGTGCATGATTGGCCAATACGCTTGTGCAAGGACGCGCTGTGATTGGCCAGTAGCCACTTTGAGTGACAGTTGGGGCAAACGCTCTTACCAAAACATTATTTACTATTCTGTCCCTATCGGTACATAACTCGAACGGCGCTGAGTCGACTAGCAGACCATTGGCCGGTCGACGCGGGCACTCGCGCCTGGAGGCGCTCGGGCGCGTCTCCTCGGCCTCAAGGTCTGCTGAGTCGGCGCGCCTCCGTCATGGTCCAAAACTATACTTTATCGGCGAAAAGAAATAGTCCGCGGTTGTTTGAAAAAGGCACTTCCGCGTTGGCCACAGAAGGGGGCGTGTTTATAGCACAACTGGTTTAGACTTTGTAATGTCGCGAGCCGCAACACATGTAAATCCCTCCCACTACATTTGATTGGGTAAAGCACAGCCTGCTTCCTGATCTGAAGGCACGCCCACTTGTAGCCAATGTGCAAAGGTTCTCAGCTACCGACAGATTCAATCGCAGCTATGAATCTGTTCTTGAGAGATTATAGTTTGCCCAACACTCCCATACCATTACATAGCAATTATTTGCGCCCAATGTGGGGCTCGAACCCACGACCCTGAGATTAAGAGTCTCATGCTCTACCGACTGAGCTAACCGGGCTCATTTTCACCTTAAACAGAGATTCATTTTTGGACAATAAGCAGATGTTACAGGTACCAGGATATGGCACCTAGTAGCAGATATATGTTTACCTGGAAAACAGGTTAAAGTGGTTATGAAGAATAGAGACAGTGAAACATGGTCTGTTTCCACCGAGTCTTCTCTCAGTTGTGACAAGAACCAGCAGCACATGCGCACTAGACTACCTAGAGGACTATTTCAGAAGGCAAAACAGGTTAATACCATGGTCTTGCACTGCCACCTATTGACAAAAGTTACTATTGATTTTGGTGAAAACATATCATGTATCCTTAGATTTTAGGATATGCTTAAGGTCGAAAAATTAAGCTCTGTAAAAGGTGAAATAAGCCCGGTTAGCTCAGTCGGTAGAGCATGAGACTCTTAATCTCAGGGTCGTGGGTTCGAGCCCCACATTGGGCGCAAAGACTTGCCATTTAATGGTATGTGAGTGTTGGGCAAACTATGATACACCTCTATCATTTCAATCTGTAGATGAGGTACTAGTTTAGAACTTTAACGATTCATTTACTTGATCAGAGCATCTCATCTTCTATCTTGTCTTAAATAATCACAAGAGGTTTATAAAATAAAAATGTAGTGAGTAAAAAACCGTAACAATGTATATCAGTGCTTGCTTTTTGAGGAACTGCTGGGATTTGAACCCAGGATCTCCTGTTTACAAGACAGGTGCATTCAGCCTGATGTTAAAGATAGAAGATGAGATGCTCTGATCAAGTAAATGAATCGTTAAAGTTCTAAACACTATTGTTAAATGAGTTTCGGTTTATTTCCAGTGGGAAGCGAGCCGCAACACATGTAAATCCCTCCCACTACATTTGATTGGGTAAAGCACGACCTGCTTCCTGATCTCAAGGCACGCCCACTTGTAGCCAATGTGCAAAGGTTCTCAGCTACCGACAGATTCAATCGCAACTATGAATCTTTTCTTGAGAGATTATAGTTTGCCCAATACTCCCATACCATTAAATAGCAATTATTTGCGCCCAATGTGGGGCTCGAACCCACAACCCTGAGATTAAGAGTCTCATGCTCTACCGACTGAGCTAATCGGGCTTATTTTATCTTTTATAGAACTTCATTTTTGGACTATAAGAAGATATTACAGGGACCAGGATGTGGAACCTAGTAGCAGATATATGTTTACCTGGAAAACAGGTTCAAGTGGTTATGAAGAATAGAGACAGTGAAACGTGGTCTGTTTCCACCGAGTCTTCTCTCAGTTAGGAGAAGAACCAGCAGCACATGCGCACTAGACTACCTAGAGGACTAGCTCAGAAGGCAAAACATGTTAATACCATGGTCTTGCACTGCCACCTATTGACCAAAGTTACTATTGATTTTGGTGAAAACATATCATGTATCCTTAGATTTTAGGATATGCTTATGGTCGAAAAATCAAGCTCTGTAAAAGGTGAAATAAGCCCGGTTAGCTCAGTCGGTAAAGCATGAGACTCTTAATCTCAGGGTTGTGGGTTCGAGCCCCACATTTGGCGCAAGGACTTGCCATTTAATGGTATGTGAGTGTTGGGCAAACTATGATACACCTCTGTCATTTCAATCTGTAGTTGAGGTACTAGTTTAGAACTTTAACGATTCATTTACTTGATCAGCGCATCTCATCTTATATCTTGTCTTAAATAATCACAAGAGGTTTATAAAATAAAAATGTAGTGAGTAGAAAACCATAACAGTGCTTGCTTTTCAAGGTACTGCTGGGATTTGAACCCAGCATCTCCTGTTTACAAGACAGGCGCTTCCACCAGCTAAGCCACGGTACCTGCATAATTCGATGTTACACATAGAAGATGACATGCTCTGATCAAGTAAATGAATCGTTAAAGTTCTAAACACTATTGTTAAATGAGTTTTGGTTTATTTCCAGTGGGAAGCGAGCCGCAACGCGTGACTCCATAGTCTAAACCAGTTGTGCATGATTGGCCAATACGCTTGTGCAAGGACGCGCTGTGATTGGCCAGTAGCCACTTTGAGTGACAGTTGGGGCAAACGCTCTTACCAAAACATTATTTACTATTCTGTCCCTATCGGTACATAACTCGAACGGCGCTGAGTCGACTAGCAGACCATTGGCCGGTCGACGCGGGCACTCGCGCCTGGAGGCGCTCGGGCGCGTCTCCTCGGCCTCAAGGTCTGCTGAGTCGGCGCGCCTCCGTCATGGTCCAAAACTATACTTTATCGGCGAAAAGAAATAGTCCGCGGTTGTTTGAAAAAGGCACTTCCGCGTTGGCCACAGAAGGGGGCGTGTTTATAGCACAACTGGTTTAGACTTTGTAATGTCGCGAGCCGCAACACATGTAAATCCCTCCCACTACATTTGATTGGGTAAAGCAGGGCCTGCTTCCTGATCTGAAGGCACGCCCACTTGTAGCCAATGTGCAAAGGTTCTCAGCTACCGACAGATTCAATCGCAGCTATGAATCTGTTCTTGAGAGATTATAGTTTGCCCAACACTCCCATACCATTACATAGCAATTATTTGCGCCCAATGTGGGGCTCGAACCCACGACCCTGAGATTAAGAGTCTCATGCTCTACCGACTAAGCTTTAACCGCTAAAGACATAGTTCATTGTTGAAAATGAGTGGTCTTCCCCTTTAATATAACTCAGATATACAATTTTATGATTCTGATTGTTATAAATTGCCACATTAAAGTTTTATAATATAGGTGATTTTAAAGTGACATTAATTAAATTAGGAACAGTACATTTTTATAATATGTTCATCAGTGATAGATCATGACATTCTCATGTGGTTTCCATTGAAAACATGAACACACATATGAAGGAGGACATAAGAAGGAACATGTTATTCCAACCAGTTCCTTTCCCTTCCATCAGGCAGTATAGAGACCAGGATTACTGCATGTTTTTTGTGAGGGTACCTACCTTAGAGACCACTTATTTGTTTACCAACATTGAGACTGGACGCACAGGTAACTGTTTCATATAATCAATTCCCAACAGATCCCCAAACCTGTTGTTTTGGGGAGCGCTGGTTCATCCAACCCCCTCTGTGTGTTGAATAGTGGGGTGCGCCCTAGCGAGACATATCGCGCAAGGCAACGGTATTGCGCGCTGAGAACAGCTGACATACAAGCTCACAACCGCATCGTGGATGCGACCGTTGTGAGCTTGGAGGTCTGCTATTCTCGGCGAGTTCTCTGCGCTGTTTGTGTGTGTCTGTGTGCGAGCAGCTAAACTACTGTTTGTGTTTGTCTGTGTGCGAGCAGCTAAACTACTGTTTGTGTGTGTCTGTGTGCGAGCAGCTACTGTTTGTGTGTGTCTGTGTGCGAGCAGCTAAACTACTGTTTGTGTGTGTCTGTGTGCGAGCAGCTAAACTACTGTTTGTGTGTGTCTGTGTGCGAGCAGCTAAACTACTGGGGAAACAAACTAAATGGTTCTCAAGACCTTAACTGCAGAGGGACAGACGGACGGGCCACACGGACAGACAGAAATGTTGCACATTTATAGTAGGATGAAGACAATATTTATATATTCACATTTATTTTTTTATTGGCTCACACCAATAAAAAAAGTGGAAATGTGAGTCCTCCACTGATTTGCTACCTTTTTGGGAGTTAAAAAAAAGTTCAATTCCTATTTTTATATATACTGGATATGTGGGTCTAGCACTCTACTGAGAAAACCCATTGTTGGTGCATGTGTGCAGCCTCTTTTTCTTATTTGTGTGTCTTGCCTTTAGATTTTAGAGTGATTCCTGACAACGTATCAGAGCCCACTTGAAAATCTTGAAAGTGTTGGCGGCCCACCTGTAACAATCGGCCTTTATCTCTGAAAAGTAAATTATTAACTAAAAGGAAAATCAACAGGATCGGCAGGTGTTAACTGAATTACTTTATTATTCAAGCCACAAAATAATAACTACCATAACAAAATGTCGAATAAATAATACACGTAGGGCTTTAAATCAACTTCTGTCCCTATCTCTTTCCCTAATAAACAAAATAAATAAACACACAAGTCAACAACCCAAATGTTTCTCTCACAAACCCCTCACATCACAGATCCACCCGTGAACAATAAACAAAATCACAATGTCAGTTACATAATTCAGAGCGCTGCACGGACAGCCGCTTACTTGCTTTGTCAAACAACCATAAACAATCCCTCTGTAAAGTCCGAGCGGCCTCTTGTAACCGCGGTCTCTTGAATGTCTGTTGTCCTTATATCCAAACGAAAAGGTAAATGGTCTTCCGCACTAACGGTCCAAATAATAACTAAAGTTCAACACACCCTCTATTTGTCAAGTAGAGTGTGGCATCAATCACTCAATCACCCCCAGTGATCAGACCCATTACCCCTCACGTGAATAGGAAATGTTCATATATTTCACAGAGTCCAACATGTTACATAACAATCAGATATAATAACATGCATAAGTCGGGCATATTTTACATACAGTATCTATCAGATATAATAACACCCATAGATCAAGCAGATAAATATAATAATATAATGTGCATTTGTCACACACCCAACTGACCCACCCAACTGAATGACACATCAGTACCGCATGAAGACCTTTTTGGTGTCCGGGGCTACAACCAGGTTTCATGTCCCAGTTTCTCTATAATTCGGTGCCATTTTGTTTGTGTTTGTCTGTGTGCGAGCAGCTAAACTTCTGGAGAAAAATAATAATAATGAAAAAAAAACACTTGCACACTGTTGTGCTCCATTTCAGATAAATGTAATGGCACCCACAAAGTGATTAGTGATGTTTACGTCTTGCATTCTTGGAGCATGGAAACTACACATAGAGGCTACAGTTAGCCTTAACAGTTAGCCCTGTCTTTTTTTTTTTTACTGTTGTTATTATTGTTGTTTTGTTGGTTTGTTTTTTGTGTTGAAGAACAAAGTCACAGTGTCTTTGTTCTCTTTTATGTGGGCCAGGATATTTATCTGTTGTCTGTATGGCTGCCAGTTCCCACCTGATGTTGTGTGGGAGTTCCGACTGCTCCAGACCGTGCTGAATAACTGCCAGCATGCATAACGTCTTGAGACTAGGACTTAGGTCTAATATGTTCAGGTCGGTTGCACCGTCAGCTCCAAAGAGGACGATACGATCACCCACCTTGGAACAGCACATGGCAGACGTCTCGGACGGGCCTTTCCCCTTGAGCTCAACCCTCTTCCAGGACGAGGTTTTTGGATTGAATTTCCACAGATCAATCAAGCGGAACCAAGATCTTGCAAATATGTACAGCTCTCCATCGTAGGCAAAGGCTGCATGACCCTGAAGGAGTCTTTCTGAAAGAGACCACAGAGACCAGCTGTTGGTCTCTGTGTCAAACACTCTGATGATGTTGTAGAGGTCCACCCCCAACCCCCCCCCATAGCCGCCAAATACAAACATCTTTGTCCCGATGATGGTGGCAGAGTGACCTAATGAAGCAAGTGGACGTCTGCCTCCGGTATTAATGAATGACCAGACCATTGTGACGGTGTCCAACTTGTAGATGTCATTATAGTGTAGAGTCATCTGGCTGAGTCCTCCGTAGACGTACATGACCTTCCCCAAGACACAGGCTGAGTGGCCCGCCCTCCCCTGTGGACCATTCCCAGAAACCCTGGGCTTGAACCATATGTGGGTGTTAACATCAAAAGCGTAAAGTACACTGTCCCAGCAATGTCTGTGGACCTTACATCCGCAGAGGTAAATTAAGTTTTCCATCAGCACAGCCGTGTGGCCGAAGCTCACCCAGCGTAAGGACACAGTGTTGAAGATGTGCACAACCATCTTAATATTGTCCTTCTTACTACGGTGCTCTCCAAAGGAGTAGACCTTGTGTCCTACTGTCACGTAGGACAAACAGTGAAGGCCTCTCTTTGAGTAAATGTACCTAGTTACTTTACACCACTGGTGTCTGCCTATCTTACTGTCTGCCTGCCTGTGTCCTTTTTATGCCTCTTATGGTGACCACTGATGTTATCAGTATATGTCCATATGTGGGTACGCCCATATATGGGAGGCACCGCACTCCCTCACCGAGTTTGAAGTTGGTCGGTCTTAGCCTGATTATCAGCCTGAAGCTGAGTGGAGCCTCAGGCTGAAATTGGCTGAAATTGGCTGCAGTGTCGGCGATTACAAGGGGGAGGGGATTCGAATTCCCCTAAACCAATCGCAAGAGATCCACGGATCCGCCTACATCTGGCGTCATTGCACAGCTTGTTTTAGCAGATATTTGCTGATTGGCTTGTCATTAGACCCACCCCCACCTCCGACTCTCATTGGACGGTACTTTTTGTATCGAAGATATCCTATAGGCTCACATTTCAACACCAGACGAAGAGGCGGTCCACTCAGAGAGTGGGCGGGGTCTATGGTTTGGAACCAGGCTAGGTCGGGCCGACAGTTCTCAAGATACGTGAACTACAGAGGGACAGATGGACACGTGTAGATCGGATTATTATCAAATGGCTGAAATATTATATGAGTAGTGTCTTTTGTAATAATAATCCAAATGTACAAAGTGTAAACTTGTAACTAAAGTTTTCAAATAATTGCAGTGCAGTAAAGAGTACAATATTTGTCTCTGAGATGTAGTGGAGTAGAAGTAAAAATATTGAAAAAAATAATAATCCTTAAGTACTAACAGTACTTGAGTAAAGGCACTACTTTACACCACTGTGTCAGGGGAACCCACATCTCCTCCATGTTGACATAAAAATGTGACAAGTTGCCGGAGCAGTGCTTCAGCCCTTCAGAAGTACTCTCTGTCATCACAGTCATCAGATACTAATGCAGGATATGTTTTGGGGTTTTGTTTTATGTTTTTTTTTGTTTGTTGGGTCGTCTGGGTAATGTTTAATGTGTCTCTACAGGAGAAATGGCATCCATCCATCACCTTCTACACACGTGACACACAGATATCCATCATATACGCACGCACGCACGCAAGCACGCAAGCACGCACACACACACACACGCACACGCACACGCACACGCACACACACACACACACACACACACGCACACGCACACGCACACGCACACGCACACGCACACACACACACGCTTGTATTACTTTCCCATATAAAGGAGGTGGCATTAACTGCCGCCATTTTTTCCTTTTTCCCCTTTTTCTCCTTTGTACATTGAGGACCCGTTTAGACGACAACGGTCTCTAGGAAACGGCAAAATATGAGCTTGTAGATCTGCTATTTTTGAAAAATTCAGAAAATCTCTGAAAATCTTTGAATATATATTTTAGCGAATAAATGTTTGCTTTTATATTTTTAAAGCGAACATTTTTAACTCAAATCCTTGCTTCTGGGGGGTCCCTGGAACACAATATTTTGAGATGGGGGTCCGCGGCCAAATACATATCATTTAGGGGGTCCTTGATATGGAAAAGTCTGAGAACCACTGCTATGTGGACACATCAACACATCTACACATCAACACACTGTTCTGCTGTCAGCCTCCTCTGGCTGGGGATTCACTGCTCTGCTCCTGATGTGTTCACACATCCATCATCCTTCACCTTAGGACACCTTTACACACAGGCGCACGCGCGCACACACACACACACACACACACACACACACACACACACACACACACACACACACACACACACACACACACACACACACACACACACACACACACACACACACACACACACCACAGATCAGTCAGACAGACAGACAGACAGACAATCTCTCAGCTAGCAGGTGAATCAGTCAGCCAGGTCAGTCGGGCGGACGGACGGACAGTCTGCCACTCGCTACAATTTTACAATTGTGAACAATAAACATCAAAGAAGGATATTAAATGTAGGGTAAGTCATATGTTTTGGTTAACCCATTAAGACCTGAGGCGATTCATAAAAATGTTTTTCAAATTTGTTTTTTGGAAAAAAAAAATGTTTTTGAAGATTTTTCAAAAATAGCAGATCTACAAGCTCATAGCGCGACACTCACGCTATGAGCTTCCATATCTGCTATTTTTGGATAGCCAAATAAATGTAAAGTGACACAGATGCGTTCCAGGTCTTAATCGGTTAAATCAAAATGTTTATTTGTTAAACGGATCCCTTGCTAATAAGCCAAATATGCCTTAATACATTATAATTGTCCTCTATAACTAAAATGTAAAAACACCTTAAATATTGTATTTATTTTAGAAATAGTTAATCTTTCACTCAATAGGGGCAATGCCCGTCGCACGTTGATGTGATTTGTCCAAGACCCTTTGGCCAACCCCACCACCTAGGGTATGGGCACTGATGACGCGTCATCATTCTTTCAGACTGAAGTGAGATGTCATTGTTTTACGTAGATTAGATCGTTTAAAAGGAAGCGTATAAATGTAGTTTCAGACGGGGAGCGGCTGATGCGCCCATGTAATTATTTTTTAATGACAGGCGGGCGATTATTTGGGACGCGCGGAGAAGTTGAGGGCCGGTGAGGCAAGGGGGAAATTCTCGCGCACGTGCGTGGTCGTTTGTGCTCGTGGTTCGTGCTCGTTCGTGCTCGTTCGTGCACACGCTCGGGCGGCAAGAGTGGCAAAACACATACGAGGTGTAGGTGGTGATATACCATTGTCTTATCAATATCGTACATTGTACAATATAGCAAATTTTAAGCACAAACAGCTTGATTCACACGTTAGGAGCGTTAGAAGTGTGAATTGAAGTGTGTGTGTGTGTGTGTGTGTGTGTGTGTGTGTGTGTGTGTGTGTGTGTGTGTGTGTGCGCCAAGGGGCAAGGCTGAGATATTTACGATGAGGCCGACAAAATGGCCAGAGTGGCGCTGTTTTACCCTGCGCCGACCTGTGGGTTCAGAAAGAATTTATTTTAGCGCAAGTGAATGGGTTTTTTGACAAACTTTAGACTAGATTTTCTTACTGTAATAAAAATTGTCATAAATTCTATATGCTTCCAGTCGCTAGTTTAAAGTCTCCTTTCAATCATCAGGATATGCGTTTTGCTAAATTATGGTTCTATTTATTATAAAATTGACGATAAAGTAGGCTATTCTCTAGGAGGGGCGGGATGATTTGATTGACACGCTA